>NC_140023.1:5658764-6064124 GCF_964263955.1 Coregonus lavaretus | reverse complement strand
CTGGGACAGGCAGTCAGATGTGTCTGGGCTGGTTTCATGGATACTCTGGGACAGGCAGTCAGATGTGTCTGGTTTCATGGATACTCTGGGACAGGCAGTCAGATGTGTCTGGTTTCATGGATACTCTGGGAAGGCAGTCAGATGTGTCTGGTTTCATGGATACTCTGGGAAGGCAGTCAGATGTGTCTGGTTTCATGGATACTCTGGGAAGGCAGTCAGATGTGTCTGGTTTCATGGATACTCTGGGACAGGCAGTCAGATGTGTCTGGGCTGGTTTCATGGATACTCTGGGAAGGCAGTCAGATGTGTCTGGTTTCATGGATACTCTGGGACAGGCAGTCAGATGTGTCTGGGCTGGTTTCATGGATACTCTGGGACAGGCAGTCAGATGTGTCTGGTTTCATGGATACTCTGGGAAGGCAGTCAGATGTGTCTGGGCTGGTTTCATGGATACTCTGGGACAGGCAGTCAGATGATTCCAGGTGGAGTGTGTTCCTTTGATCTGGCATCAATTAAATAGCAGAGGAAGAGCTAGAGCGTGCGCACGCACACACACACACACTGTCCGTGTGTGTGTGTGTGTGTGTGTGTCCCTGGCCGTGACCCCACTCTCCGAGGGTGTCTCAGGGGTAGTGCGATATGCAAAAAACACATTTCCAATTCACACCACACACTTGTACAGGTTACACACTTGTACATGTTTGAAAAAGGACAAATACAAGCACCCCCTTTTTGACCTTTCTGTCACACACACACACACACTTCCCTGCACAAACGTTACCCTGCTCCAAAGGCAGCCAAGTAACATGTGTGATTGGAAAAAAAGGCCTCATCAGGAATGGATGGCCAAAAAAGGGATGAATTGCACACTTCTCCTAGGAATAGATGGAACAATGCACAATAGAATGGATTGGGCTGTGGATAAGGGATAGGACATTTTTGTCCTAATTGGGCTGTGGATAAGGGATAGGACATTCTTGTCCTAATTGGGCTGTGGATAAGGGATAGGACATTCTTGTCCTAATTGGGCTGTGGATAAGGAACAGGACATTATTTTCCGCACATCCACAGACAAACACATACCTCTTTCACAGCATAAAGAAATCCTGTTTTTTAAATAAAAGCATTTGTCTTTAATCAGGAGAGTTAGGTGGGAGGACTGCTGCACTGCCTGCCTTGCTAACAGGCTCGTTCCACCCCTTTACATTTTACTCAGTCCAATAAATCAATTTTTTATACACCATCACAAGAAAATCCATTATTTTGTTTAGGTAGGTCCTACGAAACATTATGATACAAAAAAACGAATGCATTTCTAAAGAACAGAATAGCATATTTTGAGTTTAATGTTACTGTGCTTAGTCTATGGCTATGCGTCGTGCCAATGAAATCAATTTGTTCATTTGATCATTTAGCAGACAAGAAACGCTTATTATATTCTTCTGCCCTTATCACGGTCAACACACGTATTAAAAACAGCTCCATTCCCTGCCTCTGTGTTAATTACATAGTTTATGCTGTGCTGTTCATCAGTCACTTCATTCACAATTTGACAATTGATTATATTGTCACCCCATCAGACTATTCTAAATGTAACATTGTCTTTAGGCTACATCTATTATTATATGTGTGAAATTGGTTTCATTTCATAGTTTAGGTGTAGTTTTGATGAGCCATTATCAGCTGGGAAGGCAACTGTCGGGTGAAAGAGGGGCAGGGGGGAAATTACATGTCCGCCTAAAACTGCTTATAACACAAATTCTGCTTTTTGTATCGAAATTCTAACAACGTCAATGTGTTAAATAGACGTATTTGAGAAAAGTCAAGGACAGAGGGGGACTTTAAAAATGCCCGAAATATTAACTTCACATGACGTTTAAAAGATGTCGTTGGAGGTTCTAGTATTAATTGTTTTCTGAGTCACACAGCTCCAGTGAGAAGTGAGATTGAGAGCAAAATAATTTATTCTCAGCCTCGACCAGGAGACACAGCACAGCAGACTTCTGTTGATACCATCACAAAGTGTGCTCTTTCAGAAGGAGTGTGTCAAAGGGGCCGACACGATTTCATAATAGTTGTTGTGATTTCAGAGACATCAACGTGAAGTGAAATGGTCGGTTTTGTAGGAATATTGGCAGACATCAGACATGGTGGGATTAATAGATTGTATGCGTGTATGCATGTGCATATGAGTATTACATAGCATATGCGTACAGGTACACCTCCCGAGTGGTGCAGTGGTCTAAGGCACTGCATCGCAGTGCTAGCTGTGCCACTAGAGATCCTGGTTCGAATCCAGGCTCTGTCGTAGCCGGCCGTGACCGGGAGACCCGTGGGGCGGCGCACAATTGGCCCAGCGTCGTCTAGGGTAGGGGAGGGAATGGCTGGCAGGAATGTAGCTCAGTTGGTAGAGCATGGCGTTTGCAACGCCAGGGTTGTGGGTTCGATTCCCACGGGGGTATGAAAAATAAACAAATTATGTATGCACTCACTAACTGTAAGTCGCTCTGGATAAGAGCGTCTGCTAAATGACGAGAAAAAAAAAAAGGTATATGCATATACACAGAGTATACAAAACATTAAGAACACCTGCTCTTTCCATGACATAGACTGACCAGGTGAAAGCTATGTTCCCTTATTTATGTCACTTGTTAAAGGGGAGGAGACAGGTTAAAGAAGGATTGTTAAGCCTTGATACAATTGAGACATGGATTGTGTATGTGTGCCATTCAGAGGGTGAATGGGCAACACAAAATATTTAAGTGCATTTGAATGGGGTATGGTAGTAGGTGCCAGGCACACATATTTGTGTCAAGAACTGTAACGCTGCTGGGCTCCCTCTCTCTGTCTCAGGAGGAGGAGGAGGAGGAGGAGGAGGAGGAGGAGGAGGAGGAGGAGGAGGAGGAGGACTATGCTAATTCCTGCACTGTCTGATGGCTTACAAAAGGCACTGGGGCATCCCTTTCTCACAAATCAGTACAAGCTGAAAGCCCCACTCCCTCATAGCTACCCCCCTCCATCTCCTCCATGGAGCTTGAATGGAGGGGAGATCAGTACAAGGCCACATTGTGTTCTGAATGGAGGGGAGATCAGTACAAGGCCACATTGTGTTCTGAATGGAGGGGAGACCAGTACAAGGCCACACAGTGTTCTGAATGGAGGGGAGACCAGTACAAGGCCACACTGTGTTCTGAATGGAGGGGAGACCAGTACAAGGCCACACTGTGTTCTGAATGGAGGGGAGACCAGTACAAGGCCACACTGTGTTCTGAATGGAGGGGAGATCAGTACAAGGCCACACTGTGTTCTGAATGGAGGGAAGATCAATACAAGGTCACACTGTGTTCAAACACAGACACTACTATGTCCCTCTTGGCTGGATTGGCATTCACAGTCACTGCTATAGCGCATTGTTAAGTCACTGTCATCACAATAGCAGAACAACAGTGGAAAAATACAGAGGAGGATCCGCCATCTGGGTCGTGATGTTAAGCTCTTTTTTTAGTTTGTTTCAGATGAGTAGATCTGTTGACAATCAGCAGTTAGACAGACTCAGTGATCTAATAGCCGCCAAACAAGCTGTTGAACAAAACTTTGTGGGACACAGTCGCAGAAATACATAACCTGTGGATTTGTGACGCAGAATGCCCAGTTTAAACAAAACAAACAAGCAAATAGCTGTGATTTCAGCACCATGGACAGTGGTCGCAACATAGAGATAAAATTAGCGACTCTCAACCAACAAAGTCTACCTTCTTACATCTCAGCAAATCCCTAATTGGAACGTTGCCAGGGATATGGTTGTTTTTTCTTACTACGATACATAGATAACCTCCTTTTGAATGATCAGCAATTGTCTTAGTCAGATAATGGACACACAGGTACAAGCCTTGTATTTCCATTTGGCTCGCTGCATGTCTGCTAGAGTGGGACTCTGCTTGCCTCTGTAAGGCTACGACTATGATATGTGGTTGTCTCACCTAGCTATCTTAAGATAAATGCACTAACTGTAAGTCGCTCTGGATAAGTGTCTACTAAATGACTAAAATGTATTTGCATCAAGGGAATGAACAAAACAAAATGTATAAAGTTAAGTTTCAAACAGAAACTACATGGATCAACTGTATACTATATCAACTTTGGAGTGATAACATATTAGAACCCTGTCACGGTTTCGGCCGAGGCTGCTCCTCTTCCTTGTTCGGGCAGGCTTCGGCGGTCGTCGTCTCCGGAGTACTAGCTGCCACCGTTCTATGTTTCATGTTCATTTGGTTTTGTCTGTTCATAACACCTGTCCCTTATTTGTGTCTTAATTGTTCCCTTATTTAGTTTCGTGTGTTTGGGTCAGGTGTTATGCGTGATTGTTTATTGTCAGCCTGCCTCTGAGAAGTTTATTGTATCTCTCGTTGTTGTTACCCGAGAGCTCGCACTGCGTGCGCTTTTCTTGTTTAAACGCACTGTGTTTTTGTGCGTAATTGTTTGCGCCACCCGGTTGGGTTGGCGACTCATTGTTCACGTGTTTTTGAACATTACTAAAGACGGTTGAAGTCATCCTGGTTCCTGCGCTTGATTCCTTCCACTCATCTACACACACCACTCTGACAGAATCACGCATCACCTCCATGGAATCAGCAGGAGCGACCGCGCCGACAGCCGAGATGGCTGAACGTCTTCGTGGTCAGGAGGACCGCATCAACCAGGTCTGTCATGCCCTGGAAGGGGTGATGAATACTCTGCACCGATGGGAGACCAGCGGGGTTCCCACACCTCCACGAACCGAACCAGCCCCATCGGTCAGCCCTCCTGTCTCATCTCCGGAACCTAGTGGGATTCGGCTCTCGCTCCCGAGGGCGTACGACGGCTCCACTGCCGGGTGTCAAGGGTTCCTGCTGCAGGTGGAGCTCTACCTCGCCACCGTACACCCGGCGCCCTCGGGACACGAGAGCGTCTCAGCCCTCATCTCCTGTCTCACCGGCAAGGCGTTGGAGTGGGCCAACGCCGAGTGGAGGAGAATGGACGCCGCTACCACGAACTATGCGGAGTTCTCCCGCCGCCTCCGTGCTGTGTTCGACCATCCACCAGAAGGGAAGGCGGCGGGGGAACGTCTATTCTACCTCCGACAGGGGATGAGGAGCGCCCAGGACTTTGCCTTGGAGATTCGGACCCTAGCGGCTGATGCAGGGTGGAATGAGCGGGCCCATATCGACCATTTCCGCTGCAGCCTCCGGGAGGACGTCCAGCGAGAGTTGGCGTGCAGGGACACGTCGTTGACTTTCGATCAGCTGGTCGACATGGCCATCCGGCTGGATACCCTGCTTGCCACCCGTGGGCGTCCCGGAGGAGGGGGTTCGCCCATTCCACTCTCCAGCACCTCCGAGCCGAGCCCTATGGAGCTCGGAGGTGCTGGCGCTAGGGAACGGAGGAGGAGGAGCCCGAGGGGACCCGGCCCTTGCACCAACTGTGGTCGTGGAGGGCACACCGCGGCTAGGTGTTGGGGCGGGTTCTCCAGTGAGGGAGAAGGCAGGTCACGCATTGGGGGGTCCCCCCAGGTGAGTAGGCGCCCTGCTTACCCAGAGCTTTCTGTCGTGCACCTAACCTTGCCTGTTTGTTTCCCACAGGTTGCACCTCGTTCCCAGCATAAGGCGCTGGTAGATTCAGGCGCAGCTGGGAATTTTGTAGATCGCCAGTTCTGTATAGAGTTAGGGATTCCCCTCCTCCCAGTGGATAAGCCTTTCCCCGTCCATGCCCTAGATAGCCGTCCGTTAGGGTCTGGGTTGATTAGGGAAGTCACAGCACCCCTTCAGATGATGGCGCAGGAGGGTCATGAGGAGAGAATTCAGCTCTATCTAATTGACTCTCCTGCGTATCCGGTAGTGCTGGGTCTTCCCTGGTTGATGACTCATGACCCTATTATTAGGTGGCGAGAGAAAGCTCTTAAAGGGTGGTCTGCTCAATGTGAGGGGCGGTGTCTGGGTGTTTCCATAGGGGCGACCTCGGTGGAGAGTCCGAATCTAATGCCAGTACTGCAGATTCCCCCCGAGTATGAGGATTTGGCACTGGCGTTCAGTAAGACTAGGGCGGCGCAGCTGCCGCCTCATAGACGGGGGGATTGTGCGATAGATCTCCAGTCAGGAGCAGCTCTCCCGCGGAGCCATGTGTATCCCTTGTCTCAAGAGGAGAGAAAGGCTATGGAGACATACATCTCTGAGTCTCTTAGACAGGGATACATACGGGCCTCCGTTTCACCCGCTTCCTCAAGTTTCTTTTTTGTGAAGAAAAAGGATGGAGGTCTGCGCCCGTGTATTGATTACCGCGGTCTCAATCAGATCACAGTGAAGTACAGCTATCCACTTCCTCTGATTGCGACTATGACGGAGTCACTGCACGGTGCGCAGTTCTTTACAAAATTGGATCTTAGGAGCGCATATAACTTGGTGCGCATTCGAGAGGGCGATGAATGGAAGACAGCGTTTAGCACGACTTCCGGACACTACGAGTATCTAGTCATGCCATATGGGTTGATGAATGCTCCCTCAGTCTTCCAATCCTTCGTCGATGAGATTTTCCGGGACATGCAGGGACAGGGAGTAGTTGTGTACATCGACGACATTCTGGTGTATAGTCCTACCCGTGCTGAGCATGTAGCCCTGGTGCGCCGAGTATTGAGGAGGCTGTTGGAGCATGACCTATATGTCAAGGCAGAGAAATGTCTGTTTTTCCAGAAGTCGGTCTCCTTTCTGGGTTACCAGTTATCTGCGTCAGGGGTGAAGATGGAGGTAGACCGGGTGTCAGCTGTGCGTAATTGGCAGACCCCAACCACTGTGAAGGAGGTGCAACGGTTCTTGGGTTTTGCGAATTATTACCGGAGGTTTATCCGGGGTTTTGGACAGGTGGCAGCTCCCATAACGTCTCTGTTAAAGGGGGGTCCGGTGCGCTTGCGGTGGTCAGCTGAGGCGGACAGGGCATTTGGGAGACTAAAGGACCTGTTTACCTCGGCGCCGGTGTTGGCGCATCCGGATCCCTCTTTACCGTTCCAAGTGGAGGTGGACGCGTCAGAGGCCGGGATAGGGGCCGTTCTTTCCCAGCGTTCTGGCACTCCACCTAAACTCCGTCCCTGTGCGTTCTACTCAAAGAAGCTCAGTCCGGCGGAGCGGAATTATGACGTAGGAGACAGGGAGCTGTTAGCCGTGGTACAGGCCCTAAAGGTGTGGCGGCATTGGCTCGAGGGGGCTCAACACCCTTTCCTCATTCTAACTGACCATCGTAACCTGGAGTACATCCGGGCAGCTAGGAGACTGAATCCTCGCCAGGCTCGCTGGACTATGTTCCTAGCCCGGTTTGTGTTTAAAATCACATACATCCCTGGGTCCCAGAACGGGAAGGCAGATGCTCTGTCTCGGCGGTATGACGCAGAGGAGAGGTCAGTTGAGTCCACGCCCATACTACCGGAGTCTTGTCTGGTTGCTCCGGTGGTGTGGGAGGTTGATGGTGAGATCGAGCGGGCGTTACGCACCGACCCGAGTCCTCCACAGTGTCCTGTGGGTCGGACGTACGTTCCGCTCGAGGTACGCGATCGCCTCATTTGTTGGGCTCATACGTCCCCCTCCTCTGGCCATCCGGGTATCGGCCGGACAGTGCACTGCCTTAGCACGAAGTACTGGTGGCCAACGTTAGCTAGGGATGTGAGGATTTATGTCTCCTCCTGTTCGGTGTGTGCCCAGTGTAAGGCGCCCAGACATTTGCCCAGGGGTAAGTTACAACCCCTGCCTATTCCACAACGACCCTGGTCCCACCTCTCGGTGGATTTTGTTACCGACCTTCCCCCCTCACAGGGGAATACTACCATCCTGGTCGTTGTGGATCGGTTCTCTAAGGCCTGTCGTCTCCTTCCCATGCCGGGTCTACCCACTGCCCTACAGACCGCTGAGGCTCTGTTCACCCATGTCTTCCGGCATTACGGGGTACCCGAGGATATAGTGTCTGACCGAGGCCCCCAGTTCACCTCTAGAGTGTGGAGAGCATTTATGGAACGGTTGGGGGTTTCGGTAAGCCTTACCTCGGGGTACCACCCGGAGAGTAATGGGCAGGTTGAACGTGTCAACCAGGATGTGGGTAGGTTTCTGAGGTCATACTGTCAGGGCCGGCCGGAGGAGTGGGCGAGATATGTGCCCTGGGCCGAGATGGCACAGAACTCTCTTCGCCACTCCTCCACCCAACTAACCCCTTTTCAGTGTGTGTTAGGGTACCAGCCGGTTCTGGCACCATGGCATGAGAGCCAGATCGAGGCCCCCGCTGTGGATGAGTGGGTGCGGCGCTCGGAGGAGACGTGGGACGCTGCACACGTCCATCTGCAGCGTGCCATACGTCGACAGAAGACGAGCGCCGACCTACACCGCAGTGAGGGGCCAGTGTACGCACCTGGAGATCGAGTCTGGCTCTCAACCAGAAACCTGCCCCTCCGCCTGCCCTGCCGGAAGCTGGGTCGGCGGTTTGTGGGGCCATTTAAAGTCCTGAGGAGATTGAACGAGGTGAGTTATAGGTTAGAACTACCTGTTGATTACAAAAATATTAACCCCTCGTTCCATGTGTCTCTCCTCAGGCCGGTGGTAGCTGGTCCACTCCAGGACTTTGAGATTGAGGAGACTCCTCCGCCCCCGTTGGACATCGAGGGGGCTCCGGCGTACACCGTGAGGTCCATCCTGGATTCTAGACGCCGGATGGGGGGTCTTCAATATCTCGTGGAGTGGGAGGGGTACGGCCCGGAGGAGCGGTGCTGGGTGCCAAGGAGGGACGTATTAGACCAGTCCCTACTGACCGATTTCCATCGGGGTCATCCTGCGCGCCCTGCTCCGCGTCGTCCGGGTCGTCCCCGAGCTCCGGGTCGGCGCACGGCTGGAGCCGCGCGTCAAGGGGGGGGGGTACTGTCACGGTTTCGGCCGAGGCTGCTCCTCTTCCTTGTTCGGGCAGGCTTCGGCGGTCGTCGTCTCCGGAGTACTAGCTGCCACCGTTCTATGTTTCATGTTCATTTGGTTTTGTCTGTTCATAACACCTGTCCCTTATTTGTGTCTTAATTGTTCCCTTATTTAGTTTCGTGTGTTTGGGTCAGGTGTTATGCGTGATTGTTTATTGTCAGCCTGCCTCTGAGAAGTTTATTGTATCTCTCGTTGTTGTTACCCGAGAGCTCGCACTGCGTGCGCTTTTCTTGTTTAAACGCACTGTGTTTTTGTGCGTAATTGTTTGCGCCACCCGGTTGGGTTGGCGACTCATTGTTCACGTGTTTTTGAACATTACTAAAGACGGTTGAAGTCATCCTGGTTCCTGCGCTTGATTCCTTCCACTCATCTACACACACCACTCTGACAAACCCATGGCACGGCCACCGTGCATGGCTAATGCAATGCCCACTGCTTTTCAATTAATCATGAAAAGCTGGCACTGTAGCTCTATTAATGTCATTGTTTGGTCCTGACGCTGCCCACACAGTGTGCAAAGCGAGCGTCCATTCAGCCCGACAACAACCCAGCTAGAACACTTACATATGTGGCTTTAAAGGAGAGTTGGCTGTCTACTTTTATTTCATAACAGAAGACGTATTGCTTAGTCCGGAGTTCAACAATAGTTTTTTTTTTTGCTTGGTCAGATAAAAGGGCAGGGCTGGGCCAGGCTAGCGTGACTCACTCAAGAGAGAGCACTATTACTATAACTTCTCTCTTTTTATATAAATACTGCATATCAGTTCTCCCCTTTTATCATATTTGTTCAAATTCAGCAGGCTTTGGGTCTGTAAGAGCAGTGGTGATGTCAGATTACATACATGTAATATTGCGACACTGAGGGTCAGGATTGAAACGTAATATAGTACATATGAGCATGGAAGCAATGAGAATACAACAGGTCATTTGGGTCAGGTTAAAGGGGATATACAGATGTAGAATCTTAATTTTATCATCATGTTGCAGGATAACTTTTAAACTTGTACTGTATTTGAGGTTTAAAAAGGCTTCTGATGTTTGTAATTTCCAGTTTTACATTTCAGACTTGATTTTCCCATGAAAAATGTGTCAACCATCAAAAAAATATCCATTAAAGCTGCAATATGTAACTTTTTGGGCGACCTGACCAAATTCACATATAATTGTGAGTTATAGATCTGTCATTCTCATTGAAATCAAGTCTAAGAAGCGGTAGATCTGTTCTATGAGCGCAGTGGTGGAAAACGTACCCAATTGCCATACTTGAGTAAAAGTAAAGATACCTTAATAGAAAATGACTCAAGTAAAAGTCACCCAGTAAAATACTACTTGAGTAAAAGTCTAAAAGTGTTTGTTTTTAAATATACTTAAATATCCAAAGTAAATGTAATTACTAAAATACAGTGGGGAGAACAAATATTTGATACACTGCCGATTTTGCAGGTTTTCCTACTTACAAAGCATGTAGAGGTCTGTAATTTTTTATCATAGGTACACTTCAACTGTGAGAGACGGAATCTAAAAAAAATCCAGAAAATCACATTGTTATTTTTTTTTTTTACACATTGTTGTTTTTTAAGTAATTAATTTGCATTTTATTGCATGACATAAGTATTTGATACATCAGAAAAGCAGAACTTAATATTTGGTACAGAAACCTTTGTTTGCAATTACAGAGCTCCTAAGTTTCCTGTAGGTCTTGACCAGGTTTGCACACACTGCAGCAGGGATTTTGGCCGACTCCTCCATACAGACCTTCTCCAGATCCTTCAGGTTTCGGGGCTGTCGCTGGACAATACGGACTTTCAGCTCCCTCCAAAGATGTTCTATTGGGTTCAGGTCTGGAGACTGGCTAGGCCACTCCAGGACCTTGAGATGCTTCTTACGGAGCCACTCCTTAGTTGCCCTGGCTGTGTGTTTTGGGTCGTTGTCATGCTGGAAGACCCAGCCACGACCCATCTTCAATGCTTTTACTGAGGGAAGGAGGTTGTTGGCCAAGATCTCGCGATACATGGCCCCATCCATCCTCCCCTCAATACGGTGCAGTCGTCCTGTCCCCTTTGCAGAAAAGCATCCCCAAAGAATGATGTTTCCACCTCCATGCTTCACGGTTGGGATGGTGTTCTTGGGGTTGTACTCATCCTTCTTCTTCCTCCAAACACGGCGAGTGGAGTTTAGACCAAAAAGCTCTATTTTCGTCTCATCAGACCACATGACCTTCTCCCATTCCTCCTCTGGATCATCCAGATGGTCATTGGCAAACTTCAGACGGGCCTGGACATGCGCTGGCTTGAGCAGGGGGACCTTGCGTGCGCTGCAGGATTTTAATCCATGACGGCGTAGTGTGTTACTAATGGTTTTCTTTGAGACTGTGGTCCCAGCTCTCTTCAGGTCATTGACCAGGTCCTGCCATGTAGTTCTGGGCTGATCCCTCACCTTCCTCATGATCATTGATGCCCCACGAGGTGAGATATTGCATGGAGCCCCAGACCGAGGGTGATTGACCGTCATCTTGAACTTCTTCCATTTTCTAATAATTGCGCCAACAGTTGTTGCCTTCTCACCAAGCTGCTTGCCTATTGTCCTGTAGCCCATTCCAGCCTTGTGCAGGTCTACAATTTTATCCCTGATGTCCTTACACAGCTCTCTGGTCTTGGCCATTGTGGAGAGGTTAGAGTGTGTTTGATTGAGTGTGTGGACAGGTGTCTTTTAAACAGGTAACGAGTTCAAACAGGTGCAGTTAATACAGGTAATGAGTGGGGAACACGAGGGCTTCTTAAAGAAAAACTAACAGGTCTGAGAGAGCCGGAATTCTTACTGGTTGGTAAGTGATCAAATACAAATTAATTACTTAAAAATCATACAATGTGATTTTCTGGATTTCTGTTTTAGATTCCGTCTCTCACAGTTGAAGTGTACCTATGATAAAAATTACAGACCTCTACATGCTTTGTAAATAGGAAAACCTGCAAAATCAGCAGTGTATCAAATACTTGTTCTCCCCACTGTATACTTAAGTATCAAAAGTAAAAGTAAAAGTATAAATAATTTCAAATTCCTTATATTAAGCAAACCAGATGGCATCATTTTCTTGTTTTTATTTATTAATGGATAGCCAGGGGCACACTCCAACACTTACAAATGAAGCATGTGTGTTTAGTGAGTCCACCAGAGCAGAGGCAGTAGGGATGACCAGGGATATTCTCTTGATAAGTGCGTGAATTGGACCATTTTCGTGTCCTGCTAAGCATTCAAATGTATTTTTGAGTGTCAGGGGAAATGTATGGAGTAAAAAGTATATTTTTTCTTTAGGAATGTAGTGAAGTAAGAGCAAAAGTAAAAAAATTAAAAAATTGTAAAGTAAAGTACAGATACCCAAAATAACTACTTAAGTAGTACTTTAAAGTATTTTTACTTGAGTACTTTACACCACTGTATGTGCACTATTTCTATGCTTCCCGTTCTTAAGTTTAGGTTTTGTGTCTTTTACTTTTGATTTTGTATACCAGCTTCAAACAGCTGAAAATACAATATCTTTGTTATGGAAAATATATTTCACTGTGGTTTAGATGGTACAGTGATTCTCTACACTATACATTGCTTGTTTTGTCACATAAACTGAAATTAGGCCAACTATTCAAATTTTTGCAACCAGGAAATCGTGGAGCGATTGCTGCATATTGAACCTTTAAGTTTAGTTTTTGGGTCTTTTACTTTCGGTTTTGTACACCAGCTTCAAACAGCTGAAAATACAATATATTTGGTCATGGAAAATATATTTAACAGCGGTTTAGATGGTACAATAGTTCTCTACACTGTACTTGCTTGTTTCGTCACATAAAGCAACCAGTAAATGGCAGAGTGATTTCTGCATATTGCACCTTTAATTATAATCCACATAATAATTAAAATGTCCTGTTCCTGTTGCTGCAGGATTATTTTCCTGCTGCAGCAAACTGGCTCAAATTACGATCATACATCTGTGCAATGACACAAAATGGCTTCAAGTCACATGGGTTTAGTAGTCCTGCTTTACAGAATAACTCAGTTCACCTCTTATGCTAACCAAAGCCTTTGGGGCAGTGAGGCCATTAAGAATTAACCTTTGACCATCTATTTTAATCCATGTAAATCCAAATATCTCTCTCTCTCTCTCTCTCTCTTTCTCTCTCCATCACTGACTCTATCAGTGTCTCTCTATCTCTCTCTGTGACAGGGCTGATCCTGAGAGCAGTAGTTTCAGAGCAGATGGATAAAATATTTCATCATCTCCCTACAAAAGTTTTGGTTCCAGACACCACTTACTGGTGACTGACAACTAGTCTTTGAAGACGTGTCAACAAGCAGCATGACAGATACACATCCTGAAGAGCACTCCCATGCCAATGGGTAGGGTAGAAGTGGGACTTTTAATGATGGTACATATCAAAATACACAAGTTGAGCCGGGACAAGGGAAGAGTGTGTGTATGTGTGCGAGTGTGTGTGTGTGTGTGTGTGAGGTAAATGAAGCGACCATAAACACATAAAAAAAAAAAGAGGACTGCATGAAAAATGCAGACAGAAAAACAATTTCCGATACACAGACTATTTTCATTTTTTTTTCAAAACAGTCTTTGAGCAAATGGACTGTGATAATAGTCTGTCTGCTCGGGGCAGGGATTAAAAAATGAATGCAAAGCCTCCACACGCTCAGGGTCCACATCTGCCAAGGCTTATGTAAAGCACAAAAAGAGAGAAACACAGAACTGGTGATGGTGAACACAACAGTCCTCCTCTCTGCCCATGAGTGTCATGGATGTGCATGGATTACTGACATGTTATTGGAAGTGTCACTCACTCGTCAAAAAGGTAATAATGCATCCATGCAGATGCCAACAAGAAATGATATTTTTAGGTGAGAAAATGTAAGGAATGATGCTGCATTTACAGTATGTGATGTTTACAGTGACACATTATTGGATTAATGTACAGGGAAGTCTGATATGCCATCTGATCTCAAGTTAGAACCCCAGTACCAAGGTCATTGGCAAAGTGCTACTTTCTTAAAGCCAAAAGAGCATGTCTGGCCAAGAAGGATCTAACTTGCCAGTTTTGGGTTACAAGTCATCTCCTCTGGCCATTACACACTTGAGAGGGAAAGACACACATAGACGGATACACTTATTCACACATATGGACATACACACAAACACGCACGCATGCAAGCATGCAGACACACACAAACACACAGACACATACCAGTGGAGGCTCCTCAGAGAGAGAGCTAGCAATATTTATTCTTTTTTTCACATTCACTTCACTTGCTTAGCTAGCGAATGCAGCTAGCTACTTTATCCTACTCAAACACCCGGTTCAAACAGAGCGGGATACTATGTTACCTAGCTGGCTATGGCTATCCAACACTGGAACTTATCTAAGTCAAAGTAAGCTTTTGGTTTTATTAATTTATTGCCACCAGGGCCCACCGGTGTAACTGCTAAACTGCTTACTGACTGTACACTGTAACGTTACTGCATGATTGTAGCGGGTTTACTAACGCGTTAGTTCTAGTAGCTACTATATGTTGACTTGACATTGGCTAATATGGTGACAATGATGCAGGCTGTGTGTAGAGGTTAGCGGTTATGATATGAAGGTTTGGCTTGGAAAGGTTTTTTCGCCTGGTCACAGACAGCTGATGTGTTGTGCACTAAAGTCCACAAGCGAAGGGAAAAGATGAGAGGAGGAGAGCGCGTAGATGCGAGAAGGAATTATCCAACGATCAAAGGGATCATGCTTTTTATATGTGGCTGCTATGAAAGTGAACTGTGTTTGCGTGTGATAAGGGGTGTAGTCATTCCACCGATTCTTAAACGGAAGCTAATGGAACGAAACGGAGATAAACATACCTGAATTTGTCCAATAGACACTCTCATTTGCAACTGTTGGACTTTTTTTTTTTTTTTTTTTTTTTTTTTTTTTTTTTTTTTTTGGTGGGCGGCCCTCTCTTGGCAGGTTAGTTGTGGTGCCATATTCTTTCAATTTTTTAATAACGTTTTTCTCTAGCTGGAGGTAAGCAGGAGGTAAGCTTCTCATATGGTGTTGAGTAAAGCTTAACCATGTATTAGATCGTAGGTAGGTAGTTAGTTGTAGTTAGGTATTGTATTTATTATAGGTTAGTATTGTTGTTATTGTAGGTTTCCGTAGGTAATTGTAGGTTAGTATCGAAGCACGAGGCTAGCTAGCTAGCTAGCGGGTAGCTACTGGTAACGATTAGCAACGCTGGAGAGCTGTTTCCAATGTTAATGTAGTCCTAGCCAACGTTTAATTTTTTGCTTAACCATGTATTAGATCGTAGGTAGGTAGTTAGCTGTAGTTAGGTATTGTATTTATTATAGGCTAGTATTGTTGTTATTGTAGGTTTCCGTAGGTAATTGTAGGTTAGTATCGAAGCACGAGGCTAGCTAGCTAGCGGGTAGCTACTGGTAACGATTAGCAACGCTGGAGAGCTGTTTCCAATGTTAATGTAGTCCTAGCCAACGTTTAATTTTTTGCTTAACCATGTATTAGATCGTAGGTAGGTAGTTAGCTGTAGTTAGGTATTGTATTTATTATAGGTTAGTATTGTTGTTATTGTAGGTTTCCGTAGGTAATTGTAGGTTAGTATCGAAGCACGAGGCTAGCTAGCTAGCGGGTAGCTACTGGTAACGATTAGCAAAGCTAGAGAGCTGTTTCCTATGTTAATGTAGTGCCAGCCAACGTTTAATTTTTTGCTGCGTTATGCGTTATGAAAGGAACTAGACACGGACTTGAATTATCTGTTTAGTGTGCTAACACACTCTTGGCAGTTTGTTGTAACCAAGTATTGATGCTAAATTGTGTGTTATTGGATGCTAGCTTGCAAGTTAGCTACGGCGTCATAGCTAGGCATCGTGGGTTGTTCTGGGTAGTTACTGTGTCTTGGCAGTGTCCTCGGCCGTGCCGGCTGTAGCACGAAGCTAGCTAGCTAGCCGTTCTTCAAACAAAGTCAACACAGTGGCCATTGCTAGCTACCCAACACGACCAGCTAGCTGTACTGTAGTAGCTAACTACAATATACTTGTCCTAGCTAGCCAACGTCTAATCATTGCTGCGTCATGAAAGGAACTTGACACAGACACGAATGATCTGTTTAGTGTGTTATCACACTATTGGTGGTTTGTTGTGACCAAGTGTTGGTGCTAAACGGTGTGTTATTGTTATTGGATGCTAGCTTGCTAGTTAGCTATGGTGTCATAGTTGGCTAGCTGAATAAAGTGGGTTGAGTCTATTCCTTTAAACATTGAACCGCTGTGGTTCACAACAACTCTGATTTCTAAAGGAGGAAGTTGGGAGAGTTTTTGTTCGGGTGGTTCAGTGAAACAATTTTAGTTTCTGAGGTAGAAGTTTGTGGTGAGGGAGGCCCTGCTCTCTCCGCTCCCAGATGCTTAGCTCATTTCATTCCGATCTCCTCTGCATTTTTGTAGCCATTTGCTACAGCCTGTCAACTATGCCTCTGCCTATCCCTGTTCTCTCCTCTCTGCACAGGCTACACAAACGCACCACACCGCGTGGCTGCTGCCTCTCTAACCTGGTGGTCCCTGCACGCACCACCCACGTGGAGTTCCAGGTCGCAGGCAGCCTCTGGAACTGCCGTTCTGCTGCCAACAAAGCTGACTTCATCCCAGCCTATGCCAACCTCCAGTCCCTCGACTTCCTGGCGCTGACGGAAACATGGATCACCACTGAAAACACTGCTACTCCTACTGCTCTCTCCTCGTCTGACCATGTGTTCTCGCATACCCCGAGAGCATCTGGTCAGAGGGGTGGTGGTACAGGAATCCTCATCTCTCCCAAGTGGACATTCTCAATTTTTCCCCTAACCCATCTGTCTATCTCCTCATTTGAATTCCATGCTGTCACAGTCACTAGCCCATTTAAGCTTAATATCCTTGTCATCTATCGCCCTCCAGGTTCCCTTGGAGAGTTCATCAATGAGCTTGACGCCTTGATAAGTTCCTTCCCTGAGGATGGCTCACCCCTCACAGTTTTGGGGGATTTCAACCTCCCTATGTCCACATTTGACTAATTTCTCTCTGCCTCCTTCTTTCCACTCCTCTCCTCTTTTGACCTCACCCTCTCACCGTCCCCCCCTACTCACAAGGCAGGCAATACGCTTGACCTCATCTTCACTAGATGCTGCTCCTCTACTAATCTCACTGCAACTCCCCTCCATGTCTCCGACCACTACTTTGTTTCCTTTTCTCTCTCACTCTCCTCCCACACTACTCACTCTGCCCCTACACAGATGGTAATGCGCCGCCGCAACCTTCGCTCTCTCTCTCCCACTACTCTCTCCTCTTCCATCCTATCATCTCTTCCCTCTGCTCAATCCTTCTCCCTCCAATCTCCTGATTCTGCCTCCTCAACCCTCCTCTCCTCCCTTTCTGCATCCTTTGACTCTCTGTGTCCCCTATCCTCCCGGCCGGCTCGGTCCTCCCCTCCAGCTCCGTGGCTTGATGACTCATTGCGAGCTCACAGAACAGAGCTCCGGGCAGCGGAGCGGAAATGGAAGAAAACTAAACTCCCTGCCGACCTGGCATCTTTTCACTCCCTCCTCTCTACATTTTCTTCATCTGTTTCTGCTGCTAAGGCCACCTTCTACCACTCTAAATTCCAAGCATCTGCCTCTAACCCTAGGAAGCTCTTTGCCACATTTTCCTCCCGCCTGAATCCTCCCCCCCCCCCCTCCTCTCTCTCTGTGGATGACTTCGTCAACCACTTTGAAAAGAAGGTTGACGACATCCGATCCTCGTTTGTTAAGTCTAATGACACTGCTGGTCCTGCTCACACTGCCCTACCCTATGCTTTGACTTCTTTCTCCCCTCTCTCTCCAGATAAAATCCTGCGACTTGTGACTGCAGGCCGCCCAACAACCTGCCCGCTTGACCCCATCCCCTCCTCCCTTCTCCAGACCATCTCCGGTGACCTTCTCCCCTACCTCACCTCGCTGATCAACTCATCCTTGACCGCTGGCCATGTCCCTTCCATCTTCAAGAGAGCGAGAGTTGCTCCCCTTCTCAAAAAACCAACACTCGACCCCACTGATGTCAACAACTACAGACCAGTATCCCTTCTTTCTTTTCTTTCCAAAACTATTGAGCGTGCCGTCTTTAGCCAACTCTCTTGCTATCTCTCTCAGAATGACCTTCTTGATCCAAACCAATCAGGTTTCAGGACTGGTCATTCAACTGAGACTGCTCTTCTCTGTGTCACGGAGACTCTCCGCACTGCTAAAGCTAACTCTCTCTCCTCTGCTCTTGTCCTTCTAGACCTGTCTGCTGCCTTTGATACTGTGAACCATCAGATCCTCCTCTCCACCCTTTCCGAGCTGGGCATCTCCGGCGCGGCTCACTCCTGGATTGCGTCCTACCTGACCGGTCGCTCCTACCAAGTGGCGTGGCGAGAAGCTGTCTCCGCACCACGTGCTCTCACCACTGGTGTCCCCCAGGGCTCAGTTCTAGGCCCTCTCCTTTTCTCCCTATACACCAAGTCACTTGGCTCTGTCATATCCTCACATGGCCTTTCCTATCATTGCTACGCTGACGATACACAACTAATCTTCTCCTTTCCCCCTTCTGATAACCAGGTGGCGAATCGCATCTCTGCATGTCTGGCAGACATATCAGTATGGATGACGGATCACCACCTCAAGCTGAACCCTGGCAAGACGGAGCTGCTCTTCCTCCCGGGGAAGGACTGCCCGTTCCATGATCTCGCCATCACGGTTGACAACTCCGCTGTGTCCTCCTCCCAGAGTGCGAAGAGCCTAGGCGTGACCCTGGACAACACCCTGTCGTTCTCCGCCAACATCAAGGCGGTGACCCGCTCCTGCAGGTTCATGCTCTACAACATTCGGAGAGTACGACCCTGCCTTACACAGGAAGCGGCACAGGTCCTAATCCAGGCACTTGTCATCTCCCGTCTGGACTACTGCAACTCGCTGTTGGCTGGCCTCCCTGCCTGTGCCATTAAACCCCTACAACTCATCCAGAATGCCGCAGCCCGTCTGGTGTTCAACCTTCCCAAGTTCTCTCACGTCACCCCCCTCCTCCGCACACTCCACTGGCTTCCAGTTGAAGCTCGCATCCGCTACAAGACCATGGTGCTTGCCTATGGAGCAGTGAGGGGAACGGCACCTCTGTACCTTCAGGCTCTGATCAGTCCCTACACCCAAACGAGGGCATTGCGTTCATCCACCTCTGGCCTGCTGGCTCCCCTTCCTCTGCGGAAGCATAGCTCCCGCTCAGCCCAGTCAAAACTGTTCGCTGCTCTGGCACCCCAATGGTGGAACAAGCTCCCTCACGACACCAGGACAGCGGAGTCACTCACCACCTTCCGGAGACATTTGAAACCCCACCTCTTTAAGGAATACCTGGGATAGGATAAAGTATTCCTTCTAACCCCCCCCCCCCCAAATTGTAAAGTGGTTATCCCACTGGCTATAGGGTGAACGCACCAATTTGTGAGTCGCTCTGGCTAAGAGCGTCTGCTAAATGACGTTAATGTGCCCTTGAGCAAGGCACTTAACCCTAATTGCTCCTGTAAGTCGCTCTGGATAAGAGCGTCTGCTAAATGACTAAAATGTAAATGTAATGTAAATGTATGATTACACCTCATGATGGGTATAGGGATAATTAAAGTATCATGTAGTAGTCTAAACCTATCGATCTTACATTGAGCTGGGTGAATAGAATATGAATGACAGTCATCCAATATGCTGTAATAGAAATAAGGCCATGCTCATAAAAAAAAGTATTAAACATCAGTCACTTAGACGGCACTGACCGCTACTGACACACATGCACACACACACACAAAAATAAATAGAATAAACAGTTTAAGGTTAGGAAAGCAAAGCTGCTGAGTGCTCAATGGTTTGTTAAATTAGGTATTCACAGGGTTCTGGATTCTCCATAATCAAAGTCACAACAATGTGACTGCTTTACTTCACTGGGCTGGAGGGGCTGGAGCGTGGGTTGACTGTGCGATGATAGTTGTTTTATAGTGGGTGGGTGGCGGAGAGGGGGGCATAAAGCAGAACATCAAATATATAAGAGGAGAGAAAGGGTGCACTTGACTGCTGCTATGACTACACATGTCAGGTGACTGTACACCAGAGGGTCCAAATACAGAACCGATCGATATGTGGCACCTGAGAGCGAGTGAGCTCACCACAACCTGTGCCAGGAGCCCAGCAGTGGGGCAGCTGGCCATTGGTTCTCTCCCAAAGTCAAGCTCCTCTGTGTGTCTGTGTATACAGAAGGCTCTGATATACTGAAACGCAGGCTGTGTTCAAAAATGCGCACTTGCATTCTGCGTTCTCCCAAGAATAACTGATAGTGCATACTGTCTAGTATGGGAGAATGCAGAGCGCTTAAAATCTGTTAAATTGGAAACTTACTTCGAAGTGACCTCTAACCTAAACAGGAAACTGCATCATCATGCAGCCGGCATCAACAAATCTAGCTTTTATGCTAGCTAGCTACATCTGTTTACATTGTACCCAATGAGCAGCATGAGCAACTAGTGCTAACAATTCAGTGAACAACTATCCCAAAATGGAAATATTCAACACGAATAACAGGTAAACATGTAACAGAATCTATTTTCTCAGTACCTGTTAGTGAATTAAGCTGACACCAACCAGAATCATTTTACGTGAGGTCCTCCTCTCACAAATGACTTGGTCTGCAGCTACATCGTTGTGGGCGTATGACAGGTAAGCTTTCATGCATTGTAAAGAGGCTGAAGCAAAAAAAAAAGAAAGATAAATAGCCAGAATAGTGGTGTTTCACTGTGAAGCTAATATTGCATTGCAATAGGACTGCTGGCATTTTATTTCCAATGAACAGGCTTATATTGTGATAAATGCATACAACTATAACACCCATGCATATTATTAAATATTATTAAATGACACTGATGTTCAACATAGGTTGGTTTTATATTCACCTTATGCTTTGATAACTAATTGATAGGCAATGTCATGCAATACAACTAGATTAGAAAGCTTAGACTACTTCATCCTAATGTAAGCTAAATGCATTGGATACAAAACAAACACTGGCATATTATAAAGAAGAACATGTCCAATTTAATAATATGCCCGCATATCAAACAGGAATATATATTAAATTATATGAATACACCATTGTAATATTATTAATGTCTTTCTCTCTCCTTGCAGGGGATTAGCCAGACGAACTGCAGTCCCCAGATGCCTAAGCTTCAAAACCAGAACCGTGGGTAGACATCAACACTTGTCATTTTTAAACAATATTTATCATTTTATTGGTTTTACTGTATCTGTGCATGAATTCTTAGAACACAGTCCTTTGTATTGATATGTAGGCTACGTGTGCCTTTTTTATTTATTTTTTAATTGATGTAGTTCTGTCCTTGAGCTGTTCTTGTCTATTAATGATCTGTATTATGTCATGTTTCATGTTTTGTGTAGACCCCAGGAAGAGTAGCTGCTGCTTTTGTAACAGCTAATGGGGATCCTAATAAAATACCAAAAAAATACAAAATTGTACAAAATAAGTTAAGTTTCACATTTTATTAGTTACATGAACAGGATACACATGGTCCAACGAAATGTTTACATGCAGGTTCCTTCTCGACAATGCAAAAACAATAAGAAATAATACAAGATAAGAATATGAACATAAAGTAAATGGCTCAGTAGAATAAACATTTTAGCATCCCCAAGTAAGGGACATCAAGTAGATTAACATTCAAAAGCTTGTTCAGTAGGAGGGCAAATTTTGTCATGGCAGCCACAGTTTCTTTATACTTAGGACAGGAGTTTACACCTCATTCAACTAATTGTGGTCTAAATTGTAGACAATGAATAGTTGAACATGGTGTTTGCTGGGCAGGAATAGAAACTTGCACAGTGCAGTACCCTGGGGAAGAAATCACCCACGTCTGTATTTTCGAATGAGTTTCATATGTTACAATGAGCTGACAATTCTGCATGATAGAGAATAATGTGTGGCTCTACTTTGAACATAGTGATGTTGCACATTGCTGAATAAACTCCTGACTAAACTCCTGGGACATGGTGGTTTTCCTGGTGGACGGGAGGTTCCCAAGTTCTTTGCATCTGTCTGGGTGATGGGGTGGGATGTGCTTCAACCTAAGGGGAACAGAGCAGAAACATAAGGCCAAGGGAGGATAAATTAACCTCACTGCTCAAAAAAGAACCACAACTACCTTTATTAATGTGCAATGGTTTTGTGGACAGTTTTGCATATTCATAGGCTTGATCAAGTTGTCACTGATTTACTTTTAATGGATCATTAATTATTCAAAAAAATGTGTATGCAATGGTGAAACACGAGGGGAGGGGAAAGTGACAAGAAGAAAGTTAGCTAACGTTAGGTAAACATACACTTCATGCATGTATTGACTGATGTCAATGTAAGAATGCACAAATAACTTGGCAGGCTAGCAAGCCAAGATTGAACACAGCTAGCTCCATTTCCTACATTTGTAATCAGATGTTGTTAAAATGTCTTACCTCCAAACCAGTCGGGCACAACTATTTTGTCCTGCCAAGCCAATGCCATGGAGTGAAATGAACTCATCAGTTGCCATCTGTCCCTGAAAACAAATTGAAAGAAAAAGAAAGAATGATTTGCTACATTTGTCATTAGCTGGCTAGCAAGTTCACCAATTCAGAAAAAGAAAACTGTCCAGGTCTTCACAATTGACACTGCTGATTTTACGATTAGTTTGTTTAGTCATCCCTAAACAGCTGAAAACCAGGACTAGATTGCCTGCTAGCTAGCCATCATCGTGTCCAACCAGCTACCTTAGCTTGGCTAGCAGGCTGATAAACAGCAGTGACTCAACATTTGAATTCAAAATTCATATGAAAGTAATTTGTTGAACATTTTAACATAATTTGGTGAATAAATAAACCTAATACTTACATTTTACAAAGTTATTCCTTATTCCTCTGGAACATTTTCTCCCAAGTGGGGACTTCCCATGCGTACTTTGTTTTCCATACCTCCCAAGTACACTTAGAACTTCCGGTAAACTTACTACATACTTATCTTTTCGCATTCATATGTTTGAAATCGCACTTGAAAAATGACAGTTGACTTCCGTACTCCATATACTCTCTAGATAGAACACAAGTATGCATTTTGGAACACAACCACAGTCAGAACATTGAGGGAGTGGGGAAATAGAATGGGTATGAGCTGCATTCAGTATGATAGTGTTGGAGGATGTGGGGAGTAAGGTGGGTTGATGGTGCCTCTGTTTTTTCGTTATAAGAGCGTTGCAGGTTGTGCCTCCAGTCAGATCTGGACCCAGATAATGTGTGGTCAGTATATCAGACTTTCTCTCAATTGGACTGGGAAGAACTGTGTGGAGAGCAGAAAAAACTGGGGGAAGACAGAAGACAGAGAGAGACAGACAGTAGACACGGCAGAAGAGAAAAGCAACACAGCAGTGAGCTGTAGAGTTGCTTATCAGATGTTATTCAATTCTGTTATTTCCTCAAAACTGTCCAAATTTATTAGATTATACTAGCATGATATTTACCAGATTCAGTTGAATCCACTTCCCCTGACAGCAGTCATACCTTTGATTACACGGATACCCCGCAAAGACATTTAAATGTTCTGCTAGCTCAAATGGAAATGGCACAGTGGTCATATGGCGGCTTCCCCCAGCCCAAGGCCAGTGACACCTGCTCTGGCTCCATCTGCAGAGCAGGGGGCGTCTCATTACGGGGAACATCATTGAGACTGCCCGCCAGCGCCCGTGCCGCCAACCCACCTAGCAAAGTTCACTCCTAACGAGGCTTCAGATATCATACAGGGCATTGCTGACTTAATTACTCCATGCTAATAGAGAAATGGTTGCTAGGCAGCAAGCAGATATGATTTCAATCAGATATGGTTATGTTTTTCTGTCGTTGTTGCTGCTTGTTGTCGTTGTTGTTGTTGTATGCCATTTTCAGGGCTGTCAAAATCTCCAGAATAAAGTTGACAGACAGACAGACAAACAGTCCCGATGTCTGGGACTGTGCTTTTACAAAGCGTTCCACCAGCCTGTTTATCAAGCACTCTCCCAACTTCCCTCCAACAAAGGAGATACCAGAAGGCTAAGGAGTCTGTGAGTTGGTAATAAATCTGCTTTAACGAGAGCTATTTACCCCTCGCGCCAAGAGTGTTTATTTTCACTCCTGCTGCTCCCTCCATAGGCTTCTTAGTATTTTGTTTATTTTGAAACAAATGACTCACCAGTCGTTATTTAAAATTGGATATAAACAGCACCTACTGTACAAAAATGAGCAAAAGATATCTTAGCTATTCTTCGGTGGTATAATGACTGTCTATTAGTGCTCAATTTGATAACAGTAATTACTTTGCAGATTTTTATCCTCCATAAGATCACCTTATCTTGCTATATGCTATAGTAATTGTGCTATCATCATAAAGGCCACACTTTGTAACCCCCCCCAAAAAAAGTCATGCAATGAAAATCTTGACACACAGTAAAGGTAAAGGTACGGATTTGGATCTTCAAATGCACCCTGTTGGAAAGTGAGGATATTCAGTTCAGGATTCAGTTTGAAGCCAGCTCATGGAATCTACTCTAGGGCAGATGACTAAACCAACATTGCCATTGTAATACAAGACAAATGAGTGGTACCCATGATGCCAACTTTTTATGGAATGCATAAGGATCACTTTGCCCGAGTGTGGAAGTTAGGGTGGCAGGTAGCTTAGTGGGTAAGAGCGTTGTGCCAGTAACCGAAAGGTCGCTGGTTCTAATCCCCGAGCCGACTAGGTGAAAAATCTGTCGATGTGCCCTTAAGCAAGGCACTTAACCCTAATTGCTCATGTAAGTCGCTCTGTATAAGAGCGTCTGCTAAAATGTGGAAACCCAGATCTTGCGTAATTGTGTCAGATGCTCAATTAAATTCTGGGGGTAGATGTTAAGAGAAAGATACTAACGCGGCGTCTTTGGGCCAAATGTCCCCTCCCTCTTCGATATTAGAAAGATGTGAGCACCTGCAAAATCGTGTTTAATCCAAATGATCAGTGACGCAAACCGGAACAAAGTTCTTCGTTAGTTGTCGCATCCCACAGTCTGTTGACAGACACTACAATACCATGCTATGTTAAGTGCATCTGTCCACGAGAGCTAAGGATCAAGGGGACAAAGAGCAGTGTAAAATTAAGTGACAACTCTCCTTCGACTGACAGAGGGAGAGTCCAAATGCACAGCATCAAACACCAAGATGAAAGAATCCTCAGAGGCTGACAAAGATTGATTGTTCTGGCAATTCATTCTTATTTCTTTGCAGTGCAGACAAAATTGCAGCATATGCCGTGCACTCTGTTGTATCATTATCTTAAGTCTCAGTCTTTGATTTAAAGCACACAGTCCATCCCAAGTCCTCCTCTCTCATTCTGACTTCTCTCTGTTCCAAACCTCAACTAGGCTACAACTGGATGGTAAATACATTAACTGATGTCCTCCATTCATAAATTAGATTTACATTTTTTTTTACATTTTAGTCATTTAGCAGACGCTCTTATCCAGAGCGACTTACAGTTAGTGAGTGCATACATTATTTTTTAATTATTTTTTCATACTGGCCCCCCGTGGGAATCGAACCCACAACCCTGGCGTTGCAAACACCATGCTCTATCAACTGAGCTATATCCCTGCCGGCCATTCCCTCCACTACCCTGGGCCAATTGTGCGCCGCCCCATGGGTCTCCCGGTCGCGGCCGGCTACGACAGAGCCTGGATTCGAACCAGGATCTCTAGTGGCACAGCTAACACTGCAATGCAGTGCCTTAGACCACTGCGCCACTCGGGAGGTGAGATCATTATATCTCTTTAGCACAATGATTCAAATTCCAACAAAGTCATAGTTATATTGTATGGACACTACTGTGAAATACACTTAATTTAATTGGGTCTCAGAGCTGGGAAGAGAGCTTACTGTTCCCAGTAACTGACCCTACTAGAATCACTACTCTCGACGGGTCTGACCTAGAGTATGTGGACAACTACAAATACCTAGGTGTCTGGTTAGACTGTAAACTCTCCTTCCAGACTCACATTGAGCATCTCCAATCCAAAGTTAAATCTAGAATCGGCTTCCTATTTCACAACAAAGCCTCCTTCACTCATGCTGCCAAACATGCCCTCGTAAAACGGACTATCCTACCGATCCTTGACTTCGGCGGTCATTTACAAAATAGCCTCCAACACTCTACTCAGCAAATTGGATGTAGTCTATCACAGTGCCATCCGTTTTGTCACCAAAGCCCCATATACTACCCACCTCTGTGACCTGTACGCTCATGTTGGCTGGTCCTAACTACATATTCGTCGCCAAACCCACTGGCTCCAGGCCATCTATAAATCACTGCTAGGCAAATCCCCTCCTTATCTTAGCTCATTGGTCACCATAGCAACACCCACCCGTAGTATGCACTCCAGCAGGTATATCTCACTGGTCATCCCCAAAGCCAACACCTCCTTTGGCCGCCATTCCTTCCAGTTCTCTGCTGCCAATGACTGGAACGAACTGCAAAAATCTCTGAAGCTGGAGACTCTTATCTCCCTCACTAACTTTAAGCATCAGTTGTCAGAGCACCTTACCGATCACTGCACCTGTACACAGCCCATCTGAAATTAACTCACCCAACTACCTCATCCCCATATTGTTATTTATTTTGCTCATTTGCACCCCAGTATCTGTATTTGCACATCATCTCTTGCACATCTATCATTCCAGTGTTAATACTAATTGTAATTATTTTGCACTATGGCCTATTTATTGCCTTACCTCCATAACTTCCTACAATTTGCACACACTGTATATATATTTTCTGTTGTATTTTTGACTTTATGTTTTGTTTTACCCCATATGTAACTCTTTGTAGTTGTTTTTATCGCACTGCTTTGCTTTATCTTGGCCAGGTCACAGTTGTAAATGAGAACTTGTTCTCAACTGGCTTACCTGGTTAAATAAAGGTGAAAAAATATATATACAAAAATCCCTGGCCAATGCAGACACCTGTCTCTCACCGTTAGCATGTGTGTTGGCAGGGTTAACACAAACACAATGTACAACTCTCCTAAACCCAACTGTACTCCTGTTTCCACTGGCCTAATTAACCCATAGGGATAACACTGTATAGAGAGAGAGAGAGGGAGAGGGAGAGAGAGAGAGAGAGAGAGAGAGAGAGAGAGAGAGAGAGATAATAAAACTAAGCTCCCGAATTAGACATCAGTATCAGTCTCAGAAACGTCCTGTTTTGCCTCGGTTTCTCCCTATTCCTGTGTCTGGTTTGTGGTTAAAAGGCACTCGACAGACACACTAATGTGAAGTGGACAGCATGTTAAATAAACATTTGCCATCGGAGAGGAGAAGATGGAGTCGGATAATGAAAACAACTTTTGGCAACCGATCCCCACAAAGAGGATGCATCCGATTTGTCGGATTTAAGTGATCTCAATCGCAAGGTCCTGCAATCCACCCTGAATAGACCTAGATGATCGTGGACTTCAGGAAACAGCAAAGGGTGCACCCCCCTATCTATATCGATGGGACCGCAGTGGAGAGTTCCTTGGCGTACACATCACTGACAAACTGAAATGGTCCACCCACGCAGACAGTGTGGTGAAGAAGGCGCAACAGAGCCTCTTCAACCTCAGGAGGCTGAAGAAATTTGACTAGGCACCTAAAACCCTCACAAACTTTTACAGATGCACAATTGAGAGCATCCTGTCGGGCTGTATCACCGCCTGGTAAGGCAACTGCACCGCCCGCAACCGCAGGGCTCTCCAGAGGGTGGTGCGGTCTGCCGAACGTATTACCGGGGGCAAACTACCCGCCCTCCAGGACACCTACAACACCCGATGTCACAGGAAGGCCAAAAAGATCATCAAGGACATCAACCACCCGAGCCACTGCCTGTTCACCCCGTTATCATCCACAAGGCCAGGTCAGTACAGGTGCATCAAAGCTGGGACCGAGAGAATGAAAAACAGCTTCTATCTCAAGGCAATCAGACTGTTAAATAGCCATCACTAGCACATTAGAGGCTGCTGCTGCCTACTGAAATCACTGGCCACTTTAAAAAATGGAACACTAGACACTTTAATAATGTTTACATATCTTGCACTACTCATCTCATATGTATATACTGTATTCTATTCTATAATATTCTACTGTATCTTAGTCCATGCCGCTCTGTCATTGCTTGTCCATATGTATATATTCTTAAATTCCATTCCTTACTAGATTTGTGTGTATTCGGTATATGTTGTGAAATTGTTAGATATTACTTGTTAGATATTACTGCACTGCCGGAGCTAGAAGCACAAGCATTTCGCAACACCAGCAATAACATCTGCTAAACACGTGTACGTGACAAATAAAATGTGATTTGATTTGAGGTCAAAGGTTGCTGATCATAAGTACTAAACTGACCTAGAGGCCACAACTGTAACCATCAAAACACTTCACGCTTCCTCACACTGTCTCACAGAGTACAACAGTAGAGAGTCATGAATGCAGTGTTTGGATAATAAAGGAGAGACAGTGTGAGGAAGCAGCCAAGAGAGTGCCAACAGTACTTGGCTTGCATCCTGTGTATCCCTGTAACTGTCTCAGACTGATTCAGCTCAGCCATGTGAAGGCAATTGTTTGTTGAGACCACACTCTAAATGTCTGCGATGTTTGCGAACTATAGCAGCACAAATCAGCATGCAGTGTGGTTCAGTGATCCAAGATGAAATGACAAAGAACAGGACAAACATTTTGGATTCTTTTGAAGGCAATATAAACATAACCCCAGTGGAGAGCACTGGCTATAATCTACAAGACAACACATCTTGGCTCTCTGACATTTCAAGCATGGCCAAAGGCTGGCATGGACACAGCACCTTCCGATTACAGTGCTTTACTTTGACAGCACAATGAGCCAGAGTCCATTCCCTTTGGTCAAACTGAATTAGCAGTAGGTGAGAGTGGGGTAAATTGAACCAAAGGGGTAAGTTAAGCCACCCTTGTTTCTAGGAAACCACACACAAAATTAATCCTTTGACCAAATATTTAGGAAGAGCTTTTGAAAGAAGATGATTGCATGGAGTCTGTGAAGGAAGAAACCACATGGAAAAAAGCTAGTTAAGTCCAAAAAACTGATTTACTGTGTTAGAGGTTTCATGATGCTTGTATCTAAACCAAAGTAGACAATTTCAAGATTGTTCTACACATCAGTTGGGGTCTCTATAAGCTTCAATATGATGTCCTAAACCTAGCATGAAAGTGCATCCTTGTATTTGTGTGGACTAATATAGTCAAAATGTTTGTCTCGGGGTACTGTAAGTTGAGGCAATGGCCATGAGGTAAGTTGAGCCAATGGTTAAGACAATGGCAAGTTGAGCAAATTGAAGTGTTTTCTTCCCAGGCGTAACGCAAGGCATTATCGCTGGGATATGAGGTAACAACAGGGCTGATGTTAAAGTGTAAAAAAATAAAAAATACAAAGTGTTTGTTAGTTGTTAAGCCTGTATTAAAATATGCTTAAAATGATTGAAAGACAAAAAACTATTGTGATTGTGTTGAATTGCGTTTGGGAAATAAAGTGTACACAACTGTAATGTTTACATGAATTCTGATTATTTCCAGGTATTCACAACATCCTGAAATACAGTATATGTACTGTAGATATGTTTGTTAGAATGAAAACTATATCTCCCTTGATGGAGTGATGCTGTAAAATTGATGGAGTGATGTAAAAAACTACTCAACTTACCCCACTCTCTCCTACAATTTTAAATCTGTTGCAAAAAGGGATTATTGGACGTCCGGACACCACAGTTGTGAAACACTGGAGACCTTTCTGTGACTGACTTGTTTTAAAGTCGGGTCGTGACAGATAGGATGCATATACTCTATTCCCTCTTATATAGGCAGCTTGATGGGATTGTTTGTGTTCCTCGTAGCATTAGCTTGTTCTAATGTGGCATGTGCCCCTTGAGACCCTGCTACTCACTGTGACACACATTACATAGTGTAGTCCATGCTTGCTTGAAGATGTTTTTTTTTTTTTTTGCTAGCTTGTAGATGACAAAGGTTAAGACAAGTGAATTCTAATATCTCATAACTCTTTGCATAAATGAGGAAGAATTCTAAACAATAGGACCAGCTATGCTAGGTACAGTTGAAGTCGGAAGTTTACATACACCTTAGCCAAATACAATTAAACTCAGTTTTTCACAATTACTGACATTTAGTCCTAGTAAGAATTCCGTGTTTTAGGTCAGGTAGGATCACCACTTTATTTTAAGAATGTGAAATGTCAGAATAATAGTAGAGAGAATGATTTATTTCAGCTTTTATTTATTTCATCACATTCCCAGTAGGTCAGAAGTTTACATACACTCAATTAGTATTTGGTAGCATTGCCTTTAAATTGTTTAACTTGGGTCAAATGTTTCGGGTAGCCTTCCACAAGCTTCCCACAATAAGTTGGGTGAATTTTGGGCCATTCCTCCTGACAGAGCTGGTGTAACTGAGTCAGGTTTGTAGGCCTCCTTGCTCGCACACACTTTTTCAGTTCTGCCCACAAATGTTCTATAGGATTGAGGTCAGGGCTTTGTGATGGCCACTCCAATACCTTGACTTTGTTGTCCTAAAGCCATTTTGCCAAAACTTTGGAAATATGCTTGGGATCATTGTTCATTTGGAAGACCCATTTGCAAATAAGCTTTAACTTCCTGACTGATGTCTTGAGATGTTGCTTCAATATATCCACATAATTTTCCTTCCTCGTGATGCCATCTATTTTGTGAAGTGCACCAGTCCCTCCTGCAGCAAAGCACCCCCACAGCATGATGCTGCCGCCCCCGTGCTTCACGGTTGGGATGGTGTTCTTCGGCTTGCAAGCACCCCCTTTTTCCTCCAAACATAACGATGGTCATTATGGCCAAACAGTTCTATTTGTGTTTCATCAGACCAGAGCACATTTCTCCAAAAAGTACGATCTTTGTCCCCATGTGCAGTTGCAAACTGTAGTCTGGCTTTTTTATGGCGGTTTTGGAGCAGTGGCTTCTTCCTTGCTGAGCGGCTTCAGGTTATGTCGATTTAGGACTCGTTTTACTGTGGATATTGACACTTTTGTACCTGTTTCCTCCGGCATCTTCACAAGGTCCTTCGCTGTTGTTCTGGGATTGATTTGCACTTTTCGCACCAAAGTATATTCATCTCTAGGAGACAGAACGCGTCTCCTTCCTGAGCGGTATGACGGCTGCGTGGTCCCATGGTGTTTATACTTGCGTACTATTGTTTGTACAGATGAACGTGGTAGCTTCAGGCATTTGGAAATTGCTCCCAAGGATGAACCAGACTTGTGGAGGTCTACAATCTTTTTTCTGAGGTCTTGGCTGATTTCTTTTGATTTTCCCATGATGTCAAGCAAAGAGGCACTGAGTTTGAAGGTGGGCCTTGAAATACATCCACAGGTACACCTCCAATTGACTCAAATTATGTCAATTAGCCTATCAGAAGCTTCTAAATCCATGACATCATTTTCTGGAATTTTCCAAGCTGTTTAAAGGCACAGTCAACTTAGTGTATTTACACTTCTGACCCACTGGAATTGTGATACAGTGAATTATAAGTGAAATAATCTGCCTGTAAACAATTGTTGGAAAAATTACTTGTGTCATGCACAAAGTAGATGTCCTAACCGACTTGCCAAAACTATAGTTTGTTAATAAGAAATTTGTGGAGTGGTTGAAAAACAAGTTTTAATGACTCCAACCTAAGTGTATGTAAACTTCCGACTTCAACTGTAGCAACAGAGCTGGTCCCATGACTCTGTTTTAGAAAAGCTTCCTAACCTGGGTATCTTCAACCCAGACTCCATGTAGGATGCCTGCACATCAGCGGTTGCTGGTAGCACTTTGAATCGGAGGACGGGCTCATAATAATGGCTGGAATGGATTAGAATGAATGTAACAATATCAAACACACCAAGCACATGTCCATGTGTTTGATAACATTCCATTCCATTGACTCCATTCCAGACATTATTATGAGCTGTCCTCCCCTCACCAGCCTCCTGTGCTGCACATTTTTGTTCCTTATGGACCGTCACTATAGATTGTATTTTGTCAATTGTCACACTCTTATTTGAAAAGAGTGGCATGATGCAGAAAATGCTGTGATCACACTGAACATGGAGAGAAGCTGTTTTGTGTTGTTGGCCTCTAAGTCGAAACCATTTCTACCAGATCTACCATTTCTACCATTTCTACCATTTTTACCAGTTCTACCACTTCTACCAGGTCTACCATTTCTGCCAGTTCTGCCAGTTCTACCATTTCCACCAGTTCCACCAGTTCTGCCAGTTCTACCATTTCCACCAGTTCAACCAGGTCTACCAGTTCTGCCAGTTCTACCATTTCCACCAGGTCTACCAGGTCTACTATTTCTGCAATTTCTACCAGGTCTACCAGGTCTACCATTTCTACCAGGTGTACCATTTCTGCCAGTTCTACCAGGTCTACCAGTTCTACCATTTCCACCAGGTCTACCATTTCTTCCAGTTCTACCAGGTCAACCAGGTCTACCATTTCGGCCATTTCCACCAGGTCTACCAGGTCTACCAGGTCTACCATTTCTACCAGGTCTACCATTTCTGCCAGTTCTACCATTTCCACCAGTTCTACCAGGTCTACCATTTCTGCCAGTTCTACCAGGTCTACCAGGTCTACCATTTCTGCCATTTCCACCAGGTCTACCAGGTCTACCAGTTTTACCATTTCCACCAGTTCTACCAGGTCTACCAGGTCAACCATTTCCACCATTTCTACCAGGTCTACCAGGTCTACCATTTCCACCAGTTCTACCAGTTGTACCATTTCCACCAGGTCTACCAGTTCTACCATTTCCACCAGGTCTACCAGTTCTACCATTTCCACCAGTTCTACCAGATCTACCAGGTCAACCATTTCCACCATTTCTACCAGGTCTACCAGGTCTACCATTTCCACCAGTTCTACCAGTTCTACCATTTCCACCAGTTCTACCAGGTCTACCAGTTCTACCATTTCCACCAGGTCTACCAGTTCTACCATTTCCACCAGTTCTACCAGTTCTACCATTTCCACCAGGTCCACCAGGTCTACCATTTCCACCAGGTCTACCAGGTCTACCATTTCTGCCAGTTCTACCAGGTCTACCAGGTCTACCATTTCCACCAGGTCTACCAGGTCTACCATTTCTTCCATTTCTACCAGGTCTACCATTTCTACCAGGTCTACAATTTCTGCCAGTTCTACCAGGTCTACCAGTTCTGCCAGTTCTACCATTTCCACCAGGTCTACCAGGTCAACCATTTCTGCCAGTTCTACCAGGTCTACCAGTTCTACCAGGTCTACCAGGTCAACAATTTCCACCAGTTCTACCAGGTCTACCAGGTCTACCATTTCCACCAGTTCTACCAGGTCTACCAGTTCTACCATTTCCACCAGTTCTACCATTTCTACCATTTCCACATGTCTACCAGGTCTACCAGTTCTACCAGTTCTACCATTTCCACCAGGTCTACCAGATCTACCAGTTCTACCAGTTCTACCATTTCCACCAGTTCTACCAGTTCTACCATTTCTACCAGATCTACCATTTCTACCAGTTCTACCAGTTCTACCATTTCCACCAGTTCTACCATTTCCACCAGTTCTACCATTTCCACCAGTTCTACAATTTCCACCATTTCTACCATTTCTACCATTTCCACCAGTTCTACCAGTTCTACCAGTTCTACCAGGTCTACCAGTTCTACCATTTCTACCATTTCCACCAGGTCTACCAGTTCTACCAGTTCTACCATTTCCACCAGTTCTACCAGTTCTACCATTTCTACCATTTCCACCAGGTCTACCAGGTCTACCATTTCTGCCATTTCTACCAGGTCTACCAGGTCTACCATTTCTGCCAGTTCTACTAGGTCTACCGTTTCTGCTAGTTCTACCATTTCCACCAGTTCTACCAGTTCTACCATTTCCACCAGTTCTACCAGTTCTACCATTTCCACCAGGTCTACCAGGTCTACCATTTCTACCAGTTCTACCAGTTCTACCATTTCTACCATTTCCACCAGTTCTACCAGGTCTACCATTTCTACCATTTCCACCAGTTCTACCATTTCCACCAGTTCTACCAGTTCTACCAGGTCTACCAGTTTTACCAGTTCTGCCAGTTCTACCAGTTCTGCCAGTTCTACCAGTTCTGCCAGTTCAACCAGTTCTACCAGTTCTACCAGTTCTGCCAATTCTACCAGTTCTACCAGGTCTACCAGGTCTACCAGTTCTGCCAGTTCTACCAGTTCTGCCATTCTAACAGCAAAGCGACACATATGGGAATATGTCCCATACATCTTTGTATTTGTGTGAATGCCCTTGGGTGTGTTTTGCATGTGTGTAACATTCCTTTGGGGAAATCCATAAAAAATGTGCAGCTGCTGTGTTTGTCGAAGAATCAATGCGCTCCTACAAAATCACATTTTCCTTTTGTTTGCCACAGAATTAATGTGGAATTATATCCCCAAAAAACGACAATGTGTGTGTGTGTGTATGCGTGCGTGCGTGCTTGCTTGCGCACATAATTGCCTTCCTTCCTTTCAACCTATCTAGAAGTCAGCCCTGCATTGAATCTGTCTCTGATTGAAGCACAGTGGGACAGTCAAACTATTTATATGCCTGTAGAAATAACTCTGGTGTTCTAAGCAGCGACTGTCATCCACATTCGGCAGCTTATCACAACCTACAGGCCAACACCGTGAAAAATGCTATGAGTTTTGTCTCTGTCTCAGTAGGGAGAGGCAGGGATCAGAGTGATGGAATGGAGCTGTACCACACTGCACCCTGGGCTCCCATACTGCAAAGCCCTGGCATTTTCAAGGGATCTGAAAAACCATGATCAGTCAATGGAAAATATCATTATCCTCTAAGGTAAAGTATTTATTTTTAGGTCAATTTCGGTAGAAATGGTCCAAATAGAGAGGTTCAAGACCCTCGTAAGACATCACAGTAAAATGGAGGGATGTATTGCAAAAGGAAATATTAAAATTATAATATACTGGGAAAGATGGGTTCATCTGTGGACTGGATCGGAGGGTTGGAGTTAAGATCAGAGTGAATGGTTGATTGGCCGCTATTTGTCAAAATCCAGCACTTGAAGAAATAAGAAATAATAATATATAATTAGTCAACTACTGTACATGTACCGTACTTTTAAACGATAAACAGTTCTAAGTAGCAGTATAAGTATTATTGAGCTGGATGTCCCCCCCCCGCAAAAAAAGCCCTGGTGTTCAGGTGTCACGCCCTGGCTCTGGGACTCTTATATGTTGAGCCAGGGTGTGTAGATTCTATGTGTTTGTGTTTCTATGTTAGGATCTAGTTCATGTGTATCTATGTTGGCCGGGGTGGTTCTCAATCAGAGGCAACGAGAATCAGCTGTTGCTTGTTGTCTCTGATTGGGACCCATACTTAGGCAGCCTGTTTGGCACAGTGTATTGTGGGATCTTGTTCCGTGATGGTTAGTGTTTGTTACCAAGGACTTCACGTATCGTTTTGTTGTTTTTGTTCGTGTGGTGAATATAATAAAGTATGTTCGCATTCCACGCTGCGCATTGGTCTACTCCTTTCGACGATCGTGACAGAAGATCCCACCAATACTGGACCAAGCAGCGTGTTTCGGAGCTAATGCCGGGTAAGGAGATGGAGAAGTTGGCGATGGCCCAGGTGGGCCAATGGTGGTCCTGGGAGGACATGTTCGAGGGCAGAGGACCATGGGCAAGGGTTAAAGCCCTGGCGAGAGAGGAGGTACGGCGCCAACAGTGTCGTCGTCGGACAGGTGAGAGGCAACCCCAAGAAATGTTTAGGGGGGGCACATGGCATGGACGACGGGGCTGCTGGAGGCAGATAAGGGGCGAGTTTGTGGATGAGGAGAGAAGGCCACCGGGTTACGGGAGCCATTGGTGATTAGAGGGAGGGAAAGTGTAGAGGCACGGCGAGAGGTACTGAAGTGTGTTGCCAGTCCGGTCCGGCCCGTTCCTGATCCCCGTATAAGGCCAGTGGTGTGTGTTCCCAGTGCGGTCCGGCCTGTTCCTGTCCCTCGCACCAAGCCTGTGATGCGCGTCGCCAGCCCGGTCCGGCCTGTTCCTGCCCCACGCACCAAGCCTATGGTGCGCGTCGCCAGCCCGACCCGGCCTGTTCCTGCTCCCCGCACCAAGCCAATGGTGCGCGTCGCCAGCCCGGCCCGGCCTGTTCCTGCTCCCCGCACCAAGCCTGTGGTGCGCATCGTCAGCCCGGTCCGGCCCGTTCCTGCTCCCCGCACCAAGCCAGGGGTGCGCATCGTCAGCCCGGTCCGGCCCATTCCTGCTTCCCGCACCAAGCCTGGGGTGCGTGTCGTCAGTCCGGCACAGCCCGTGCCCGGTTCACCGGTGCCTGGTCAGGTACCGGTCAGCTGCTCCACACCGGAGCCTACGCAATCCGCTCCACCGATGTCCAGTCCAGCTCCAGCCAGCGGGACCAGACCAGACCAGGGGCACTACGGGGGGGTTATTAGAGGGTGGTGGTCACGCGCGGAGCCGGATCCGCCTCCGAGGAGGAATGCCCACCCGGCCCTCCCCTGTTCGGTTTATGTTTGGCGCGGTCGCAGTCCGCGCCTTTGGGGTTTGGGGTACTGTCACGCCCTGGCTCTGGGACTCTTATATGTTGAGCCAGGGTGTGTAGATTCTATGTGTTTGTGTTTCTATGTTAGGATCTAGTTAATGTTTATCTATGTTGGCCGGGGTGGTTCTCAATCAGAGGCAACGAGAATCAGCTGTTGCTTGTTGTCTCTGATTGGAAACCATACTTAGGCAGCCTGTTTGGCACAGTGTATTGTGGGATCTTGTTCCGTGATGGTTAGTGTTTGTTACCAAGGACTTCACGTATCGTTTTGTTGTTTTTGTTCGTGTGGTGAATATAATAAAGTATGTTCGCATTCCACGCTGCGCATTGGTCTACTCCTTTCGACGATCGTGACATCAGGCAGGCCACCCATAGAGTTACAGATGGCCATACAAGGGAACATAGTCGAGGCAGTCAAATAGAGGTGGAGGTTACAGACAGGCAAGTAGGTTGGACAGAATAGTACAGACACATTTTTGACAATGCTTAATTTTGACAATGCTTCCTTTTGACAATGCTTCCTTTTGACAATGCTTGGCATTCTCCATAATACCATATCCAGGACCTGTTAACCGATTCCCGATCACTGCTCTGGATGTGACTTGACGGTGCCCCCCCCCACACACACGCACACATGTGCACGCAGACACAGACACAGACAGACACACACACCTGAGCAGTGTCATTGCGGGAGCCAGCACAATCCCACTTTAAAGATCAGTTGTTGAGATTCAATTAGAAGTCCTGTCAGAGGGGTTGGCGGGCCACGGACAGCGTGGCTCCTGGCCCTCTCTCTTCCTCCTGAGCTGTAATTATCAGCCAGGGCTTAAGAGTGTCAGGGACTGGTGGGAAGGACTCGCAGCGTGTTACAGTGACAGTAATTGCTCTTCTAAAAGGGGAACATGCAGGAGAACATGTGTAGCCTTGGAGCACTGCTACTCAACATGGCATATAAGCCTGGTATTCACATTGAATTGAGACAGAAGGAGGTCTCTTCTACAGTACATGGGGGTATCTGGAAGTCTGGGAATGGGACTGTCCGTTCTTTACAACCATGTGGAATTGAGAGTGTATGCCTGCATGTGATATGGTCAGTGTGCATAGTGTGTGTGTGTATGCGCATGTGTTTGCGTAAGAGAGTGCGTGCATGTGTCCCTGTGCATATGTGTGCGAGCGTGCTCGTGTTTGTGTGTCTAGGCCACCAGGTTGTATTCCCCATACCATCACTTCACAAGGGCCCATCTCCATACAGCAGACTAGTGTGCTGTCAGCCAAATGGAACTGAGAGCTGAGCTCCAGATGAGAGATGCATTCTCCTGGGTTACATTAGACCCAAGGAGCAGAGCCCAGACAATAAGGTAGAATGCATAACAAGCAGCTCTCCACCACAGTCCACATCAACCACTCTCCATTGGGTGCAAAATACTGTCCACATTAGCTTTGGTTGGGAATTAATAATGTAATATTATTACTGTTCCTTCCTAATATTGAGTTGCACCCACTTTTGCCCTCAGAACAGCCTCAATTCGTCGGGGCATGGACTCTACAAGGTGTTCCACAGGGATACTGGCCCATGTTGACTTCAATGCTTCCCACAGTTGTGTCAAGTCGGCTGGGTGTCCTTTGGATGGTGGACCATTCTTGATACACACAGGAAACTGTTGAGCGTGAAAACCCCAGCAGTGTTGCAGTTCTTGACACACTCAAACCGGTGTACCCGGCACCTACTACCCTACCCCGTTCAAAGGCACTTCAATCTTTTGTCTTGCCCATTCACCCTTTGAATGGCACACATACACCATCCATGTTTCAATTGTCTCAAGGCTTAAAAATCATTCTTTAACCTGTCTCCTCCCCTTCATCTACACTGATTGAAGTGGATTTAACAAGTGACATCAATAAGGGATCATAGCTTTAACCTGGATTCACCTGGTCAGTCTATGTCATGGAAAGAGCAGGTGTTCCTAATGCTTCAGAGTGAATAGATCCTTATCTGGAGGTATTAGATGAAAGGGATCTGGTGGGTTGTAATGACCAGTGGGTTAACATGCTGTGAGGTAATGGAGGAGGATTATAATGGTTTTGGAGGAACCAGACTGTCTGTCAGACATTAAAAACTCAGTCCCCTGATGAAATCAGAGGTGACTAACACCCACATTAAGTACAAGATTTGAAGTTACTTAAGACAGAAACGATAGGTCATGGAGGATGGGTGGGCATATATCGCAACTGTCTAGCAACCAAAACGTTGTGTTTTCTAATCACTTTTGCATTTTAGCTAATTTACAACTTTGCAACAACTTACTACTTTTTAACTACTTAGCTAGCATGTTAGCTAACCTTAACCCTAATCCTAACCTTATCCTTAAACCCAAACCCCTAACCCCCGGCTAATGTTTGCCACCTAGCTAGCCTAGCTAACGTTGGCCACAACAAATTGGAATTTGTTTAATGTACACAAATGCGTTATGAAGAAAGAAAGTTGTGTAATACACACAAAATTCGTTGTGAAGAAAAGTGTGTATTAAACACAAAATATACGCATTTCTAATAAATAATTTGTGTCTATTTCACAATAAGCTGTGATAGTGTAACACCATTTTGACACGGCTGTGCAATTTAGAATCCACATTTCAGTGTCAATAATGCTGTTATAATCAACACTGAAACATGTTGCACTGTATTGTACATTGACACAAAATAGATGCATTATTATTCTGTGTAGCTGCAGTACACTAAAGTGTGACAGATGTGTTTTTGTGACACCTCGCCCATGACACACTGCCATTTTCACAATGCCACGCCCAAGTCCGGAGAAGAGAATTGAGAACATGGAAAAGAGATGAGAGTAGAAATGTGACAAAAAGAGCATGGAGAGGGGTGTAGGAGAGTGAGGGACACTCAGCAAGGTGAAAAATGATGAGTGCAGTGACTGAGTCACTCTAAGCGAGACAGACAGCAAGATAAATAGATAAATGAGGTGCGAGGAGAACAACAAGATATTGTTTTACTGGGAAAGAGACAGACCGACAGAGAGAGAGAAAGAGACAGACCGACAGATAAAGAGAAAGAGACAAACCGACAGAGAGAGAGAAAGAGACCGACAGAGAGAGAGAAAGAGACAGACCGACAGAGAGAGAGAAAGAGACAGATCGACAGAGAGAGAGAGACAGACCGACAGAGAGAGAGAAGGAGACAGACCAACAGAGAGAGAGAAAGAGACAGACCGACAGAGAGAGAGAAAGAGACAGACCGACAGAGAGAGAGAAAGAGACAGACCGACAGAGAGAGAGAAAGAGACAGACCGACAGAAAGAGAGTAATACAGAGAGAGAGAAAGAGACAGACCGACAGAGAGAGAGAAAAAGACAGACCGACAGAGAGAGAAAGAGAGAGACCGACAGAGAGAGAGAAAGAGACCGACAGAGAGAGAAAGAGAGACCGACAGAGAGAGAGAAAGAGACCGACAGAGAGAGAAAGAGACAGACCGACAGAGAGAGAGAGACAGACCGACAGAGAGAGAAAGAGAGAGACCGACAGAGAGAGAGAAAGAAAGAGACAGACCGACAGAGAGAAAGAGACAGACCGACAGAGAGAGAGAAAGAGACCGACAGAGAGAGAAAGAGACAGACCGACAGAGAGAGAGAGAGAGAGAGACAGACCGACAGAGAGAGAGAAAGAGACAGACCGACAGAGAGAGAGAAAGAGACAGACCGACAGAGAGAGAGAAAGAGACAGATCGACAGAGAGAGAGAAAGAGACAGACCGGCAGAAAGAGAGTAATATAGAGAGAGAGAAAGAGACAGACCGACAGAGAGAGAGAAAAAGACAGACCGACAGAGAGAGAAAGAGAGAGACCGACAGAGAGAGAGAAAGAGACCGACAGAGAGAGAAAGAGAGACCGACAGAGAGAGAGAAAGAGACCGACAGAGAGAGAAAGAGACAGACCGACAGAGAGAGAGAGACAGACCGACAGAGAGAGAAAGAGAGAGACCGACAGAGAGAGAGAAAGAAAGAGACAGACCGACAGAGAGAAAGAGACAGACCGACAGAGAGAGAGAAAGAGACCGACAGAGAGAGAAAGAGACAGACCGACAGAGAGAGAGAGAGAGAGACAGACCGACAGAGAGAGAGAAAGAGACAGACCGACAGAGATAGAGAAAGAGACAGACCGACAGAGAGAGAAAAAGAGACAGACCGACAGAGAGAGAGAAAGAGACCGACAGAGAGAGAAAGAGACAGACCGACAGACCGACAGAGAGAGAGAGAGAGACAGCCCGACAGAGAGAGAAAGAGAGAGACCGACAGAGAGAGAGAAAGAGACCGACAGAGAGAGAAAGAGACAGACCGACAGAGAGAGAAAGAGACCGACAGAGAGAGAGAAAGACACCGACAGAGAGAGAAAGAGACAGACCGACAGAGAGAGAGAGAGACAGACCGACAGAGAGAGAAAGAGAGAGACTGACAGAGAGAGAGAAAGAGACAGACCGACAGAGAGAGAAAGAGACAGACCGACAGAGAGAGAGAGCGAAAGAGACAGACCGACAGAGAGAGAAAGAGACCGACAGAGAGAGAAAGAGAGAGAGCGACAGAGAGAGAGAAAGAGACAGACCGACAGAGAGAGAGAAAGAGACAGACCGACAGAGAGAGAGAAAGAGACAGACCGACAGAGAAAGAGAAAGAGACAGACCGACAGAGAGAGAAAGAGACAGACCGACAGAGAGAGAAAGAGACAGACCGACAGAGAGAGAGAAAGAGACAGACTGACAGAGAGAGAGAAAGAGACAGACCGACAGAGAGAGAGTGAGAGACAGACCGACAGAGAGAGAGAAGGAGACAGACCGACAGAGAGAGAGAAAGAGACCGACAGAGAGAGAAAGAGACAGACCGACAGAGAGAGAAAGAGAGAGACCGACAGAGAGAGAGAAAGAGACCGACAGAGAGAGAAAGAGACAGACCGACAGAGAGAGAAAGAGAGAGACCAACAGATAGAGAGAAAGAGACAGACCGACAGAGAGAGAAAGAGACAGACCGACAGAGAGAGAGAGAGCGAAGAGACAGACCGACAGAGAGAGAGAAAGAGACCGGCAGAGAGAGAAAGAGACAGACCGACAGAGAGAGAAAGAGAGAGAGCGACAGAGAGAGAGAAAGAGACCGACAGAGAGAGAGAGAGAGAGACCGACAGAGAGAGAGAAAGAGACAGACCGACAGAGAGAGAAAGAGACAGACCGACAGAGAGAGAGAAAGAGACAGACCGACAGAGAGAGAGAAAGAGACAGACCGACAGAGAGAGAGAAAGAGAGAGACCGAAAGAGAGAGAGACAGACCGACAGAGAGAGAGAAAGAGACAGACCGACAGAGAGAGAGAGATATCGCCCTCAACCGCAGACCCAACACCTCACACAGGAGCAACAGATCAACAGAAACCCCGCCCAGACCAGCGAGACACTCTCCCAGACATGCGGGACCCCCGCCGAGAGGACCTACACCCAGACCACAGCACCACCAGCCACATCCACACCCCCACCCCCACCCCAACCAATGAATACCCCCCCAAGTTAACCATGCCCACACCCCATTTAGGCACCCTCAAATCAGACCTATGCCCCTCCTACCCACCCTATGCCCCCCACTCCCGCAAAGAGGGCCTCAACATGAAAGTCACACATATGCCCAGGCCGTGAGCAGGCAAACAGGCCCAACCCCCACTCTTACACTAGCCCAAGCCAATGGCATGTACCAGATGCTCAGCAGGCTCTGCTCACAATTACTGGCCTGAGGCCAAACCACACGACCAACAACATTAGACACTTTATGGAACACAAAGCCTTCACTATTTCATCCTGGAATATCCAAGGCCTAAGGTCATCTGCTTTTGGCCTAAAGAGCAGGAACCTGGACTTCACCAAAGAAATCGGAAATACAGACATTGTCATCCTACAAGTAACATGGTATAGAGGAGACGGACCCACTGGTTGCCCTCTAGGTTACAGAGAGCTGGTAGTCCCATCCACCAAACTACCAGGTGTGAAACAGGGAAGGGACTCAGGGGGTATGCTAATTTGGTATAGGACAGACCTAACTCACTCTATTAAATTAATCAAAACAGGAACATTTTTCATTTGGCTAGAAATTCAAAAAGGAAATTATCTCAACAGAGAAAAATGTCCTCCTGTGTGCTACCTATATCCCCCCACTAGAACCCCCATACTTTAATGAAGACAGCTTCTCCATCCTGGAGGGGGAAATCAATCATTTCCAGACCCAGGGACATGTACTTGTCTGTGGCGACCTAAATGCCAGAACTGGACAAGAACCTGACACCCTCAGCACACAGGGGGACAAACACCTACCTGGAGGTGACAGCATTCCCTACCCCATATGCCCCCCTAGGCACAACTACAACAACATAACCAACAAAAACGGGTCACAACTCCTGCAGCTCTGACGCACGCTGGGTATGTACATAGTCAATGGTAGGCTTCGAGGGGACTCCTGTGGTAGGTACACCTATAGCTCATCTCTTGGCAGTAGTACTGTAGACTACTTTATCACTGACCTCAACTCAGAGTCTCTCAGAGTGTTCACATTCAGCCCACTGACACCCCTATCAGATCACAGCAAAATCACATTCTACTTGAACAGAGCAATACTCAATCATGAGGCATCAAAGCCAAAGGAACTGGATAATATTAAGAAATGCTATTGATTGAAGGAAAGTAGTGTTGAAACCTACCAAAAAACAATTAGGCAACAACAAATTCAATGGACAAAATGTTCCACTGTAATAGTGAAGGTGTAAACGTGGCAGTAGAAAACCTAAAGAGTATATTTGACCTCTCAGCTTCCTATCAAATCTAAAAATCTCTAACAGAAACCGAAGAAAAGTAACAACAATGACAAATGGCTTGATGAAGAATGCAAAAACCTAAGAAAGAAATTGAGAAACCTAAACAACCAAAAACATAGAGACCCAGAAAACCTGAGCCTACGCCTTAACTACGGTGAATCACTAAAACAATACAGAAATACACTACAGAAAAAGACAGAACAGCATGTCAGAAATCAGCTCAATGTAATTGAAGAATCCATTTACTCTAACCACTTCTGGGAAAATGTGAAAACACTAAACAAACAACAACACGAAGAGATATCTATCCAAAATGGAGATGTATGGGTAAACCACTTCTCCAATCTTTTTGGCTCTATGACAAAGAACAAACAGCAAAAAAATATACATGATCAAATGCAAATATTAGAATCAACTATTAAAGATTACCAGAACACACTGGATTCTCCAATTACATTGAATGAACTACAGGACAAAATACAAACCCTCCAACCCCAAAAGGCCTGTGGTGTTGACGGTATCATCAATGAAATGATAAAATATACAGACCACAAATTCCAATTGGCTATACTTAAACTCTTTAACATCATCCTTAGCTCTGGCATCTTCCCCAATATTTGGAACCAAGGACTGATCACCCCAATCCACAAAAGTGGAGACAAATTTGACCCCAATAACTACCGTGGGATATGTGTCAACAGCAACCTTGGGAAAATCCTCTGCATTATCATTAACAGCAGACTAGTTCACTTCCTCAGTGAAAGCAATGTACTGAGCAAATGTCAAATTGGCTTTTTACCAAATTACCGTATGACAGACCACGTATTCACCCTGCACACCCTAATTGACAAACAAATAACCAAAACAAAGGCAAAGTCTTCTCATGCTTTGTCGATTTCAAAAAAGCTTTTGACTCAATTTGGCATGAGGGTCTGCTATACAAATTGATGGAAAGTGGGGTTGGGGAAAAACATACAACATTATAAAATCCATGTACACAAACAACAAGTGTGCGGTTAAAATTGGCAGAAAACACACACATTTCTTTCCACAGGGTCGTGTGGTGAGACAGGGATGCAGTATAAGTCCCACCCTCTTCAACATATATAGCAATGAATTGGCGAGGGCACTAGAACAGTCTGCAGCACCCGGCCTCACCCTACTAGAATCTGAAGTCAAATGTCTACTGTTTGCTGATGATCTGGTGCTTCTGTCACCAACCAAGGTGGGCCTACAGCAGCACCTAGATCTTCTGCATAGATTCTGTCAGACCTGGGCCCTGACAGTAAATCTCAGTAAGACAAAAATAATGGTGTTCCAAAAAAGGTCCAGTTGCCAGGACCACAAATACAAATTCCATCTAGACACCATTGCCCTAGAGCACACAAAAAACTATACATACCTCAGCCTAAACATCAGCGCCACAGGTAACTTCCACAAAGCTGTGAACGATCTGCTGAGACAAGGCAAGAAGGGCCTTCTATGCCATCAAAAGGAACATAAATTTAGACATACCAATTAGGATCTGTCTAAAAATAATTGAATCAGTTATAGAACCCATTGCCCTTTATGGTTGTGAGGTCTGGGGTCCGCTCACCAACCAATAATTCACTAAATGGGACAAACACCAAATTGAGACTCTGCATGCAGAATTCTGAAAAAATATCCCCTGTGTACAAAGAAAAACACAAAATAATGAATGCAAAGCAGAATTAGGCCGATACCCGCTAATTATCAAAATCCAGAAAAGAGACGTTAAATTCTATAACCACTTAAAAGGAAGCGATTCCCAAACCTTCCATATCAAAGCCATCACCTACAGAGAGATTAACTTGGAGAAGAGTCCCCTAAGTAAGCTGGTCCTGGGGCTCTGTTCACAAACACAAACAGACCCCACAGAGCCCCAGGACAACAACAACAACACAATTAGACCCAACCAAATCATGAGAAAACCAAAAGAGAATTACTTGACACATTGGAAAGAATTAACAAAAAAACTGAGCAAACTAGAATGCTATTTGGCCCTAAACAGAGAGTACACAGTGGCAGAATACCTGAGAACTGTGACTGACCCAAACTTAAGGAAAGCTTTGACTATTGTGGGGTTCTATTTTCTCATAATTGGATCTGTATGTGATGAATAGCTTAGAAGGAATGCATTAATGATAAGCATAGGTTTGTACTATACTGATATAAATTGTTTCACATAACAGGCTGTGATTCATGTGAGGAACGTTAGGGGGTAGGATGAGATAAGAACTTGTGTCTCAAAATACTAGACTACACTGCTTCTTTGTGATCTGTGAACCGTCCAAGGACATGGGTACTGCAAAAAAGTGCTGACTCTACAGGTTGTTATGATAACAACTTATGCCTGGCAACAGTGTGCAACGGTGGAGCGCCAAGAGGGTGGGACTAGCCTGTGCGCCAACGGATTGGCTGAGTAAGTCTAAACCACTCTCAGTCTCTACTCTGATTGGCCAGCAGGGAGTGGGAAATATCTCTGTCAGAGTATTTGAAGAAGAACCTGTAACAATGGATTAGTTCTCTGAGTGCCCTGCGTGGTATTTCAGTGGACCCGTATATACGAACCTTCATACTTATCATACATACATTTTGCATATAATACATTTAGCTTGGATTGAAGATCTCTTGATTCTTATTCCAATACCAGATTTGAATTACGCAATTTCTAACACTATGTACAGACTCATTGAGCATAGCTTTGCTATTGAGGCCGAGGAATGAGGATCTGCCAGGGAACAGTGAAGGGAAGGAAACACTCATCAGCTGAATCATCCCCAAATTGTTATGTACCCACAAATAGCATGTGCTACAGCATGCCTGCAATTCAAACACACCGATCAAACGTGCTCTTGCCAGAATACCAAGTATGCAGTGTATCTCTGGGTGATTATGAGTACACTTTGAGGAACCCTAAAACGATCAACTAATGCAATCAACTCAATTAGTTAAACACATAGCAACACTAAAAAAGACTCATGAAGCCTTACATCATTAGACTCTTGCGATCATCTAAATAGCAACACTACTCTTTATGCAATGCTAAACAATTGTTAAACCTTTTTAAACTTGCATGAGATTTCTCTTAACATAACCAAAATAATGTCACTTTTACTTGATGTCACTGACTTTGCAAGATAAAACATGATTTTGGTTGTCACTGAATTTGCAAGATAAAACATTATTTTGTCTCATGGCCCACATTAATGCATTTGGGATATAGTTGAGATAGCACAGTAAAATAAAGAAAAATGTATGGGTTTCAAAATATTTGAAGTGCATGGTAGGGGAGCATTAGGCTTCAAATAGATGTAATCCAGTCATTATGGGAACACATGCAGCTATATTCAAACTGAGATGAAGAAAACAGAGGGAGAAAATTATTGGAATGTGGCAAGTCCCAGTTGAGTTTGACACAGGATTTTAATTCCGAGTTCATTTTAAATTCATTTAAAAAACATAGCTGTGAACTTTAGAATGTTCTATTTCCGAACAGTGCTTGGAATTACAGGTTTGATCTACAGTATATTTGCTATCCAGTAATCCATTACTACAGTACAGGTGGACTTTCAGTATGTGGTGTGGTTGTCAAGCCTCTAACCCACAAGAAAAACATGGGAAAATCCAGAGTGGGAATTCGGTTCCCCCTTCTCTTACCTGCTCCATACAGGCTCTGGAACACAGGCAAGGTCACAGCAAGCATATACATATGGTCTGGCTCCCACTGACTGACACACACTGTTCGCTGTAGAAACGCGGCAGATGGACGCTCCGGGCTGAATCGGAGGCACACGGTGCCCACGTGACTACAGCAGCCTGGGTTCCGGAACGTGACTGCGTGGATCCAGAGGTAACACATTCCACCAGGCCGCTTGGAACACTATTCTGGGCAGGACACTAGCGATGTAATCAGAATCTACAGAAAGGGAACGAGGCCATGCTTGAATGAGCTGCTCTCTGACCTTTCAGTGTGTGTGTGTGTGTGTGTGTGTGTGTGTGTGTGTGTGTGTGTGTGTGTGTGTGTGTGTGTGTGTGTGTGTGTGTGTGTGTGTGTGTGCGTATGTGCGTGTGTGTGTGCGTATGTGTGTGTGTGTGTGTGTGTATGTGTGTGTGTGTGTGTGTGTCTGTGTCCGTATTTAAAATGAGATATGCCCTGAGAGTGACATTGGTGAGTCCATTTGTTATTGATCTCGTCTCTGCCACTGAAACCTCTGTCAGCATTAAATCCCTCTGGCTGTTGCTTTGACATGGGACATAGCAGTGTTCCGACAGAGTCGCTCCCTCCACGCCAGGAATATTCATGAAGCCAAAACAGGCTTGCAGAATGATAACAACTCTGGGTAATCGTTCAATAAACACAGAGGAGTGAAAAGTGAATTCTGTAGACACCTCGAGGTCACGCCATGCATTGACATTCATGCAAATGTAATACCTCAACTAGCTTGTTTATTAGATTATTGAAGGTGTTGTTGCTGCAGGTACAAGAGTGGCTTGCTACTGTAAAGGGATTTACTTTGTATGTACTGTTGAAGGTTCATAATGTTATTCTAGGCATGCCCTGCAGCTTTCTGATTATAGCCGAGAAAGCTACACGGAGATATTTAAGTTTGGGATTTTTTTTAAACATAATTTTTTGGGGTTAAACGTGACCTTTTCTGAACCACCCCTGTGAATGTAGTGTTTTAAACCCAAGTTATGATCTGCCTTGATCAATAAAGGAACAAAACTGTCACTTTCTCCCTCCCATAACCACATTCCTCACGTCTTAAAGCAACTTTTCCTGATGGCATTTAGCCATTCTGCCACCAGCACTTGTTTGTGAAAGGTCACATCCAAAACCACTACTCCTGCCTTCGCTCTCTCCCTCACTCCTTTATGTTTTCTTATATACTGTAAACATTCAGGATTCAGGCTTCATGTCCTGAGGCTTGCACCGAGTAAAGCCACCAATTACAGCTAAACCCTGTCCCTGTATCACCCACTCCCTACCCTACACTCTACCCTACTCATCTTCCTAATTAGAGTCGTGTACATGGAAAACCACTCGTAGGAACATAACGGTAAAACCTTTAGAGAAGGTGGACCCAGAGGGTAACAGGGCACAGAGTAGATTAACTGTTGGCACCTTGGAGAGGTTGGGGAGGAGTGCCCCAGGGTTGGAGAGAGGATAGTCAAGCTGGCACAGTGGCACAGAAGATACAGGCAGGGAGGGTGGTGACTGTGAGGAGGGAACGGCTCAGAGTGTGCTACTGGAATGTAGCAGATGACCACCTGTGGTGGTGGCAGATGTTGCATGGGAGTGGCAGCCAGGTATAGCAGGGGAGGTGGGGGTCAGGGGGAGGCAGATGGGGGAGTCAGAGGATGGTAGAGAGGTGACATGTGCTGCATAGAGGGCAGGTGCTCGGTGTGGGAGATGAGGCTACCTTATCTCTGCAAGGAGATTAGGGTGTTTTTTGCTGGGAGATTTTCTTAGTACTATAAGATGCCTGTTTTGCACGATAGGAAGGTGACATATAATGGTAAAGGAAGATTCTGTTTTCAGACTGCAAATGATGGCATTGACCTTATTTAGACCCCTTTTCAATGTGACTGACAGCACCATGATACCAATGATCTATGGAATCAAATATCTAATGGAAATTTGATGAAAAAGAAGGGCAATTATGAGGGCAATTATTAAACTGACTGCATATCTAATCAGGGCATCAAGGCTTGAGAATGAAACCTGTTTTCAAGGACACCCTTTTGACTTGAGTTGACTTGGGCCCACATGTAGCAGTTTCCATTGACTGATTTTATAGAAATAGCTGAGCAGAATACCCATGCCCGCTGTCAGACATAATGTGATGCTAAGTAAATACCGTCAGCAGACATTGACGCAAGCAATATCTCCCTTTCAGCTGCGTTCGTTCTCCCCGCTGATATGTGTTCCTTTGTTAAGCAGATTTGACAACATTAAGATCTTATCTGGCTCCTCGCTCCCATTAGATTTCTTCCATTATTCCATACTGAAATCAAACATGCTCCCGTAGTTAGAACAAACAGACAGGGGATTCTCTGAATCTACAGAACATAGAAACCTATCTTTGACTGACTGGATCCCCAATACACTTTCAATTGCTTTTCAGAAATATTGTAATCGGGAAGTCGGACACATTTTTTTTGTTACTCTCTCATTTCTTCCTCCATTTGGCAGAGGGATAAGGTGTTCTTAGAAAAGCATTGACAAGCATTTAGTCACCATGACTGTGAAAGGTTAGGTCCCTCGTTATTCAATGCCAAGGAAAGAGAGAGGGGATTGAGAGAGAGAGAGAGAGAGAGAGAGAGAGAGAGAGAGAGAGAGAGAGAGAGAGAGAGAGAGGGAGAGCAAGAGAGAGAGGGAGAGCAAGAGAGAGAAAGAAAGAGAGAGAGAGAGAGAGAGAAAGAGAGAGAGAGAGAGAGAGAGAGAGAGAGAGAGAGAGAGAGAGAGAGAAAGAGAGAAAGAGAGAGACATCCATGAGCTCAGTCAACATGTGTAAAAATCAAATACCACGCAAACCAATCCCCATGTACCCCTTAGCTTCAGCCACCGTGGCTTGAGGAAATGCCATCGCAAATTGAGATCGCTAACAGTTTGAACGCTGCTGACATTTCCCAATCGCCTTCACAAAGGTCAAGCTCATAACTGAAGGCTAGGCTAGAGTAGGAGATAGGGGCGGCTAGTTGAAGATGAAAGGTTACCATGCAGGTACAAGGTTAGTACCTTGGGTTCCATTGAGGAATAATAATCAAATGGCAGATGAAAAGTTTGAAGCAGAGTTCCTTCTTCACAAAGAGCAAGTAACTGTTGTCGACCGATTGTACCTCTCATTTTAGGTTCGTATCAGAGATCAAAGAATTTGTATCAGAGATCAAATAATTTGTATCAGAGATCAAAGAAACTAGAACTGCTCCTCAAGAGCACTCCTGCCTGAAATAGCCTACCCACAGTAAACAACACACAGCTCACACACAATACAGTAGCTCCGCATAGCAAAGAAAAACCTATGGATGACACCCAGGGCATTGGACTGAAACAGAATTAGATTCAAGGACCCCTATATATGAATCTATTCTATTGGATGGGCTCAGTGACCATCAACAGTTTGGGCAGAGTTCATTCTGTCATGCATGTTATTATTCCACATCCTTTCATGTATATTACAGCCATGGCCTGGTCATGACCCAAGACACGAATGAACAGCCACATACTGTACACGCAAGCAAGCAAACACACATGCATGCAGACCATGCATGTGAAACACATATATACACGTTCACACACACGCACACAAACACAACGTTATAAGAATGAAAAGGGAAATGATACACCCACACACAAAGACGGACAATTTTTACTTTTTAAACAGTAAAGTTGATAGCAAGCTGTCCCAAGGGCATTTTCTTATGCTGAGAATGGGCTGTGTTAACCATAAGGTAGATCACAGAGGGAACCCACTGGGAAGAAAGTGGTTAATCAACATTGTTTCCACGTAATTTCCACCAACAAATGACATGTGATGATGTTGAATCAACGTGGAGAACTGATTGGATTTGAAAAAAGTAATTAACATAAAGGAATTTCCTCTTTTTTTTCACCAAACTTTAAACTAAATCCAATGACATGGTGACATTTTTTGTTGATTGTACGTTGAATTCACATTTGTTGACAACTCACCCAAATGTAAATCAAAACTATACGTTGAACTGACATCTGTGCCCAGTGGGAAGTGTCATTTGTCGGCATGACAGGAACAAGCCTCCCCAACAAAACAATCAGTAAAGTAACAGAGTTTCAATGTAAAACTGAGCCTACTACCTGTACACAAGTACAGGAATCTATTAGAATTAAAAGAAAGTGGAGAAAGAGGGGGATAGTGCTATGTGAGAAAAATGTGGAACAAAAGATAGAAGGTGAATTAGAGAGAGAGACAGAGAGAGAGGGGGGGAGAGAGAGAGAGAGAGAGAGAGAGAGAGAGAGAGAGAGAGAGAGAGAGAGAGAGAGAGAGAGAGAGAGAGAGAGAGAGAGAGAGAGAGAGAGAGAGAGAGAGAGAGAGAGAGGAGAGAGAGAGAGAGAGAGAGAGACATTGTTACAACACTGTATATATACATAATATGACATTTGAAATGTCTTTATTCTTTTGGAACTTCTGAGTGTAATGTTTACTGTTAATATTTATTGTTTATTTCACTTTTGTTTACTATCTACTTCACTTGCTTTGGCAATGTTAACATACATTTCCCATGCCAATAAAGCCCTTAAATTGAAATTGAATTGAATTGAGAGAGAGAGACAGAGACAGAGACAGAGAGACAGAGAGAGAGAGAGAGAGAGAGAGAGAAATAAAAAAAGAGTGTGAAATGGTGTGGGGACAAGAGCAAGGGAGAGAGATGGTGAGAATTTTAAGTAGAGTGTTCAAATATGTGTTTACGGGATAGTTTCAAACAAAGTGAACTGGCCCCTTCACACCAATGCAGATACCTATTGAAAGATGTTTCACAGATTGACACGGGGTGAGATTTCAATCCTGATTGACCTTGGTGATATGCTCTAGCCACAGCTGACAGAGCTGCTGTGCTGGGCATGACACAGCCCTCCTTCCCTACATCTGCTGTGAGATGTGACAGGACCCCAGGCGGGCCCATGAGGTGGCTGACAAAATTCCTGCGGTTGCAATGGACAGCGCCCTTACAGCGTACATACATTGAAATAATGTGCAGCGCTGTATTCTGCATCATGCATTGGGCTAAATGGTCAGATGATTCCTCATAGCCCAGTGAGACACAAGGCGACATCATCTCATCCTGCCATGGGCTAAGGGGATATTACATTCATTCTGCCGTCGGCAACTAAGCTGATCTGTTTTTCACTGGAGAGAGGGAGTGATTCAGCACAAAGTGATACCGTCCGCCTCCTATTCTTCACATAAGTATTCACAATGATGCTACCAAGCTGTCAGCAGTATGCACATGGCTATACGCAATATGGATGAAACAGACGTAGGCTGAGATTTAGGTATGCTTTTAAGTTGTTGTTCACATGTTGATGATAGTGTTGCAAGAGTAGGCGGGAAGTGTGTTGAGATACCAAGCGTTATAGATTAATATTACACATACATTATTTCCATCTATAAACATGTGCAGCAGACATGACATACATATTTACCATAATATTGTTAGTAAATGTAATGTACTGTAATAATGGTGACATGATGTTCACCTCTGATCTGCTCAAAGGTAACAAACACTTCTCCCCAAATTCCACTAAACTGTATATAACAGTCAGGATGATTATGTCAATCTAACTGAGACTGATGCTATGAGGGACAACTGTCCCAATATGTTTACTCAATCGGGGGGGTGGGGGGGTCTCTCTGTTGCTTGGGGCATGGATTCACAGGATCATATAAAATACTACTTCAAATTATCTCTACCTTCTTGCCTTTGTGCTGTTGTCTGTGCCCAATAATGTTTGTACCATGTTATGTGCTGCCACCATGTTGTGCTGCTGCCATGTTGTATTGTTACCATGTAGTTGTCATGTGGTGTTGCTATCATGCTGTGTTGTCATGTGTTGCTGCCATGCTATGTTGTTGTCTTAGGTCTCTCTTTATGTAGTGTTGTGGTGTCTCTCTTGTCGTGATGTGTGTTTTGTCCGATATTTGTATTTGTAATTCCAGCCCCCGTCCCCGCAGGAGGTCTTTTGCCTTTTGGTAGGCCGTAATTGTAAATAAGAATCTGTTCTTAACTCACTTGCCTAGTTAAATAAAGGTTAAATAAATAAATACAATTGTCACATGCTATGAATATTTGACTCTGTGGCTAGTCTGTGTGTGTGTGTGTGTGTGTGTGTGTGTGTGTGTGTGTGTGTGTGTGTGTGTGTGTGTGTGTGTGTGTGTGTGTGTGTGTGTGTGTGTGTGTGTGTGTGTGTGTGTGTGTGTGTGTGTGTGTGTGTGTGTGTGTGTGTGTGTGTGTGTGTTTGCTGGGGACCGAGCCAGGGACATCAGCTCACTGGTCTCTCTGTTGCTTGGGGTATAGGATTCACAGGATAATAAATAATACTACAAATGTTGGGTTTTGTAACACACAATTAAAATGTGACTGTGTGTGTGTGTGTGTGTGTGTGTGTGTGTGTGTGTGTGTGTGTGTGTGTGTGTGTGTGTGTGTGTGTTTGTGTGTGTGCTTGTGCATGTGCGTGTGCTTGTGCGTGTGCGTGTTCGCTGGGGGGAAGTGGTATTTTGGACAGATATCAAGGCAACCCCCACCTATCCAGCTGGCAGTCACATCTGGAGCAGCAGATTTGTTAACTGCTCTGGCCTTATATGAGAGGGCAGTGACGCAAGAGGGACGAGGAGGGACAAAGGGATATGTGACAGGCGCTGTATCAGCCAAGGAGGAGGGAGGTACTGAAGTGTAGAGAATGGTATCCTCCCTCCCCCTCTTCTTCTACCTCTATCCACCTCTCATAGGAGCAACCTCATCATCCTATACCGTTAGCAGCAAGGTAAAAGCTATGGTGCTCCACCGAGAGACCAAGTACTTACATAGGATTGAGTCAACAAAGTCAACATTGTTTACTTTCAATTAATTCTCCAAAAAATGTGTACTTTATATTTTGAGAGCCTCTTCATTTCAATAAATGCTGAAGTGGGAAACCAATATACCGGCTGCAAAGAAAACAATTTCCTTTTAATAATTATATTTAGTTATGAATGCAGCCAACTATTCTCCAAGGAGAGGAAGGCTATTTTGAAAAATATATTTGTCTGAGAGTCTGTGTAAACCAATATTTTAGTGCTGCTCATTACCTGCCTGCCATTTGTTCAGTTATAGACAATAAGAGGGGCTCTACATTTGCACAAAGGGCCAAGAGAGGAGAGCAAAGGATGGGAATTGACAACAAACATCAATCTCATCTGTAGCTCAGTTTCCATCCAATTGGCTACAGATTTTCCTGCAAATATTCTACAATCTGAATAAAGAAAATATGCAAATTTTCCACCAGTGGTGTGTTTCCACCAAACTGACTTGTAGCTGTTCAATGTGTTTCCATCACATTTCTTACTCTACTGACAAAACTGTTATGTTAAATAGCAAATGCACCTACTCTGGCCTTGGCACGTGCGCTCTAGTCAACACCTCGCAGATACATTGCGGGTAGGCTGTGCGGGGGGGGGCTATGAATAAGTATACCGACCTAGAAGCTTTGAATAAAATACTGGTCGGACTCGGATCAGGGGAGCAATTTCAACAATGAGTATTTTGACTCGGCCGAAGAAGATTGCTTTCTAGAAGGATTGGATCCACTTTTAGATCTGTAAGTATATTATTTTCATAACTTTATGTAGTCATTTAGCAGACGCGCTTATCCAGAGCGACTTACAGGAGCAATTAGGGTTAAGTGCCTTGCTCAAGGGCACATCGACAGATTTTTCACCTAGTCGGCTCGAGGATTAGAACCAGCAACCTTTTGTTTACTGGCACAACGCTCTTAACCACTAAGCTACCTGCCACCCCGTTTTTTATAAGTTGTCTGCTTTTTGTACTTTGGATTTAGTTTACATAGGCCTATTTAACAAGTAATGTTATATAATTCCAAAGTAGTTATTTTATATGTTTCATATTAGTTTCATCCTTGTAACTTTGGAGAGACCACTAAACTCTCATGGCCATTGTTTGTGTGGTTCCCACCTCTGCATTTGTCTCCAACGTGTTACTGTTTGCATTGTGTGTGCTTCACACCTTCTATGTGAATCACTGTACAGATAAAGTTTAGGCTTGGTGTTTTTACTTTAGAGTAATGTTGTTTTGTAAATTTAGTCAACAGTAATTGTGTGTCTTACAACAATATATCCCTTTATTTTATTCACTACAGAGTGGAGGATGCAGAGGATTTGGATGATGACATTTGCGCCCCCTCCGGTCAAGGTCTTCACCCCCCACTGCTATGTCAATCTGATGGTTCTACATCCACTTTTCATAGACCTCTTGAAAAAGAAAATAGGAGCTTGTGGCACCATTCATCCTGACAGAATCGGTTTCCCCAAGACCAAGGTAAACGACATGACAAAGACAGCAGAGAGGGGGACCATATGTTGGATCAGGACTAACAAGCTGCTTTTTGTGAAATGGAAGGACACTAGGGAAGTAACCATGCTCACCACACAGCATAAGGCATTCAATAACAACCATGTCTCAAGGAGGGTGAAAAAGGAAGAATGTCCCCATTCCTGTTTCTGTGAAGGACTACAATGCCAGCATGGGGGGGTGTAGACCTATCTGATGCTCTGATAGGCTACTACCAGGTCCTCCACAAGACCAGGAAGTGGTATAATACTTTTTTTGCTACAGTAAAGGCCAAAGCAAAAAGTCAAACCCCTCTCTCCCAGTTGGCCTTCCGAAAGCAGCTGGTGTTGGAAATGGCTGAATTGGGGGCCCAAAGCAACCTTACAAACATCACAAGACCCCCCACTCAAGGTGAGCACCACTATCCAACACATATGCCAAAAGACAAAACATAGAACTGCAAACATTGCACAAAACACGGGGGGAAAAAGGGTGAAATTCCAGATCTTCTGTCCGAGATATCAGTTCACTTTTTGTTTCCTGCTGGAAAGACTATCACCACATGCACAAGCTACGGTGAAAGTGAAATCTAATCATCTACACCTGGGATGTAAAACGAACACGAATGCCATTTGTAAGTAGTTCAGCTTGTGTGTTTGATCCGACATGAGAGGGAATGCTGAACTCCCAAGTGGTGCAGTGGTCTAAGGCACTGCATCGCAGTGCTAGCTGTGCCACTAGAGATCCTGGTTCAAATCCAGGCTCTGTCGTAGCCGGCCACGACCGGGAGACCCATGGGGCGGCACACAATTGGCCCAGTGTTGTCTAGGGTAGGGGAGGGAATGGCCGGCAGGGATGTAGCTCAGTTGGTAGAGCATGGCATTTGCAACGCCATGGTTGTGGGTTTGATTACCATGGGGGGTATGAATTTTTTTTAAATAATGTATGCACTCACTAACTGTAAGTCGCTCTGGATAAGAGCGTCTGCTAAATAATTTAAATACAACAGTTGAGGGAAACCCTTTTTGGTTAAAAAACAAAACATCAACTCAATGTGCAACCAAGAGAGTCATTCTCGTGTTGGGTGGTTGAGTCAATGTTGTGTCCATGTCATTTCAACAAAAAACATCTATGTGATGACGTTGAATTATCGTGGAAAACTGATTGGATTTGCAAAAAGTCATCAAAGTAAGGGAATTTCCTCTTTTTTTCAACCAACTTTTAACCTAAATCCAATGACATGGTAAAATGTTTGGTTGATTTCACGTTGAGTTCACGTTAGTTGACAACTCAACCAAATGTAAATCAAAACTAGATGTTTGAACTGATGTCTGTGCCTGTTACTGTCATTGCCTAGCTTATCTAGAAGTGGTGCGGTCTCTGGAACTCTTTGGCTCCATCTCCATCTTCTCTCCCTGGGATTTAGCAGTGCTTTTGTGGCCTGCCCGAGCGTGTTACCCTTATGAACAGTGAAGCCTATATGTAACAATAGCAGTGTGAGACAGGAACTATCTTCTCTATCCCCACTATGTAGTTCTGAGCGAATAGTGCTTTTTGAGGTCGTTTCGGTTAGATTATAAAAAAATAATCCGTTTTCGATTTCGTGTTCGAGATTTTTAAAAAACAGTAAATGCATTATGTAATAATGACATTACAATGATTTTAGAACTTTTTAATGGAAATTCCAAAGCCAAAAATAGTGAACATTCAATTGCCAAAACATTGAAAATATTCAATTTTCTCTGTCAGGTCCACATTGGGTAGACATCAATAGAAAAACAGGTAATAATGATGAAATAATAAAATTTCAGTTGTGTATATTTCTTCGTTTTTATTTTATTATTTTATTATTTTATTGTTTTTCATTCCTTAAAGTCATCACCTCATCTCTGCTCAGGCAGTATCAGTCAGACAGCCAGACCCTCTAATGTTATCTATGAGCTCCCCATACTGTACTGTCTTTAGTCATCCTATTTAGCTAGCCTGCCTAAGTATGCTGCAGAGCTGTCTGTCGAAATCATTTTACTAGTTCTTCAAAGTAGATAAGGCATACTTTCACGAACTGTCTCTGTTCCTCTCCTCATTGTGTTGTGTATATTCCTCTCTCATGCGGCCTTTGTGGTCTGTGCGTATGTAACCTAACGTAGCTGGCGTAAAAGTGTTTTCGTCCAGAGATCTGTATATGTCTGAGCCGGAAAAACTGGCGCAATGTATTATGGTCATTGTAGTTAATTACCATGTTTATGTGCTGAACTAGGTTGAATATTTGCTTAATGAAAACTACAACTCCCTTCAGCCCAGCGTCCCACATTGTTCCTGACTTCGTTTCTCTGGTGAATGATTTGATTTCTCTCTAGAGAAACGGTGCGTTGGCCTCACAAAAAAAGCCCGAACTAAATGTAATTCAAGTAATTTAATCGACTTCGGTCAATTAGTTGTTTAATAACCAAAAAACAACAACAAAGAAATGTCGGTTAATCGCTCAGCACTACCACTATGATATCACAGCTTCATGACTTCTTCAGAACTGCTATGGGCTCGCCAAGCCATCAGATGATAATCAAAAGAGGGGGCAGCTCAGCACGGGTCAGGTGTGACAAGACCTTGTTGGATGCCCACGGCTCTGTCCGAGCCAACTCAGCCATTAGCGGTACCGCTAACTAGGCTACACTGGGCTGAGGGGGCTGACACCACAGCCATGGGAGACATCATTAGCGGACAGAAATGTTACATACTGAGAAGCCAAGGCCACCACAGGCAGAAACAGTTGTACTCCAATCCCAGAGGACATAAAGAAACTGCATTCACTCCTTTCTTTGAGTGCTAGTGTTGAATAGTTGTGTTAAAAATGAATTTTCTTTGTTTGACATTGATACATCTTTTCAGCTGTTGCAAGTTATTGTGATGGTTTAGTGATTTATAATGCAGAGATAGTGATGGTACTCCATCATTGCTCATAATCTCTCCCCTCAGATTAAGTTAGAGCACATTTACCTGATTCACAGAAATCCTATACGACAACAGGTCTAAAATGTACTTCTGATAATAGTGCAGAATCAGCCCAAATGTACTGTATTTGACCTGCAGTCTGAGCTGCCCCAGGCAACAAAATTATTATAGCCAGCCGGCTTGCCAGGCTAGACAGACTTTAAATCGACACGGGAATGATCTGATATGGAAGATTATGAGACTGCTTAGGCGGAAAAAAAGGTGTTGTCTTTAATATTAACAAAGTGTGGGAAACTAGGACAGAACACTTGAATCGACAGCAGCTTTTTCATTCATATGCTCGATAACACCTGCAGGAGACTGTGAAATCGATGTCGTTATGGCAGAGCGTATGACAACAGAGTGTGTGACAAGTCACTTCGAGGTGAACATCGCCACATGGTTGTAAACATGTCATACTTCACTTCGGGTAAAAATGTTGTGAATTCTCCAAAAACTCCACGTTCAGGACCAGACTCCTTTCTCTCAAGGCTCCTGGAGCACACACAGAGAGAACGTAATTTCAATACCATTAAGACTGACATATGACCAGTAATGGTTGAGCCTTTGTATTAGACCCTATTACTGTAGTGGCTGATATGTGACTATTAGCGGTCAATCCACATGGTCACTTTCTATTTCTGTAATGGCTGACAAACGAGTGTTAGTGGATGTCCCATATGCCACAGCTTCAACCCGTGACATGGCTGGCCTTCTAAATCCTGTCTGTGCTGTGTTGTCCTGTCTACCTTTCCCTACCAGTACCTGAATGTTGGTATTATCTGTTCCTACTGTATGTCTTGTTTGCTTGTTTTTATTGATGCTGTTATGTTGTAGTATTTTTTTTCTCCCTTTTGTTTTTTGACTCACATCAGGTGAATAGGTTAGGACAGATAAAGCAAAGGTGGCGGGTGGGCAGCGGTGGAGGTGTGTGGATGTGGGGTGGAGGCCTGTGGGCATGGGGTGGAGGCCTGTGGGCATGGGGTGGAGGCATGTGGGCATGGGGTGGAGGCATGTGGGCATGGGTGGAGGTGTGGGTGGGATGGGTGGAGGTGTGTGGGCATGGGGTGGAGGTGTGTGGGCATGGGGTGGGGATGTGGGTGGGATGGTGAGGGCTCGGGGCAATCGAGGGGAGTTGGGGATTTGGAGCGGCTTCATTTTTGTTAAAAGTGTATGCTTTAAATTTCAATTTAAAAAATGTTATTCTCCCCCATATAAACACTGCAGCGTGACCACAACTGCACTGAGCCACCTCTAGAAGTATATCACGAGAGAGGAATATATCCTTACACTTTAAGTAAACTCTTCATCTTTTTTGTCTCATATGGGTAATGAGGTTTTCCCCTGACCTTGGACTGGGGTATCCCCTGGCAGTTCAATTTAGCCGCATACAGTATGAGATCTAGCCTCCAATACCTCAAACATATTTTTGATATTTTCAAATCTAAACCACTAGCATAGGGCATACAGACTGTTTACACACCCTTCTTGTTTGGTAGAAAACATACACAGCTTTGATTTAGTGTGTTTACCAACCACTTCAGTGATTTCACATGCTGTAGCATCAATATGCATGAGATGAATAAAATGCTTTAAAAAATAGAAAGTGCATTAATAAGAATATACCAGAGATAATTTGGCTGCATTATGCGTGTGATCCTCGGTAGGCTCCCAATAGACACATCATTTGCATTGCAAAATGGATTTTTCACACAGTTTGTTCTGATACTGTTTAATATCAGCAACGTTTTCATGTCTGTATGTTAGCGAGTGACATGCTGAGTAACAACAATGCCAATCAAAAAGCTGCTTTCAGGCTCCTCAGAATGCTTCTGCTTCCTTCCCTTCTTTGTCATTGTACAATGTGGCTATATAATATAGCTGTATAATGTGGCTATATAATATAGCTGTATAATGTGGCTGTATGACGTGGCTGTATAACGTGTGGATATGTCTGTCATCCTGGTGCTTGGAGATCAGTGGGAGGTGAAGTGATTAAAAGGTTGAATTAATCCATCAATTGTCTCTGGTCCACATACTGTTGTAGATGAACTAGCTAGGCCATGTGGAAGGACAGCATGTTGGGTGTGGAGATCACAGTTACCTTTGACCAGGAAAAGGCCTTATGGAAAAGGACAAACTGGCAAGTGGGCGAAGTTTGTGGTTCCTCAGTAACGAACACAGGATGAGTGCTAACTGACATCAGCATCAGACTCAATTGTGTACAAGTGAACTATGAATGGAAAGTACCAATTTAAATAATATTAGTAAGCATGGGACTCTGTCTGCATCTTGTGAAAAAAATCACAGAGGTTAAGAAGAAGAAATCTCGACAACAATAATGCTCTACACAAATGCCATCATTTTGAGAGCACCTAGCACTTTTACCATCATGAAACAAATACACTATGCCCAGACTCGTAATAATTGCTTTTCGTTATCTGCGAGGAAAAACGCAGAGGGGGGGTGGTGTAGCTCTGGAAAGAAAGATAAGTGTGAGCGGAGAAGCAAGACTGCTAATCTGCCTCTGGAGTACTGCTTTCCAGGATAACGGGCTGGACCTTTGTGCTCTGGTCCTACTCTAGGGGCACCGTGCAGACCACTCCACACTACATTAGGACGACAGCCGACAGTCATTATCAAACAGTATGGAGTAGCTAGGTCCGGCAATCTCCGCCAGTAGATTTTCACCGATAGTGGTCATATCAAGATCTAATGTAAATAGAAAGAGAGTGCTATTTGTTGAAGTGAAGACACACTCCAAAGGGATTACTGAATGGTCAGCATATCAGCTCTTTACGAACGGGTCGAGCTTGACGGGTCCTGTTATTGGCGTGCCAGCAGCGGAGGCGCAAGGCTAGCTGCAAACGGGCAATATTGGAGTGGGCAAGATCGATGTGTAAACATATTATTGATTTCATCTAAAGTTGAAGTCGGAAGTTTACATACACTTAGGTTGGAGTCATTAAAACTCGTTTTTCAACCACTCCACAAATTTCTTGTTAACAAACTTTACAGACAGATTATTTCACTTATAATTCACTGTATCACAATTCCAGTGGGTCAGAAGTTTACATACACTAAGTTGACTGTGCCTTTAAACAGCTTGGAAAATTCCAGAAAATGATGTCATGGATTTAGAAGCTTCTGATAGGCTAATTGACATAATTTGAGTCAATTGGAGGTGTACCTGTGGATGTATTTCAAGGCCTACCTTCAAACTCAGTGCCTCTTTGCTTGACATCATGGGAAAATCAAAAAATGGTAGACCTTCACAAGTCTGGTTCAACCTTGGGAGCAATTTCCAAATGCCTGAAGGTACCACGTTCATCTGTACAAACAATAGTACGCAAGTATAAACACCATGGGACCACGCAGCCGTCATCCCGCTCAGGAAGGAGACGCGTTCTGTCTCCTAGAGATGAACGTACTTTGGTGCGAAAAGTGCAAGTCAATCCCAGAACAACAGCAAAGGACCTTGTGAAGATGCTGGAGGAAACAGGTACAAAAGTATCTATATCCACAGTAAAACGAGTCCTATATCGACATAACCTGAAAGGCCGCTCAGCAAGGAAGAGCCACTGCTCCAAAACCGCTATAAAAAAGCCAGACTACGGTTTGCAACTGCACATGGTGACAAAGATCGTACTTTTTGGACAAATGTCCTCTGGTCTGATGAAACAAAAATAGAACTGTTTGGCCATAATGACCATCGTTATGTTTGGAGGAAAAAGGGGATAGCTTGCAAGCCGAAGAACACCATCCCAACCATGAAGCATGGGGGTGGCAGCATAATGCTGTGGGGGTGCTTTGCTGCAGGAGGGACTGGTGCACTTCACAAAATAGATGGCATCATGAGGAAGGAAAAGTATGTGGATATATTGAAGCAACATCTCAAGACATCAGTCAGGAAGTTAAAGCTTGGTCACAAATGGGTCTTCCTGTAGCTCCGTTGGTAGAGCATGGCGCTTGCAACGCCAGGGTTGTGGGTTCCATTCCCATGGGGGGCCAGTATGAAAAATGTATGCACTAACTGTAAGTCGCTCTGGATAAGAGGATCTGCTAAATGACTAAAAATGTAAATGGACAATGACCCCAAGCATACTTCCAAAGTTGTGGCAAAATGGCTTAAGGAAAACAAAGTCAAGGTATTGGAGTGGCCATTACAAAGTCCTGACCTCAATCCTGTAGAAAATGTGTGGGCAGAACTGAAAAAGCGTGTGCGAGCAAGGAGGCTGTCACGAGTGTCAGTGTAATGCGGTGGATCGAAGTCAGGCGCAGGACACAGAACTCGAAGAAACGTACTTTACTGGAAATTAGTAAAGAATACAATACAGAAAATACCTCCACACAGGGAGGAACTAACCCGCTCACCAACGACACATGAAACGAAAACAACCACGCACAAAACACATTGGGAGCCACTGGGTTAAATAGGGAAGGCGTGATTACAATAATGGGCAACAGGTGTGTGACAATAGACAACAGGTGCAACATAGAAACATAGATCGGCAGCAGCTAGTATTCCGGTGACGACGAACGCCGAAGCCTGCCCGAGCAAGGAGGAGGGACAGCCTCGGCAGAATCCGTGACAGAGGCCTACAAACCTGACTTAGTTACATCAGCTCTGTCAGGAGGAATGGGCCAAAATTCACCCAACTTATTGTGGGAAGCTTGTGGAAGGCTACCCGAAACGTTTGACCCAAGTTAAACAATTCAAAGGCAATGCTACCAAATACTAATTGAGTGTATGTAAACTTCTGACCCACTGGGAATGTGATGAAATAAATAAAAGCTGAAATAAATCATTCTCTCTGCTATTATTCTGACATTTCACATTCTTAAAATAAAGTGGTGATCATAACTGACCTAAGACAGGGAATTTTTACTAGGATTAAATGTCAGGAATTGTGAAAAACTGAGTTTAAATGTATTTGGCTAAGGTGTATGTAAACTTCCGACTTCAACTGTGCAAATGTATTAGTATGCCATTGAAATGTGGATGGTGCATAAATATCAGACCAGGCTATAGCCAGGACTATACATTCAAAAAATGTAAGCATTGTAGTGCGGTAACCTCAAGCTACACTATCGCTTTGAAACCACAATGATACAGCTCTCCTGCTCCCACCTCATTGGCTTATCACAGTGAGAGGACTACTCCCATTGGTGGGCATGACCTTGTTTCAAACACGCTGGAAGTACATTAAGCCATTGTATATTATTTACGACATTAAGCTTTGGCAAACAATGGAAGAGTAATGGTCTGTTGCAGGAAGACAAGCATCCCTCCTCTTTTATTCACAGGGGTGAACGGGTAACACACTACCATTTAGTGCTCATAAAATGGCTTTCGCCTGCTGGCACAGTCTAAGAGTCAAGACCAAAATAGAGATGGGCATGTCATAAATTCTCTGGTCATCCAATACATTTCAGTTTCGGGGTTTGTCCATAGGTCTTTCTTCCCCTGTTGAAATAGGCTTTACATTTGTACGGGTGAATAAACATTGATTTAACATTTCTATTTCGTTATTAGAGATAATTGCTAATGCAATCAGTATATTCAAATGTGGGAAGATGTAGTCTCCTCTTGGTCTAGCTCTCCCATCTCTGCAATTGGAATGATTTGTTTCTCATCAGCTGGATGTGACCAGAACCTGAAAAGGGAGGAAAACACTTCCGATGCCAAGTGTTTCCAGCTCACCACTCTTGAACACAAGCCAACACTACAATTAAGATTTCCAAAGATATTCTTAGGGAATACTTTTTTTCTACCAGTGAAGGCGCCGGGTTTTTCTAGTGATTCTATTGCCCATAGAAACACATTGAATAACACATTCATAAATGGCAAAAAAGACAGTCAAAAAATATATAATGAGGAACAAGGGTTTGACGTGTCTATCCTTTATCTAGGAGATATAAGAAAGCTCAGGAAATATATATATTATTTTTTTTTACACTTATTTAAGCACTTTTTGGAGTAGGCGCAAAAAGACCTCATTGCTCATTTTTTCCACCGCAGATGTGGAAGACCATCATAGGCGGATGCGGTGGATTGAGATGCAGCCCATGCAAAATAAAGGATATCTTTAGCTTAAACTGACAGATTTTGATGGGGATTTTGATGCGTCAATCGACTCTAGGGGTTTTTAACTTAGATTATAAATGTAAAAGGATGTCTGCACTGTGCTTGTGAAGGAGAAAAATTGAGTCTAAAGCAGTACAGGAAGAAACATCAAGGACTTGGGAACAAAAGCATAGAGAAATCATTCTGTGTGTCTGTGTGTTATTGGTGGCACTCGGGTAGGTGGGTGTGTGGGTGTTTTCAAGTGTATATGAGATTGGTGGGTAATATAAACGTGACTCAACTGCAGTCCCCTTGGTCGCAATGTAGGCTATTGTAGTTTTACAAAATGTTGTCTCCCTTTTCCCAAACATTATTGTAATAAATAAAGGGTCGAGCTAAACTAACTCTTCTCTTTCATACATGTTTTATAGCTAACCTGTACCTTGACATTTATTCAAGTCAGCACTAAGGTTGTTCCACAAATTCAGTACCTTTTGAGAAGTGTAAGAAAAAAAAAAAAAAAAACATTGATTTCAACTAATTTTAACATTCTGTCATACAGAGCATGTTCAACTTAATAACCCCCCCCCCCCACCAAAAAAAAAAATGACTATAGTAAGTGCCTATTAAGTGCCAAATAAAGTAACAGTGTTGTCAATTTCAGCTTAAATCGGCCATAAATCCTGTGTGAAAGGGGGAATGGAAGCTTGTGCAACAGGAAGTGGCACTTAAATGCAATCTTCACAATGTTTTATTTATTGTTAAAACATATCTAGCCTGTCTATAAATGGGTAACAGGGTTGATGTGTTATGCTCGATCCTCTGTTTCCCACCACAAAACACCAGAAAATGGCCAAAAATAGTAAAATCAGCTCACTTGCTTTTACACTATGATTTTTTAAAGGAATAGTTTCACCATATCAAAACCATATTAAAACGTTTAGCCATATTGACAGGGTTGACCTTAAAAGGAGGGACAGATGCAAATGAATCACTAATCACATGAAATAAATAATAATCTTCAGAAATGACTTTGTCAAAGCAACAAAATAACTAGGGCTTTACAATGATGGTGAAACCTTGAGAAATGTTGGGGTTAAGTGGGTTAAAATCTTCCTAGGTGTGACACAGGGTTGACAGAGGGACATGTCAAAATGCTGAAATTTGGCACTTTAGAAAGTCTTTATTCATATTAACGGGCACTTCATTTAATATAACAGGCTTTTAAAATTAAATATTGGTGCACAATTTCTACTTAAAATATAAAAGGCACCCATCTCGTGGAGCGATCCACTAAATCTGGATGAGTACTTTGTCACTTTATTTGTATATTCATATTCATGCAGATCTGTTTTGAGGAACCAGACTTTAAATATTACTTGTCATGATTTTCATAACTATTGGTGCTGTGTTGTAATTATGTTGTATATTATTGTATGTTGTTTTTACGTACGTATCTCCACTCCAATTTGGTAAGGTCAACAGATTCAGATCTTTCCCCCATTTCAGACTAGTGGGGTTTTTATTTAAACTGTCAACTCTGATGTATCTCTGTTTTCTCAGATGTGAAAGGATGTCAGCAATGTGTTTGTGTCAAAGGAGTCTATTGAGTCTAAAGCAGCACAGTGAGGAACTGAAGGTCAAGGACTTGGGTACAAAAGCATAGAGAAATCCTGTTATGTCCTGTGGGTGTTTTTTGTGTTATTTGGGGCGCTTGGGTGGGTGTGCGGTTGTTCACAAGTGCAGATGTGACTGCTGCTAACAATGAATGTTTCTAACTTTTGGAGCATGTTATTCTCCATCTTTACATGACACTAGAAGTATACCCTGAGTCTTTGAAAGTGACTGGATGTGCGTGCATTTCCTTGGACTGACAGTGTCCCATGTAGGCGTAAAACACACCCTTGTCAACTGAAATGGACAGCAAAATGAGAAAAACATCATTTTTAATTTGCTGTGATTAACCAGAACTCTGAAAATAACTTTAAGTTGTGAGGACAGCTGTGAAGGCTAAACAGTTGCCATAGACACCAACGGAGGAGGATGACGGTGTCTTTGTCTGCTAAATTACCGTGGCAACATTCACAAAAAGCACTGACATGACTGTCAGGATGACATTTGGAGCTGTGCTGTTAGCTTGCAGACCCCCCTGTTCTGATCACCTCCTACCTGATTTGATAATATAGGGTTGCTTTACCGCAGCAGTACATACAGGTCATATTCCTTCACAGGTGTGGATTCATTACTTACTTTGAATGTTGCTTATCACGAGCAAAACGAGATGGAAAGATTGAGATATCAGATGGAGAGAGACATACAGTGGCTTGCGAAAATATCCACCCCCCTTGGCATTTTTCTTATTTTGTTGCCTTACAACCTGGAATTAAAATGGATTTTTGGGGGGTTTGTATCATTTGATTTACACAACATGCCTACCACTTTGAAGATGCAACATATTTTTGATTGTGAAACAAACAAGAAATAAGACAAAAAACAGAAAACTTCAGCATGCATAACTATTCACCCCCCCCCCCCCCAAAGTCAATATTTTGATTTTGACTCTTGGGGTAAGTCTCTTTAAGCTTGGCACATCTAGCCACTGGGATTTTTGCCCATTCTTCAAGGCAAAACTGCTCCAGCTTCTTCAAGTTGGATGGGTTCCGCTGGTGTACAGCTATCTTTAAGTCATACCACAGATTCTCAATTGGATTGAGGTCTGGGATTTGACTAGGCCATTCCAAGACATTTAAATGTTTCCCCTTAAACCACTTGAGTGTTGCTTTAGCAGTATGCTTAGGGTCATTGTCCTGCTGGAAGGTGAACCTCCGTCCTAGTCTCAAATCTCTGGAAGACTGAAACAGGTTTCCCTCAAGAATTTCACTGTATTTAGCGCCATCCATCATTCCTTCAATTCTGATCAGTTTCCCAGTCCCTGCCGATGAAAAACATCCCCACAGCATGATGCTGCCACCACCATGCTTCACTATGGGGATGGTGTTCTCGGGTTATGAGAGGTGTTGGGTTTGCCAGACATAGCGGTTTCCTTGATGGCCAAAAAGCTCAATTTTAGTCTCATCTGACCAGAGTACCTTCTTCCATATGTTTGGGGAGTCTCCCACATGCCTTTTGGCAAACACCAAACGTGTTTGAAGCAATGGCTTTTTTCTGGCCACTCTTCCGTAAAGCCCAGCTCTGTGGAGTGTATGGCTTAAAGTGGTCCTATGGACAGATACTCCATTCTCAGCTGTGGAGCTGTGCAGCTCCTTCAGGGTTATCTTTGGTCTCTTTGTTGCCTCTCTGATTAATGCCGTCCTTGCCTGGTCCGTGAGTTTTGATGGGCATATGCACACACAACTTTAACGTTTTTTTATTTTATATATTTTTTATTTTATTTCACTTAATCAATGTGGACTATTTTGTGTATGTCCATTACATGGAATCCAAATAAAAATCAATTTAAATTACAGGTTGTAATGCAACAAAATAGGAAAAATGCCAAGGGGGATGAATTCCTTTTCAAGCCACTGTAAGGGAATCTTTTTTTTGCTAGCTAGTTTATCTGATTAAATTCATCACATTGATTCACATTGGTCTTTCTCCCCACCACTCTCTGTAGCTCTCTCTCGGTAGTTTTCTCTCTCTCTCAGTAGTTTTCTCTCTCTCTTAGTAATTTTCTCTCTCTCTCTCTGTAGTTTTCTCTCTCTCTCGGTAGTTTTCGCTCTCTCTCTGTAGTTTTCTCTCTCTCTCTCTCTGTAGTTTTCTCTCGCTCTCTCTGTAGTTTTCTCTCTCTCTCTGTAGTTTTCTCTCTCTCTTTGTAGTTTTCGCTCTCTCTCAGTAGTTTTCACTCTCTCTCTCTGTAGTTTTCTCTCTCTCTGTAGTTCTCTCTCTCTGTAGTTTTCTCTCTCTGTAGTTTTCTCTCTCTCTGTAGTTTTCTCTCTCTCTCAGTAGTTCTCTCTCTCAGTAGTTTTCTCTCTCTCAGTAGTTTTCTCTCTCAGTAGGTTTCTCTCTCTCTCTCAGTAATTTTCTCTCTCTCTCAGTACTTTTCACTCTCTCTCAGTAGTTTTCTCTCTCTCTCAGTGGTTATCTCTCTCTCTCAGTAGTTTTCTCTCTCTCAGTGGTTTTCTCTCTCAGTAGTTTTCTCTCTCTCTCAGTAGTTTTCTCTCTCTCAGTAGTTTTCTCTCTCTCAGTCATTTTCTGTCTCTCTCAGTCATTTTCTGTCTCTCTCAGTAGAGAAAGGAATTTGCTATAAACAGTTAAGGGCCTGTCATGCCAAATAGTGTCCCCCCTTTTTGGCTATCAATTTGGACTATTTTGTGTATGTCCATTACATGGAATCCAAATAAAAATCAATTTAAATTACAGGTTGTAATGCAACAAAATAGGAAAAATGCCAAGGGGGATGAATTTCTTTTCAAGCCACTGTAAGGGAATCTTTTTTTTGCTAGCTAGCTTATCTGATTAAATTTATCACATTGATTCACATTGGTCTTTCTCCCCACCACTCTCTGTAGCTCTCTCTCAGTAGTTTTCTCTCTCTCTCAGTAGTTTTCTCTCTCTCTCTCTCAGTAGTTTTCTCTCTCTCTCAGTAGTTTTCTCTCTCTCTTAGTAATTTTCTCTCTCGCTCTGTAGTTTTCTCTCTCTCTCTGTAGTTTTCTCTCTCTCTCGGTAGTTTTCGCTCTCTCTCTGTAGTTTTCTCTCTCTCTCTCTGTAGTTTTCTCTCGCTCTCTCTGTAGTTTTCTCTCTCTCTCTGTAGTTCTCTCTCTCTCTCTTTGTAGTTTTCGCTCTCTCTCAGTAGTTTTCACTCTCTCTCTCTGTAGTTTTCTCTCTCTCTGTAGTTCTCTCTCTCTGTAGTTTTCTCTCTCTGTAGTTTTCTCTCTCTCTCTGTAGTTTTCTCTCTCTCTCAGTAGTTCTCTCTCTCAGTAGTTTTCTCTCTCTCAGTAGGTTTCTCTCTCTCTCTCAGTAATTTTCTCTCTCTCAGTACTTTTCGCTCTCTCTCAGTAGTTTTCTCTCTCTCTCAGTGGTTCTCTCTCTCTCTCAGTAGTTTTCTCTCTCTCAGTGGTTTTCTCTCTCAGTAGTTTTCTCTCTCTCTCAGTAGTTTTCTCTCTCTCAGTAGTTTTCTCTCTCTCAGTAGTTTTCTATCTCTCTCAGTCATTTTCTGTCTCTCTCAGTAGAGAAAGGAATTTGCTATAAACAGTTAAGGGCCTGTCATGCCAAATAGTGTCCCCCCTTTTTGGCTGGGGGACATTATTTGGCATGACAGGCACAGTTTGTGAAGCAAAATAAACTGACAGGATTTCATTGCTGTGCTATTTGTTCAAGTATCAGCTCTTTACGAACGGGTCGAGCTTGACGGGTCCTGTTTTTGGCGTGCCAGCAGCGGAGGCGCCAGGCTAGCTGCAAACGGGCAATTTTGGAGCCGGCAAGATCGATGTATAAACATATTATTGATTTAATCTCTAACAGAGAGCCATTGGTTTGGCTTCCTCTTGCGGTAGGAACCATTAGGGGCGGGCCTGGCTGGCTCGTTCCTCATCGGGGACTGATGGCCTATAATTAGCCATATCTCTTTAAGTGATGGCTCCTTCTCCAAGGCTGTGGGCCTTGACAATTCTCTCTCTCTCAGTCTATCTCTCCATCTGAGGATTCAAGCTAGCTTATAGAAATGTCTGCGAGGAAAAAGAGAAACTGTAAAATCCTGTAATAGGTATATGGATAACGTGTCTGTTAATGAAAACCCTCTCTCAGTAACATCACACCAGCCACTCCTGGTGACTCTCTACTCAACTTCATCTTCCCCATTTCTTGACAGTATCTCTTTCTTTCTTATTGTTCCCTCTCCCCTCTATGCCAGGACACATCTTTGCATACTAAAAACACACAAACACACTTATTATAATATAGCCATATAAGCACATACAGTTAGGGCACACAGATGCATGCCAATATTCATGAAGAAGCCGAGTCAGAATAACTTTGTTAGACAGAAAAGTAATAAATATTAACCAAGCACACGTTGCATACCGAACCAGAAGGAACAGAAGCACGACACTTGGTCTAACTAATCGAAATGAATTAAAAGTGAATTTGTTTTGAGAATTATGGTCTCAGGTGGCACCTTCATGCACAATGAATTTTGTGGCACAGGATGCATATGCCATTTTTATACGGACACACACACCCACTCGCGCACACATGCGCGCACACACACACACACACACAAGATGAGAACAATTCATTGAAGCAGGCATTAGGATAGCCACCCACTCTGGAGTCAGGTTGCTCCCACTCAGGCGAATGCACACAGCTGTGGCTGTCGAGCCATAGAGACTGATGCTAACGGTATCATTACTGTCCTGCTAGCACAGTTAGCTAGTGTGCTGCACCACCAACCAGGCCATCTTACCACAGCACCCAGAACAAGTAGTGTGTGAAGGGGTAAATTATGTGGATCCTCACCCTGTAGAGTGGGTTCCTGTGCTGTGGTATAATGCAATAATCAGCTAAATATTAGTGTTTGGCATCAGTCTACTAATAGCTTTCTCTCTTCCATTCACCTATGTCATGGGAACCAACCCTCGCCAGTAGATTATGTTCTGGAAGTATGAATCCTAACAGACATGGTTGGAAACAAAAAACAAACAATAAGAGGTAGGTAGTTCAAATTCAGGTGATTCTGAGCCATACATTATTCACCCTACCCCACTCACTCACTGTCTCTCAGTGTGGACAGACAAACTCCCTCCCTCTCTCTGTGTGGAAGGACACAGTCTCTCACTCTCTCTCTCTCAGCGTGGAAGGACACAGTCACTCACTCTCTCTCTCTCAGTGTGGAAGGACACAGTCACTCTCTCTCTCTCTCTCTCTCTCTCTATATTTTCCTCTCTCCTCCCTTCCACCCTCACGCACTCTCTTGTGGGATGGAGGGAGCAGATATGACGTGCATAGCACATCTGGGTTACTCATGTGGCACAGCGATAGTGTTGCCGCGGGGCCTTGGTTGCCGAGCCACCCCCTCAGTATTGTCTAAAAGCTGCTTAACCTTCAGTTCTCACAAGCTTATTGTTGCATTAACACTCTCTACAGTGTTGCCTTTGTATATGTATGTATGTGTATGTGTGTGTTGTGTATGTGTGTGTGTGTGTGTGTGTGTGTGTGTGTGAGAGTGTTGAGGGGGGGGTGACAGATGGGATCTTCAGGGGGATTGGGGGATGTGGGGGACTTGTACATGTCCTTAGTGTCTTGGGGGGAAAAAAGATGAGGACGGAAGCAATGCCAAGGAACCCATCACTGCTTTGACCAAGGGCCAAAGATAAAGCTTTGCTAAGCTAGGCTACTATAACTGGGACTTTGCTAAGCTAGGCTACTATAACTGGGACTTTGCTAAGCTAGGCTACTATAACTGGGACTTTGCTAAGCTAGGCCACTATAACTGGGACTTTGCTAAGCTAGGCTACTATAACTGGGACTTTGCAAAGGTTGGCTACTCTCAGACAGAGATAGGGAAACTACAAGGGAAACTACAAGCCAAGCTATTGTAGGCCAAAGGCTTAGGAGCTCCATAAAACGCTGCCGCTGTAGGGTAGAGACACTGGAGCTTTACTGAGACTGCCTATCGCAAGACTGTACTGTATTTCAGCTTGGCCACACTAAAACAGCAATGGTCCCACAATTAAAGTAGCAGAGACATATTCATTCCCCAGGAACTGTTCAGGCAAATGGGTGGTTTGTTTCCAACAGCTGGAGACAAAAGTCCACAGAGTTCCTCAAATGCTTTAATGTTTTGTTCCTGTAATAGGACTGGTGTTTTCTTATTTCATCTACCCCCGCCCCTACTTCTCTTTTCTCCATGGTCCATGATGTCATCTGTTGAGGAGCCAGCACAGGAATAGCTCTGCTGAGTCGCCACCATTTTTCTCCTGATACCAGTGAACCATCCATATTCTCTTAGAAGACGTTGTTGACAAAGATTGTGCGTGCGTGCGCGCGCATGTGGTTGTCCTTCAGTCTTCCAATCACAAGGACAGAAATCTCCTCATAGCCATGGAGAAATTCCATGAAAGGCCTATAATTATCATATAAAGAACATCTCATCATTATAATCTGTCCTCTGTATGATGTGCAATCTGAATAAACCTTGTAGGTGGAACTGCACACATTAATCCTATGTTGGAAAAGCCCGCTGCAAGTGTCCTGTATAGGAATGATGACCAAGAAACATGCACACACTGAGAGAATGAACACGTGCACATGCACACAAACACACAGAAGTGCATGCGTGCAGGCACACACAACCCCCGAAAGCGTTCCACAGGGATAACGCCTCATGTTGACTCCAATGCTTCCCACAGTTGTGTTAAGTTGACTAGATGTCCTTTGGTTGGTGGACCATTCTTGATACACACGGGAAACTGTTAAGTGTGAAAAACCCAGCAGCGTTGCAGTTCAAAGGCATTTAAATATTTTGTCTTGCCCATTCACCTTCTGAATGGCACACATGCACAATCCATGTTTTAATTGTCTCAAGGCTTAAAAATCCTTTAACCTGTCTCCTCCCCTTCATCTACACTGACTGAAGTGGATTTAACAAGTGACATCAGTAAGGGATCGTAGCTTTCACCTGGATTCACCTGGTCAGTCTATGTCATGGAAAGAGAAGGTGTTCCTACTGTTTTGTGCACTCAGTGTATGTGCATGTTGATAGTCTGTATGGTCCTTTCCTTTAAGCGACTGGGTACCAGGCGGGTGTATATCTGTGGACGTGCTGTCGGGCTTTCTGTGTTTATCTGTTTGAGCGGTGTATTTATTGCCCTTTGCTCATTCATCAGGTGGCGCCCAGGCCATTTATTACAGTTAACGTTGTCAGTCAAGCCCCAAATCCCTGCTATCTATTTCCTCCCCAATGACAGTGGATCCCTCTCTCCCTGCATTGCTGTATGTTTAGCATACCAATCAGCACAGGAGATGAGAGGCGCCCTGCTCGGTATTCAGCACGCCCAGCTACAAGGCAGCTACAAGGCAGCTACAAGGCAAGGTAGAGATGGGGAAGAAGAGAGACAGACATACAGAGAGAGCGAGGGGTGGGGGAAAGAGCGAGTGTGTGAGAGAGAGTGGGTAAGAGAGGAAGAGAGAGAGGGGGAGAGACTGGCATAAATAAGAGGAGATAGACAGAAGGAGAGAGAAATGAAAAAGAGAGCGATAAAGTGGGAACGGAGCTGCGAATTGGGATGGATAGTTCTGGAAAATAGAAGGAGCAAAAGGAACTGTTTTGGATCTAGCTCTGACACTGTTTGTTAGGGTGAGAGACAGCGAGGACATTTTTTAGAGGATACAAAGAGCAAAGTAAGCAGACATCAGAAAAGCACAAACACGGTCAGACAGAATATATGGTGCATAACCTGAGTTTTCTGGAGTCAAAAACTCAAAGAACCCCTTCAATAGTTAGGGTAAATTTTTAGGTTTCTGCCACAAAACCTTCTGTCCATGGAAAGCTATCGATGTTGTGAACATGTCGAGTGAAGCATTTGTTATTTTTATGCAGCCCTTAGAACAGGGAAAGTAAAGGGCTGATCAACGAAGACGCGTCACAACAAGGGATTGAAGAGGAACAACACCTGCTGACAATTTCAGAAGCGTGAAGTAATCAATATGCTGAAAACACACCCGCACTGTCCTCTCCACATTATTTCCTAACAATGGCTTAGAAATAGAAGGAGATAGAGAAATGAAAAACCTTCTGAAAGGTAAGGGCAGGTGCTTTAGCTCTGCTTTCCTCATCAGTAATTAGAAGTGTAAACCTCAGGCCATTCGTCCCAATAGAGATTAAAGAAAAAAAGAGACAGGCAGAAAAGCTTGACACAGTCCTTCTGTATGAAGACACCAGACACAGAGGCACCGCAGACATCCTGCTGGACATTACCAGGGGGTTATGGACCAGTAAATCCTCTACATAGGCCAGAAGCTGCTAGGAGGGGGAGAGCGGAGGGTGGCTTTGGGTTCATCTTCTCTTCCCTTAACATAAATTGTCTTCTTCTCTGCTCACCGATTCATGACCTTCACCAAATATCAATACATTAGCCAAGCTGAAATACCCTAGGTCCTTTAATTTGTATGTCATTAGCTGGACCAATTCAGATAATCAGCACAAAAAACACTGTGAGGCTCCGGCAAACACAAATGCGCACACACTCTTGGGTGAATAGACACACAAGAACATACCAAAGTCCTATAATGCCTTCTAACAGATTTCGAAATGGCTGTATTTTCCAATTGCAAACCTTGGAAGACAAATGGACTGTGCCCTGCACAGGAGTGTCTGCTGAGAGGTAATTATTGTCCCCCACAATGAAATTTGGGAGGGGACCGTGGATCTGTCTCCATCTGTCCATTAGTTTGTACATTAGTCACACGCGATATCTCAGACAGCACTGGCCAGATTTTGACAAAACTTGTGAATAGATGCGTCTTGCCATAGAGATCCAGCATTTTCAAAATTACACTGATTGGCCCAAGGCGGGAGCTATAGTAATTAACTGAAATTTGCTAGTCACACGTTATCTCAGTTGGCCCAAGGCAGGGGGAGACATGCATAATTGTGGGGGACGACATGTTAACTGTTGCCTTGTTAAATTATTGAACCAGTCAGGGTATTTAAAGTTTCATAGCCAGCCATTAGCATCTTAGACAGCAGGCCTGATGCACTGGCTAGCAGGGGGGCGGCAGGACTTGCAGCGAATACCAACACATATAGTATATGACCTAGATAGAAGCCCAGCACTACACCACTCCAACTCCAACCGGACTGCAAAATCAAGGCCGCTAGGGATTTGGAGAATAGAGTATTACGTCAGCCTAGGAGCACGTTAGCCACAACAGTTCCGACATGTCTGATAGCTTCACACGCAACAGCGGGGCCAATAGAACGGGCAAGATAGTGAGGGCTGTTGATAATTAATGACCATGTATGCATGTGCGTGTATAAGGACAAGTGGTGTAGGTCGATGGGTGTCATGAGTGTAAAAACATGTTCTTATTAAGGTGTTGAGGTCTAGATGCCATCACCTGGTTGAGGAGATGGTTGTGCCCTCACCCACCTCTCTTATCTCCTGCTCTTCACTGTTTAAGCACTTAATAATGGACCGTAGCAGGGAAGTCTGACATCACCCCCAAACTCTGCCTCACTCTAACTCTTTCTGCAGGAGAACTTCTTCAGGTTTAACTTGTGCTTTGACACTTTAACCAGTCACATTCCAGAGGCCTCTGATGGCCACTGTGGTTATGTTCTCTTCAGCTCTGTCACATAATCTCCCTTCAGCCTGTCTCTCTGTAATGGCATGAAATACTCTGACCTGACCCATGTTAGACTTATAAATCCTGTGAGCCCACATTGATCTAACCTTCGACCCTTACTCTTTCACAATATATATGTTTCCTATACATCGATACATGACAAACTAACAGCTGTGCTATAACGAAAGCACCTCCTACTAAAGCAATCAGGGTTGTTTGTCTTTTCAGAATATTTTCCCCCTCAAATTTTCTTTGGTTCCAACTAACATTTTTCCTCAGAGGAATTAAGTTAGGATAACGTTTAGGATTTAACCCCCATAGAGTCGATGTCCGCGCCCCCGTGGGAATCTAATTAGCAAAATAAAAAAATCCCCATAAAAATCTGTCAATTTAAGCTAGAGATATCTGTTTATTTGCATTGGGGAAAAAATTAAAAATGTTTCTGATCTTATATCTCTTAGATATAGGACTGACACTTCAGAACAAACGTCCTTTTAATTTTGGGGGGGACTACCTGTAGTTTCATGTAGTGTATCTGTTATTCAATGCGTTTTGTATGGGCTGAGAGCAGTAAGGCCCCCCCAAACAAATACACCCCCAAAAAAGTATAGATATTTTTTATACTTCAAGGGGTCTTAACATTCTAAATCAAATAGCAAAATGATCCTTGGTATGACCTTCTTAGACGTTTATGTGTTTGTTAATGCAGTTAAATCCACAGGGGAGACATGTGACCAATGACAGGAGAATATGTCAGCTCTGAGGGGATGTGTGTGGTAGTTAAAGGTATACTCCCGCCCCTATTAAACCTCATATTCAGTATCTCCAGCACCATACCAGTGTCGACATACACTATACAGTGAGGGAAAAAAGTATTTGATCCCCTGCTGATTTTGTACGTTTGCCCACTGACAAAGAAATTATCAGTCTGTCATTTTAATGGTAGGTTTATTTGAACAGTGAGAGACAGAATAACAACAACAAAAATCCAGAAAAACGCATGTCAAAAATGTTATAAATTGATTTGCATTTTAATGAGGAAAATAAGTATTTGACCCCCTCTCAATCAGAAAGATTTCTGGCTCCCAGGTGTCTTTTATACAGGTAACGAGCTGAGATTAGGAGCACACTCTTAAAGGGAGTGCTCCTAATCTCAGCTTGTTACCTGTATAAAAGACATCTGTCCACAGAAGCAATCAATCAATCAGATTCCAAACTCTCCACCATGGCCAAGACCAAAGAGCTCTCCAAGGATGTCAGGGACAAGATTGTAAACCTACACAAGGCTAGAATGGGCTACAAGACCATCGCCAAGCAGCTTGGTGAGAAGGTGACAACAGTTGGTGCGATTATTCGCAAATGGAAGAAACACAAAATAACTGTCAATCTCCCTCGGCAAGATCTCAACTCATGAGAACGGTGAGGAATCAGCCCAGAACAACACAGGAGGATCTTGTCAATGATCTCAAGGCAGCAGGGACCGTATTCACCAAGAAAACAATTGGTAACACACTACGCAGTGAAGGACTGAAATCCTGCAGCGCCCGCAAGGTCGCCCTGCTCAAGAAAGCACATATGCATGCCCGTCTGAAGTTTGCCAGTGAACATCTGAATGATTCAGAGGAGAACTGGGTGAAAGTGATGTGGTCAGATGAGACCAAAATGGAGCTCTTTGGCATCAACTCAACTCGCCTTGTTTGGAGGAGGAGGAATGCTGCCTATGACCCCAAGAACACCATCCCCACCGTCAAACATGGAGGTGGAAACATTATGCTTTGGGGGTGTTTTTCTGCTAAGGGGACAGGACAACTTCACCGCATCAAAGGGACGATGGACGGGGCCATGTACCATCAAATCTTGGGGGAGAACCTCCTTCCCTCAGCCAGGGCAGTGAAAATGGGTCTTGGATGGGTATTCCAGCATGACAATGACCCAAAACACACGGCCAAATCAACAAAGGAGTGGCTCAAGAAGAAGCACATTAAGGTCCTGGAGTGGCCTAGCCAGTCTCCAGACCTTAATCCCATAGAAAATCTGTGGAGGGAGCTGAAGGTTCGAGTTGCCAAACGTCAGGCTCGAAACCTTAATGACTTGGAGAAGATCTGCAAAGAGGAGTGGGACTAAATCCCTCCTGAGATGTGTGCAAACCTTGTAGCCAACTACAAGAAATGTCTGACCTCTGTGATTGCCAACAATGGTTTTCCCACCAAGTACTAAGTCATGTTTTGCAGAAGGGTCAAATACTTATTTCCCTCATTAAAATGCAAATCAATTTATAACATTTTTGACATGCGTTTATCTGGATTTGTTTGTTGTTACTCTGTCTCTCACTGTTCAAATAAACCTACCATTAAAGTTATAGACTGATCATTTCTTTGTCAGTGGGCAAACGTACAAAATCAGCAGGGGATCAAATACTTTTTTCCCTCACTATATATACAAAAGTATGTGGACACACCCTCAAATTAGTGGATTCGGCTATTTCAGCCACACCCGTTGCTGACAGGTGTATAAAATCGAGCACACAGCCATGTAATCTCCATAGACAAACATTGGCAGTAGAATGGCCTTACTGAAGAGTTAAGTGATTTTTCAATTTGGCATTGTCATAGGATGCCATCTTTCCAACAAGTCAGTTTGTAAAATTTCTGCAATGCTAGAGCTTCCCAGGTCAACAGTTATTGTGAATTGGAAATGTCTAGGAGCAACAACGGCTCAGCCGCGAAATGGTAGGCCACACAAGCTCACCGAATGGGACCGCCGAGTGTTGAAGCACGTAGCGCATAAAAATAGTCTGTCCTTGGTTGCAACACTCACTACTGAGTTCCAAACTGCCTCTGGAAGCAACGTCAGCACAATAACTGTTCTTCGGGAGCTTCATGAAATTGGTTTCCATGGCCGAGATCACCATGCGCAATGCCAGGCGTCGGCTGGAGTAGTGTAAAGCGCGCCACTATTGGACTCTGGAGCAATGGAACGTGTTCTCTGGAGTGATGAATCACGCTTCACCATCTGGCAGTCCGACGGACGAATCTGGGTTTGTCAGATGCCAGGAGAATGCTTCCTGCCCCAATGCATAGCGCCAACTGTAAAGTTTGGTGGAGGAGGAATAATGGTCTGGGGCTGTTTTCATGGTTCGGGCTAGGCCCCTTAGTTCCAGTGAAGGGAAATCTTAACGCTACAGCATACAATGACATTCTATACGATTCTGTGCTTCCAACTTTGTGGCAAAAACTTGGGCAAGGCCCTTTCCTGTTTCAGCATGACAATGCCCCGTGCACAAAGCGAGGTCCATACAGAAATGGTTTCTCGAGATCGTTGTGGAAGAACATGACTGGCCTGCACAGAGCCCTGACCTCAACCCCATCGAACACCTTTGGGATGAATTGGAACGCCGACTGCGAGCCAGGCCTAATCGCTCAACATCAGTGCCCGACCTCACTAATGTTCTTGTGGCTGAATGGAAGCAAGTCCCCGCAGCAGTGTTCCAACATCTAGTGGAAAGCCTTTCCAGAAGAGTGGAGGCTGTTATAGCAGCAAAGGGGGGACCAACTCCATATTAATTCCCATTACTTTGGAATGAGATGTTTGATGAGCAGGTGTCCAAATACTTTTGGTCATGTAATGTATGTGAAAACGTTGTGTTTCTATGATCTGTAGTAAAAAGATTAGAAGAAAGGTCCTAAAAAATGCTTCTCTGTGACATCACAGGGTAGTTTCTAGCCAGAGGGAGGTATTTTTCTGCTACCCACGTCACCGCGAATCTCATAGTGTTTGAAAATCAATGTTTTTAAAATGTTTAAACTTTTGATGATGTCATCGGGTAGAACTTTTTAACTTATATATTTTTCTACAAAAAGTCAAAAACCGCCCTTTTCACATATGTAGACACTTGTATTCTGCTGGAGATAATGAAAATGAGTTTAATAAGTGGTGCAATTGCCCTTTAACCAGTTTTTTGCCTGTAGCTACCAGAGGGACGAAATAATGGCTTGCCAACAAATAGTAAAGGATGGCTATTAGAGAACCGGCTGCAGCTTCATCAATATTTCAAAGCATGTCAAACGCTCTGCTCCACACTCTGTGTGCATATGATTTCTTCACGCTGTAAAGGCTGCCAGGTGGGTGAAGTCGACTACTAGAGAGAGCAGACCACCACTGCCAACAGCCCAGCAGCTCTGAGGAGTCCAGAAGATTCAGTCCTGCTGCTTCACATGTACATTCTCTCTTGGCCACATGCTCCAGCATTTGCCCCAAGGCTATTTCCCATGATGCACTACTACTGACCACAATCCCTTAGGGCTCAGATTTGAACTTCTCTTTACCTACAATGACCCCTTTTTCTTTTGCTCTTTCTTTTATCTCCCTCTGACTCACGCACGGACACACACAACCACGTGCACACGCGCACACACACACGTGCACACAAACTCAACTTGTTTTAGGGTCTCTTTTGATCTTAAGCTGGATTGATTAGCCTCCAGCCACTTTCAGATCAGCCCAAACCCAGTGAATGAAAAAAATGACCTGCAACACTGGGCAAGTTAAACAGTAATTTGCTTCTGGAGCCAGGCTGAGCCTAGTAGCGAAGCAGCAAATCCAAATCTGCTCACCCTCAACACAAGCCATCCCTTCTTCCCCCCCCCTCTCTCTTTTTTGTTCTCCCTCTTCCCCGGGAGGAAAGATAAACACCCACACTAACAATGTGCATGCTTCTCCCAAGCCCAGTCAAGCCCAGTCTCAGAGGGCATTGGGGATAAGGCCGTCAATCCCTTCTAATTGGTCACATCTGCACTCAGGAAGACATGGGAGGCCTTGGGAGCTAAAGGGAACTTCCACAATGTCATATTATTCATTTAATTAAGGATTGGCGAAGACAGTCTTGGTTTCTTGGTGAGGATGAAACTCCAGCCAAGCACCCATGCAGCTAGACTCTTAGATGTAGTGCCAGAGAGGAGAGTCGATGTTGGTACTAGGTCAAAGCCTCTTAACTTGTAGTTGGAATTGATACCCATTAATGGATTATCACACACCAGCCATGGACTTAAATGCAGGCAACTGAAGCGAAACTTGTATTGAAAGCTAATAACAGATAGCAATCAGGCATTCCAATCCCAGTTTAGTAAATTTAAAATCCATGGTTGTAAAATAATAGTTATCTCAGTAGTCCACAAAGAACATGTGTTTTGATAATTTAGTATTACTTAGCCCACAGTCAGCTGCACAAATTAATGAATTCCCTATACGGCCAACAGTTCAACACCACCCTCAATGGACAGCTCCATTAGAGCCTTAGAGAGATTCAGCACAAGGGCCTTTAGACAGCTCATTCTGCCTCCCTGCTGATTCAGCACTGTCATCCGTGGACAGCAGACAGGCCTGTGTGTTCCTGTTACCGACTACATCGGACAGCTCCCTGTGGCTGTCCTCTCACATTCAGCATCACTCTATTCTCTGTAAGGACACTAACACTAACCCTAGCCAATATACAAACACACAAGAAAACAAGCTCATAGACACTAGCTAACACACAAAACATTTGAGACACATACACACAGAGTATTAAGGGAAAAACACACACACACACAGTGGTGTACGCCACACACACACTTTTATTTCAGTGGGCATTGCATATACTCACTTCTTAATACCCATTGATGCGTATCAAAGTAGTGTAGTGGAAGTATACGGCGTATCAAGTAATAAGGCTGATTGAACAGATCAGAATGTTTAGCTAAAAATGTTGATAAACTATTATTTTTCATATTTTAAGTGCACAAGGAGTTAGGCCCTATGTGTGAATGTTCCAAAAATGCAATTTGCGGGAAAACACTGTTCTAAAATGCGCACTGCACATGTTACATGGACAGAGATGGAATGAATCCATTAGAAATGTACAGAGGGGAGATCTAAAGATGCAACAACTATCATCGTTTGCTAACTTGACTAGGATAATGCCTTTGGCTGATAGACAATGAAAGAAAGTTGATTTGAAAACCAATAGAACAGTCGGGAGAGCATGTATGAGGAAGTGTTTATAAAATATTTCCCTCAACATTTCACACACAGTCTTTTGACTGAGCAAAGGGCCACCAAACACATAAGACCTGCAAGCAGCATCATCCCTAAGTAGGACACTCAATGAGAGAGAAAAGATAGCGAAGAGTGGGGAGAGGGGGAAGAATAAACACATAAAGAGACAAACAACAGCCTTTCCAACACCATGAGAGAGCTGTGAGTTTACAGCAAGGCAGGTTATGCAAACACGCCTCCAGAAACAACAGCCACCGTGTGTGCGGTGGAAGAGATTTGGTGGCGAGCTTTCAGACTAATTTAACATGAGATGCTGAGCCTGTGTCATTATATAGAGACAACAACAAAAAGAAAGCGAGAAGAGCAGATATAGAAAGAAAGGGAGAGAGGAGGCAGAGAGGGAAGGGGAGAGAATAGAGAACAGCAGAAGGATATATTTCCACAGGGAGCGAGGGAGAGTGAGAGATAGAGAGAGAGAGCAACTCGTAAAGTAGGGATTTGACCTTGAGAACATGGCAAATGGAGTAGAGCGCACCGGAGATGAGATGAGACGCTATTTAATCCGCGATTGAAACAAGGGCTTTTCACCCTCTTGGCACCATCTACCACAGCTGAGCACTCAGAGGAACTCCACCAAGCCCAGAGCCCTCTTTCTCGCTTACCTACTATCTACACTGAACAAAAATATAAATGCAACATGCAAAAATTTAGATCATATAAGAAAATCTGTCAATTGAAATACATTCATTAGGCCCTAATCTATGGATTTCACATGACTGGGAATACAGATATGCATCTGTTGTACATGTCGATCCAGAGCATCCCAAACATGTTTAATGGGTGACATGTCTGGTGAGTATGCAGGCCATGGAAGAACTGGTACATTTTCAGTTTCCAGGAATTGTGTACAGATCCTTGCGACATGGGGCAGTGTATTATTATGCTGAAACATTAGGTGATGTCGGCGGATGAATGGCATGACAATGGGCCTCAGGATCTCGTCACGGTATCTCTGTGCATTCAATAAAATGCCATTGTGTTTGTTGTCCGTAGCTTATGCCTGCCCATACCATAACCCCACCACTACCATGGGGCACTCTGTTCACAATGTTGTCAGCAAACCGCTTGCCCACACGATGCCATACACACTGTCTTGGCATCTGCCCTGTACAGTTGAAACCAGGATTCATCCGTGAAGAGCACACTTCTCCAGCGTGCCAGTGGCCATCAAAGGTGAGCATTTGCCCACTGAAATCGATTACGACGCCGAACTGCAGTCAGGTCAAGACCCTGGTGAGGACGACGAGCACGCAGATGAGCTTCCCTGAGACGTTTTCTGACAGTTTGTGCAGAAATTATTAGGTTGTGCAAACCCACAGTTTCATTGGCTGTCCGGGTGGCTGGTCGCAGACAATACCGCAGGTGAAAAAGCAGGATGTGGAGGTCCTGGGCTGGCGCGGTTACATGTGGTCTCCGGTTGTAAGGCAGGTTGGACCTACTGCCAAATTCTCTAAAATGACGTTGGAGGCAGTTTATTGTAGAGAAATGATTATTCAATTCTCTGCCAACAGCTCTGGTGGACTCATGTAGTCAGCATGCCAATTGCATGCTCCCTTAAAACTTGAGACATCTGTGGCATTGTGTTGTGTGACAAAACTGCACAGTTTAGAGTGGCCTTATTGTCCCCAGCACAAGGTGCACCTGTGTAATGATCATGCTGTTTAATCAGCTTCTTGATATGTCACATTTGTCTGGTGGATTGATTATCTTGACAAAGGAGAAATGCTCACTAACAGGGATGTAAACAAATGTGTGCACAAAATTAGAGAGAAATAAGGTTTTTCTCCGTACGGAAAATTTCTGGGATCTTTCATTTCAGCTCTTATTTCCTGTACTCTCTCTGTCTCTCAAAGCCTTTGAACAGCTTCCAATCTTGATTGGTAGAGCAGCAGTTGTTGACAGAGCAGGTGTCAATACGAAGCAATATAGATTAGATTAGACCACTAGATTCTAAGCATGTGTTCCAGTCATTGCATACACGCATCACAGTGAATAGATTCAAGATAATACTACCAGGAGAATTAAAATAAGGATTAACCATCACATACTGTATGACGCAACCTAGAGGGACATATTATTCAATTTAGTTCGTTATGGCAGCAAAATACACAGTATGAATTCCAAAACGCATTAGAGCCTTTTTATCAAACCATTATGACTACAATAGACCAATTTTGCATCAATAGCAGGTGGCCAAATGTTGAAGTCACACAGAACAGTATTGCTGAATCACCCCCTCTGAGAAAATGGATCAGTGGTAATGAGAGTTGAATGAATGAAATCGTTAGCAGGCGATTAACCTTGCCACACGCTGTATACTTGTGTGCTATATTTCTTCTGCACTGTGTGCTGTTTGCTGCCTGTGTGCTGTTTCTTATTTCTTATTTCAGAGAGACAGACTATTGAAATAACTTTTTATTTGCCTGAAAGATTTTCAACTTGGAGTTCATGAGTGAAGCAGAGGGAGTGAGGAAGGATCCCATCTCTTCAGTATCACCCCGTCACCCACATCTCCTACAACATTACATTTCACGTGCTGGCTACCACGCCGCTCCACTCTTAACACCATGTAGTCACGAACTCTGAGCAATACTTCCACTCAATATAGTTTCACTCTGCAATCGTTATCTGGTGGCCTGATTTGTGGCTGTAGCTGTAGTCGAGGAGGACTTTGAAAGGTTTGCAAATGACATTTGGCCTATAGAACCATCTTTCTATTCTATTTTGCTGTTGCCTGTGTTATACCATGTGTTCTCTTCCATCCATTTGGCAAGATTGCCATGACGCATAAAACAAACTTACAAATCAATAACAAAATAAATGAAATACAGGTTCTGAGCTCCTGTACCTAAAGACTTAAAGGTTATACACGTACAGATATAAATGCACATGAATGAATCAAAAAGGGAGTTGCTGCTTTCCTGGACAGATATCAAACTGAGCTACAGTAAGGCTCTCTCTGAGCTCCCCAACCTGTTTCTCCTGCTGCCAATGTAGAAAACATACCCAGACCCCTTAACTTAACGCCTCCACAAATAGGACTACTTCAACACGCTTTTTAACACCAGGCTTGTATCTAGGGCTCACACTGTCCTTGGCAAGACACCGTTGCTATAGTGCCGCATTGATATAAAATCCCCCATTGGCAAACATGCATTTCATTTTCATTTACTTCAATGCACCCAGAAATGCTGTTTTTATTCTATGCTCAGGCTGCACAACGGCAGTCTAAAGTGGCATAAAAACGTCCAGCTAGCTAGCCAGGCAGCTATGGTCATTTCCATGTAAAAGGACCCATGAGCACCAACATGTGAAGTTCATAGGAGCATGTCAAATTGGGTGTCAAATAAAAGCTAAGAGTCTATATATTTTAGAAATTAAGGCATATTTATATTTTTTCCAACAATTTTCCATCCTAAAAATGTTGAATAAGCAAAGGCTTTGATTTCTGGTCAAACAGATGGAAAAGGGGTCTTAGAAAGCATCTACCAGAAAAAGTCTTAAAAGGAATTAGAAATACATCAATACACAATAATGTTGAAAGACCCTTGCCAACTAATATCAACACATATTTAGTTCTCTGCCTTCTGTAAGTTTAAGAAGCATTGCCTGAGGCCTTGAAACTCCGTTAACAAAAACCCACATATCTTTAAGATATTTTCTAATTTCTCTCCCCCACTCTACTGAGCTCTACTCTATTCTACTGTACTCTACGGAGCTCTACTTTACTGTACTCTACTGTACTCTACTGAGCTCTACTTTACTGTACTCTACTGAGCTCTACTCTACTTTACTGTACTCTACTGAGCTCTACTCTACTTTACGGTACTCTACTGTACTCTACTGAGCTCTACTCTACTTTACGGTACTCTACTGTACTCTACTGAGCTCTACTCTACTTTACGGTACTCTACTGTACTCTACTGAGCTCTACTTTACTGTACTCTACTGAGCTCTACTCTACTTTACTGTACTCTACTGAGCTCTACTCTACTTTACGGTACTCTACTGTACTCTACTGAGCCGTACTGTACTCTACTGAACTATACTGAACTATACTCTAATGTACTCCACTGTACTCTACTGTACTCTACTGAGCTCTACTGTGCTGTACTTTGATGATCAAACTTGTGAAACAGACATTATTATACAGTTATAGTGTTTTTACTGATATCAATTTTGTTTATGATTAAAACTCAAAATTACAATGGGAAATCATAGTAGTCACAAACCACAGTTGGGTTCACAAGTTTGGACAGCACAACAGAGTACAGTACAGCACAGTAAAGAAAAATTGAGTATAGTTCAGTACAGCACAGTACATCACCATATAGCACATTAGAGTACAATAAACAAAAGTAGAGTATAGTTCAGTACAGTACACAGTAGAGCACACTAGAGTTGAGTACACTATAATGTACTGTACTGAACTCTACTCTACTCTACTCTACTGTACTGCACTCTACTCTACTGTTCTGGGTTGTGGTGTACTTTAATGTACTCTACTCAGCTCTACTGTGCTGTACTTTGATGACCAAACTTGTGAAACATGGACGTCTATGCTTGGTTCAGATTTGTTCCGGTCTGGACCAACCAAATTTGGTCTTGTTTGGGGATTTAGCTCATTAAAATAATAGCCAGTGTGTACAATAATACCCAAATATGCAAAGAAGGATATTGCATATGTCTACCTTTGTGTACCTATTTAGGATACATCACGATGAAGATAATGACATTCATATCCATCATTATGCATTTCTTTGTAGTACAGATCAGGGACCCATAATGAAATTCCGTTACCGCAATCCCATTACCAGGTGTAAATCCACTCACTTACTGTAGTTCAATAAACAAACGCAATTTTTTCAAAGCCAGTGTGTCATGTCATAGCTGACACCCCATTCTTTCTGCAGACGTCATTGAATCTTAATTCAGGGCAGATATTTAACCGAGTTTTTGGAAAACGTGGACACATAAAAAAAGGGAGATTTTACCAAAATTCTGTTTCCAAACTCTGCATCTGCACAGTTCTTCCAGTAAATATGTTTTTGCAAAATGTTCAGTGTAAATTGTTAAAAGTAGTCCTTGTGCATAGAGCTGTATGGTTTGTTAAACTTTGAAATCAATGGGTTTTTTTTGGCATACATTTTTTAAGTGAAAAATCTCAGCGCAATTCCGTTACCGTGGAATTGCCCGTATACAGTACATATTAGTATTTATGAAGGGTGTGAATCCCTCAACTTCAGACAAAGATACATCAGTCAATGGCTGTGTTATTCCTGTTGTGGGATGAACAGACCCCAGACCTCCTAATTAAAATGTATTATACACTAGTGGCTCTCTCTCAAAATGCTACTTCCATATGCACTGCAGGAGCCTAATCTATTGTCGGTATGAATCAGATTTCATATGAGCCTCGTCATGTACTGTAACATGTCCTGTATACAAGCTGACCGTATTATGTCACAGTATTCAGCTATGTGGTACCATACTGCACATTGTAACATGAATGTTGTTAGTGCATGGCATGCATACACACCTTTGCATATAAAACACTCAAGCATGCAATCGTAATCCGAGGGTAAAACCACACGCATTGCTACCCTGTTTCCACCCACTTCCTATGGAGAACCATTTCTGGAGCGGAGCCATAAGTATGAGCGAAACCTGTGTGTGTGACTAATACCCTTTCATCCCCGACAACATGTTCAAAGAGCACATTTTAAAACCTCAACCCGGAGATAGAGCAGATCAAAAGAAAGCCTGCCTTTAGCTCAATACACCTCTCTGATTCTACATCTGAGAACACCCAGTATGGTGAGGTAGGCAGAGTTCATTATCCCTATGGTAACTACAAGGCTATCTATAGGAAGATACACAGGGTTCAAACAAAGGAAATGGTAGACCAAACCACTTGAATCACCACATATGGGGATAAGATTACTTTGATGGCCCATTAAGCATAATGTTCCCATATGTGTCCATATGTTCAATGGGAAAAATGACCACAACTATTTTAACATTCACGTTCATACACACACTTACCTACAAGAAATAGAAGATGAACTCTGCATGAAGGTGAAATAATTAAACACAAAGTGGAAATTAAACATTATGTGTGGCACAGCAGCAAGGCACTTCCGGCAATTTATTAAATAATCTGGATATTCATGCAACACCGATAGCATGACACAACACATCATAACTGGGAGGTAAAAATTTACCAAGCTTGTACAGTAGAGATGAGTTGATTCTAATACAACCCAATATGAAGATTAGATCTAAACTAGCCCAATCCTAGGGTAAGGAGGAGTGAGACATAGCCTACTGTTATTCAAATTATGATCTACATGCACTCTCAAAATACTAGGCCTACATTTTCTATGAAACCAAACTAGCAACTTGTTGCTCTCAGATAAGGATGTTCCCTTTATACTGAGCCATCCCACTGGGCACACCCAATAATTTCAATGTGTAAATGTGGGTAATTTTTGGCCGAGATGTTGATCAATGAGATTTCAGCCTTAATTCACCCACTCAAAAAGACAGAGTTTGTTGAATTCCCAATGTGTTATCACTATGCATTCAACCACCTAAAAGCACAACCAAATTCCAATGGAAATACAATGTCAGATATTTTATATTACGAAAAAGTGTGAAAATGTATGCGTTCAATACTGTAAGTCGCACTGGATAAGAGGGTAATCTAAATGACTACAATGTAAAAATGTTAATATTTATACAACAACTTAATGTGTAGTCACTGTGCTTCATCAAATAGACAGCCAAATGACCTGGATTGTAGTTGAGATTACATTAAAAGTACATGGCGCAAGTGATAAATGCTGTTGGAAATTCTGCGCAGATATTTATATTGTGAAGATCTCCACAGACCTGCCACCTTTGCAGGCTATCTTGAACATGCACGCTTTCTATGATTACATAATAATACTTTTACAGTTACAGTAACCTCAAAATGTGGCCATGGATGTGTTACTCATTTTAAGGTTGAATAAAAACAGTTACATTAGTTTGTAAGATTGCCTTAACTTTAGGCTATTTACTGTATTACAAAAGTAATATTGAATTGTTAGGTTGACAACGCAACCAAATATCAACATTTAAAGGAGATGTATCTAATGCTTGGATAGTTTAAACACGTGAATCCAACATATTAATTATTAACTTGATGATTCCATTTGAAATCAACCAAAGCTTGAAACCTTAGGCCTATATTTATTGTTTATTTTTAGTTGAACCCTGGGTTGAATTGAAACAACAGCTGTTGATGATTCGTAAACGCTATATAGGCATAAATAGCATAATTGATGATATCTGACTTATAAAGTATAGTTACATTGCCTTTGCTCTGTTAAACCTACCCTTTGGATTGACTTCGATTGCAACAGTTAATCTATTTAGTTATTAAAAGATCTCGCAATAACCATTCTCACGATATCACATTAATAGTAGTCAGTGACAAATATTAAAGCTAAGCTGGGCTTGGTTAAAACCCTGGATGGGAGACCAAAGGGATAGCTGTAGATAGATCAACTATCCTGTAGGAGGTTGTGCCCAGCCTATTGTATATTATTCTGATAGTGGATGTAACATTGAAGATCTGATGTTATTTCAAAGGTACAAATTCAACATATTTTATAAAAGGTTTGTCTACGTTGAAAATTGGTTAGCATGATGACATAATTCTGTGGTTGAAATTACACCCTCGAAACAACAGTTGATTACTTTTTGCAAATCCAACATAATTTCCCACTGGGCACACACTGGTTGAATCAACGTTGTTTCCATGTCATTTGAATGAAATTACATTGAACCAACGTGGAATAGAGGTTGAGTTTACGTCTGTGCCCAGTGGGATAGCTCCTCGACATGCTTTTAGCGCTAATAGCCATTTAGGCCTGCAGTATTCAATTTTTGGGATATCTTGTTTCGAATCAACCATATCTAACATCCCATTCCACTTAACCTCTAGCTAGCTTATCCCTGATTAGAACACTGACATGACAATGGCTGAGAGCTCTGCTCTGAAATGATATTGTGGGACCTGGTTCAGTATGGGATTTGGCTTTAGGTTTGGAGCAGAGTGATAGGATTTGTTAAATACATGGCTTGACATGCACGCACACCAGTAGAGAAAAACACTATCTATGCTATCAGATGTCACAAAAGCTACTGTACATTCAACATAGTGCAAGAGCTAAGATTCATTTTGACATGAAAGCAAACCGTCCAAATCTGGACTTAATGTGAAAAGTAGCTGCTTCTAGTGAAAAGTGTTTTTCCACTGAAAAAGGCTTTTCTGGGGATTTTCTGATCTCTGAATTAGTTATTGTGTAAACATAACATTTACCATCACTTGCACGCAACAAGTGATATCCTGGAATTGTTATTGCAGATGTTGTGGAAGTTACAGTTGAAGTCGGACGTTTACATATTTACATTTACGTCATTTAGCAGACGACACCTTAGCCAAATACATTTAAACTCAGTTTTTCACAATTCCTGACATTTAATCCTAGTAAAAATTCCCTGTTTTAGGTCAGTTAGGATCACCACTTTATTTAAAAAATTTGAAATGTCAGAATAATAGTAGAGAGAATTATTTCTTTCAGCTTTTATTTCTTTCATCACATTCCCAGTGGGTCAGACGTTTACATACACTCAATTAGTATTTGGTAGCATTGCCTTTCAATTGTTTAACTTGGGTCTAACGTTTCGGGTAGCCTTCCACAAGCTTCCCACAATAAATTGGGTGAATTTTGGGCCATTCCTCCTGATAGAGCTGGTGTAACTGAGTCAGGTTTGTAGGCCTCGCACACGCTTTTTCCGTTCTGCCCACAAATATTCTATAGGATTGAGGTCAGGGCTTTGTGATGGCCACTCCAATACCTTGACTTTGTGGTCCTTAAGCCATTTTGCCACAACTTTGGAAGTATGCTTGGGGTCGTTGTCCATTTGGAAGACCCATTTGTGACCAAGCTTTAATTTCCTGACTGATGTCTTGAGATGTTGCTTCAATACATCCACATAATTTTCCTTCCTCATGATGCCATCTATTTTGTGAAGTGCACCAGTCCCTCCTGCAGCAAAGCACCCCCACAGCATGATGTTGCCACCCCCGTGCTTCACGGTTGGGATGTTGTTCTTCAGCTTGCAAGCCACCCCCTTTTCCCTCATAAACATAACTATGGTCATTATGGCCAAACAGTTCTATTTTTGTTTCATCAGACCAGAGGACATTTCTCCAAAAAGTATTATCTTTGTCCCCATGTGCAGTTGCAAACCGTAGTCTGGCTTCTTTATGGAGATTTTGGAGCAGTGGTTCTTCCTTGCTGAGCGGCCTTTCAGGTTATGTCGATTTAGGACTCGTTTTACAGTGGATATAGATACTTTTGTACCTGTTTCCTCCAGCATCTTCACAAGGTCCTTTGCTGTTGTTCTGGGATTGATTTGCACTTTTCGCACCAAAGTACGTTCATCTCTAGGAGACAGAACGCGTCTCCTTCATTAGCAGTATGACGGCTGCGTGGTCCCATGGTGTTTATACTTGCGTACTATTGTTTGTACAGATGAACATGGTACCTTCAGGCATTTGGAAATTGCTCCCAAGGATGAACCAGACTTGTGGAGGTCTACAATTCTTTTCTGAGGTCTTGGCTAATTTCTTTAGATTTTCCCATGATGTCTAGCAAAGAGGCACTGAGTTTGAAGGTAGGCCTTGAAATACATCCACAGGTACACCTCCAATTGACTCAAATGATGTCAATTAGCCTATCAGAAGCTTCTAAAGCCATGACATCATTTTCTGGAATTTTCCAAGCTGTTTAAAGGCACAGTCAACTTAGTGTATGTAAACTTCTGACCCACTGGAATTGTGATACAGTGAATTATAAGTGAAATAATCTGTCTGTAAACAATTGTTGGAAAAATTACTTGTGTCATGCACAAAGTAGATGTCCTAGCCGACTTGCCAAAACTATAGATTGTTAACAAGACATTTGTGGAGTGGTTGAAAAACGAGTTTTAAATGACTTCCGACTTCAACTGTATATTCATCGTTATCTAATTTCACCGCTATATCCCTCATTCTTAGTCCATTTTGATCGATGTGTGACACATTCTCAGTAAACTGCAGAGCCTCAGATTGTATATGTGTGGGTGAATTGTCTGTCACTCATTCCTTTCAGCTTAGTGATATCAGCACGCTTCTCTCAAACAATATTCAATTCTAAAGCGGAACTCAGCAGGTGCGTATTTTTCTCCTTATTTATCTCAACCATTTGGGCTTACCGGTGAAGAGCAACTACAGTATGGATGTATTAGAATGACAGAGAGAGATAGTGAGAGAGAGAGAGAGATGGGGAGAGAGAGAACGAAAGAGAAGGAGAGAGAGAGACAGAGAGACTAAAAGAGGATAACGGGGGGAAGCAAGGAGAAAAGGGATCGCTAGATCAGGAGAGAGTGGAGGGGAAAGCAGTAGGAACAAGAATCTGGAGTAAAAATTTGCTGTAAATCGCTCAATGTTTTTTTTAAGCCACTGCGCCTAGACTGTAATGGAGTGAACGCTGTGCGCATATCGATTACTTCTTCTTCCTGCGTGCCAGCACGGCTATAACTCACACAGCAGGGTCCCACTGACAAGCACCAAACTATAGGACAATGCAGCGGCAACCACCAGAGAATCCGCCCCACCCAAATACATACACACACGACAAAACACAACCAGGAGGGTATTAAGTGCATACACGGACACACACACACGTCAAAACACAACACGCGCATACACGTACACACACACACACACGACAAAACACAACCAGGAGGGTATTGAGTGTACGACCCTTGGTCAGAATTCCATTAAGAAAAGCATTACCAGTGCAACAGAGGGGTCTGTCCCATGCACACTGCCTATGAAAATAGCTCTAGCAATATATCACCCATGCCATGAACACACCGTAGGTATTAAGGCTGGAATGGTTGATGATGCTAGTTTGAGGTATCCTGAGAGGGGCCTATGGCTCCCATCAAGCCCTGACAATGTCAAATCAGAGGTGTTAGTGTGGGCATGGAGGCCTGCATAGTCACTGACTAAATCATCACCATCAGTCACATTTACCCAATATTTAAGTCCTTGGAGTTATAGGCCTACCCATCCATTATCACAGAGTTAGAGCGATGGACCAGTTTCTTTATTTGATGTGTGGGCTCTCTCTCTCTCTCTCTCTCTCTCTCTCTCTCTCTCTCTCTCTCTCTCTCTCTCTCTCTCTCTCTCTCTCTCTCCTCTGCTCCCTTAACATTAATTTGCTCTCCCTCTCTGAGTGATCATTTGTGCCACAGTCATTGAAGGGTGAGATGTTCAATGATGATGTGCCTGGAGGTGGTAACTGTGGAACTACCATGCACTGTGGGGGAATGTGTCACACATGCACTCCTAATGCACTGCTGCCGCCCACGCTACAACACACACTGCAGGCATCACCGCAAAAACACACACAGAGATAGACACAGACACACACAAACACACAGGCCAAATGACTTTACTGACCAGTTTGTTAGAAGTGGATATATATCTATATTTTATATATTTTATACATTTGTCTTAAATAATAACATAGTCACTACTGTATACAGAGCATGTGTGCCACATTTCAGCACTCTAAGTCACATATCAAGAGATATAAACATGTGCCCGTTATAGCGCCACCATGTGGTAGATATAAATATTCTTGCATATGTTGAGTGTCAACAGTATTTGCGACATGTGTACCAAATTGTATTGCAATATCAATATCCTTGACTGATTTATATGCATTTATGTGCTAGACTACGCCCATGTGAATGTTTATTGGTCAATAGGGGCCATGGTGTTTTTAGGTACTAGTCTGGACAATAATGAGATGAGAGACCTTTGTCTATAGATGCTACATATCAAGTGTCGTGCAGATCGGTCATTCGGTGCCAGAAGAGTAGCGTTTTAAGTGTTTTTCACAAAATTCAATATTACAGAAAATCCATCATGGCGAACCTTATGTGTTCATAGGTAAATTTGTTCCTTGTGAGGATAGGGACCTATGTACCAAATTTCATGACTTTAGGTCAAACGGGGTGAGGGGCGTGACCAGTGCAAAATCGGACCAGTGCTGTCTGAGATATCCCATGTGACTAACGTACGAACAAACGTAAGGCTGGACGGAGACAGATCCAGAGTCTCCTCCCCGATTTTATTGTGGGGGACAACAAAAGCAACATGTATGCTGAGACAGAAGAGCAAATTGGCTGAAATTGGCTGAAATATAAATGTGACGACAGATGACTGATATGCAATTTGCTTACACTGGTGGTTCTCAGAGAAGATATCTCTTCACATATATTTCCCAGAGTGTACAGACTTGTTTTGAAGATCATTCAGAATACTCCATTGTTCCTTATCAAGCAGATGCAAACTTGCTTTAGTTTTATTTGACAAATCCCATGGTTTAGTCTGCCTATTATCAGATAGCTGCAAGATTTTTGTTTTAGTACAGAAGTATAGAACACTAAGTAGTTGCAGGGGTCAGAATGATCTAGCCAATCATTGTCCAGGACAGACCTCCATTGGTTGCAGTTGACTTGAGAGTGCAAATACCCTGAGAATTCTTTGTTTTTATTGGAAGTTGAGGGGCTGAGAAGAGGCAGGTCACATGAATACTTCAGGGTTTGAGAGACTGACTGGCCGCTATACATGTCCAAAAGAGCAGCACGTTTCTCTATCTGTAGGGAGTGGGATAGGGAGGGAGAGAGACAGTAGTGGCAGGAGACAGGCAGAATACTGCAGCATTGATAAGGAAACCGCGGTAAATCTAATGGGGTGGGGAAGACAGATGAAGTCGGAAGTCTACATACACCTTAGCCAAATACATTTAAACTCAGTTTTTCACAATTCCTGACATTTAAGCCTAGTAAAAATTCCCTGTCTTAGGTCAGTTAGGATCACCACTTTATTTTAAGAATGTGAAATGTCAGAATAATAGTAGAGAGAATGATTTATTTAAGCTTTTATTTCTTTCATCACATTCCCAGTGGGTCAGAAGTTTACATACACTCAATTAGTATTTGGTAGCATTGCCTTTAAATTGTTTAACTTAGGTCAAACGTTTTGGGTAGCCTTCCACAAGCTTTCCACAATAAGTTGGGTGAATTTTGGCCCATTCCTTTAGGCCTCCTTGCTCGCACACGCTTTTTCAGTTCTGCCCACACATTTTCTATAGGATTGAGGTCAGGGCTTTGTGATGGCCACTCCAATACCTTGACTTTGTTGTCCTTAAGCCATTTTGGAAGTATGCTTGGGGTCATTGTCCATTTGGAAGACCTATTTGCGACCAAGCTTTAACTTCCTGACTGATGTCTTGAGATGTTGCTTCAATATATCCACATAATTTTCCTTCCTCATGAAGCCATCTATTTTGTGAAGTGCACCAGTCCCTCCTGCAGCAAAGCACCCCCACAGCATGATGCTGCCACCCCTGTGCTTCACAGTTGGGATGGTGTTCTTCGGGCTTGCAAGCCTACCACTTTTTCCTCCAAACATAACGATGGTCATTATGGCCAAACAGTTCTATTTTTGTTTCATCAGACCAGAGAACATTTCTCCAAAAAGTACGATCTTTGTCCCCATGTGCAGTTGCAAACCGTAGTCTGGCTTTTATATGGCGGTTTTGGAGCAGTGGCTTCTTCCTTGATAAGCGGCCTTTCAGGTTATGTCGATATAGGACTTGTTTTACTGTGGATATAGATACTTTTGTACCTGTTTCCTCCAGCATCTTCACAAGGTCCTTTGCTGTTGTTCTGGGATTGATTTGCACTTTTCGCACCAAAGTACGTTAATATCTAGGAGACAGAACGCGTCTCCTTCCTGAGCGGTATGACGGCTGCTTGGTCCCATGGTGTTTATACTTGCGTACTATTGTTTGTACAGATGAACGTGGTACCTTCAGGCGTTTGGAAATTGCTCCCAAGGATGAACCAGACTTGTGGAGGTCTACAATTGTTTTTCTGAGGTCTTGGCTAATTTCTTTAGATTTTCCCATGATGTCTAGCAAAGAGGCACTGAGTTTGAAGGTAGGCCTTGAAATACATCCACAGGTACACCTCCAATTGACTCAAATGATGTCAATTAGCCTATCTGAAGCTTCTAAAGCCATGACATCATTTTCTGGAATTTTCCAAGCTGTTTAAAGGCACAGTCAACTTAGTGTATGTAAACTTCTGACCCACTGGAATTGTGATACAGTGAATTATAAGTGAAATAATCTGTCTGTAAACAATTGTTGGAAAAATTACTTGTGTCATGCACAAAGTAGATGTCCTAGCCGACTTGCCAAAACTATAGATTGTTAATAAGAAATTTGTGGAGTGGTTGAAAAACGAGTTTTAATGACTCCAACCTAAGTGTATGTAAACTTCCGACTTCAACTGTAGATGCTGAATCTCAATGCATACTAAAACCTCAGACTAATACACAAAGACACATAGAAAGACGTTCAGACAAAACTGTTAATCTGAAGGCAAACATAATAATACATGTATGAGAACACTGCACATGTAAACATAACAATGTAAACATATAAATCGGAAAACACTGAGGGTCTTCCCTCTGGCAGAGTGGGGGTCCAATTCCAGTTTAATTCAGTCAACAGGAGAAGAACAGAAATTCCCATTCAAGAATGACTAAATACCATTTATTTCTGATTTTACAATTCTTGAATTTGATTTTTTTAACCTCAATTATCCCCTAAACTCAATTCAACTCAACTACCACCTCAAACCTCTTAAATGCATAAACTGATAGCCTAATCAGCACCACCGTTTCATTGCAAATCATCACCAGTAACTTACAGTATTCATTTGAAGTGCACTATGCATTTATCTTGTCTCCTCTCTTCTTTGAGTGTTTCCTTTGTGTCTAGCAGAGATAACTCGTGCCCTATTTTCCAACTGGAATTGCAGAAATGTCACATATTACACTATGTGGAAAATACAAACTTTCAAAGTCATGTCATTTGCCTATTTCTGGGGGTCTGTACTCCCGAAGTTGTTGACAGTTTTTGTGCTTGCCAGTTAGCTAGCAGTGCTCAGATGTTAGCTGCCAATGGCTAAATGTTTCTTACTGGCGGTAAAAATGAAGGATTGCCATCATATTTTCGAGTCATTACTGAATTATTGAATGTAACAAATCAAACATTAAACCTCGTGAACAATTAATGGTAATTCATGGTAACCTCGTTAACAATTCATTTAGACCCGGCGTTAATTTGAAACATGCGTTTATTTGCTGTATTGTGTGCCGTTGCCCAGCTATTAAAAAGGACAAGCGGCTATTTGAGACTGTTTTAATTGAAGTTTTACGTTAGTTACTATAAATCTCTGCTCTGAGAAGAAAACACCAAACATCATTTGGCGTGCTTTTACCAACTTGTTATGTCTGTCTTCTTCTCCCAAATTTGAAAGCCAAATAAGGAATTACTGTAAGTAAAGGGTGTAATTACGACTAGTAATACATTCAAGGTGACTCTGTCTCCCTCTGACAGAGCCTTCAGAAAGAGGCTTGCTCTGCCTTAGAAGGCTGCATGCATGGACATGGGTGTTGATGATAGGGAGACACAGAGGTTGAACTCTCAAGATGAGAAAGAAAACCCACCCAAACCCCTGTTGAATTTGTCCTCCAGTACTTCAGGAAATACAGAATGATGGCTTATTTCAAGATGCTGTTTATCAGAAATGTACTGATGCACACACAAAATTCGTAGCATCCACATTGTTCTTGAGTCCCAGTCAGGCACCCCTACACAGACAGACACTGGTAAGAGCGTAAGCACCTGAGCAGCTAAGCGGGCTATCAGTCACTCAACACAGACTCCAGCCTCTAAAGGGGAATCTGGCCTGTCAGTAGCTGCCTGAGTGCCACGCTCCTGCCCCCTGCCCAAACCCAATGGAGATTATGTGTAGTGCGCCCAATATGTTTTATGCCCCATAAATCCCGGCATTTGGATGTGGGCCCCTGCCTTCAGCGCCACTTCCTGGGGGAAGGGGAGAGATTTGTGTGTTGTGCTTCCCTGCCGAGGGTGCGGGAGGAAGTGATGAATTGGCCTGTGACGCCATCAAAACCCCTGGTTTACTAAGAACATGGAATGACTTCCATCCAGAAAATATACCATGCCCAAAAAAGTCAAACACACGCACATACAGCAGGTTAGTGTTTTTCGTCATGAATCTTGTACTGGAGTAGTCACTAGCTGGCACAGCCACAAAGTCATAAAATCTGATTTTAAACCTAACTCTAACCCTAACCTTAACCACACTGCTAACCCTAATGCCGAATCCGAACCTTAAATTACATGAATTTCTACAGTATAGCCGATTTGGACTTTTTCAGCTTATTTCTTCCTCCAGGCTCATCCCATTAAATGTCAACCTGCTCACATACTATACACCCATACCTAATCTTGGTTAACCCAGGACTAATGTCTTGCGTAATTGGTCCTGTAGCACTAACTCCAAAAGGTTTTGGGACACTGTAAAGTCCATGGAGAATAAGAGGACCTCCTCCCAGCTGCCCATTGCACTGAGGCTAGGAAACACTATCACCACCGATAAATCTACAATAATCGAGAATTTCAACAAGCATTTTGCTACGGCTGGCCATGCTTTCCACCTGGCTACCACTACCCCGGCCACCAGCTCTGCACCCTCTGCTGCAACTTGCCCATGCCCCCCCCCCCCCCGCTTCTCCTTCACACAAATTCAGACAGCTGATGTTCTGAAAGAGCTGCAAAATCTGGACCCCTACAAATCATCTGGGCTAGACAATCTGGACCCTTTCTTTCTATAATTAGCAGCTGAAATTGTCGCAACCCCTATTACTAGCCTGTTCAACCTCTCTTTCGTAACGTCTGAGATTCCCAGAGATTGGAAAGCTGCCGCGGTCATCCCCCTCTTCAAAGGGGGTGACACTCTAGATCCAAACTGTTACAGACTTATATCCATCCTGCCCTGCCTTTCAAAAGATTTTGAAAGCCAAGTTAACAAACAGATCACTGACCATTTCGAATCCCACCGTACCTTCTCCGCTATGCAATCCGGTTTCCGAGCTGGTCATGGGTGCACCTCAGCCATGCTCAAGGTCCTAAATGATATTATAACCGCGATCGATAATAGACAGTACTGTGCAGCCGTCTTCATCGACCTGGCCAAGGCTTTCGACTCTGTCAACCACCGCATTCTTATTGGCAGACTAAATAGCCTTGGTTTCTCAAATGACTGCCTCGCCTGGTTCACCAACTACTTCTCAGATAGAAGAGTTCAATGTGTCAAATCGGAGTGCATGTTGTCTGGACCTATGGCAGTCGCTATGGGGGTGCCACAGGGTTCAATTCCTGTGCCGACTCGTTTCTCTGTGTATATCAATGATGTCGCTCTTGCTGCTGGTGACTCTCAGATCCACCTCTACGCAGACGACACCATTTTGTATACATCTGGCCCTTCATTGGACACTGTGTTAACAAACCTCCAAACAAGCTTCAATGCCATACAACACTCCTTCCGTAGCCTCCAACTGCTCTTAAACACTAGCAAAACTAAATGCATGCTCTTCAATCGAACGCTGCTGGCACCCGCCCACCCGACTAGAATCACTACTCTCGGCGGGTCTGACCTAGAGTATGTGGACAACTACAAATACCTAGGTGTCTGGTTAGACTGTAAACTATCCTTCCAGACTCACATTAAGCATCCCCAATCCAAAGTTAATTCTAGAATCGGCTTCCTATTTCGCAACAAAGCCTCCTTCACTCATGCTGCCAAACATGCCCTTGTTAAACTCACTATCCTACCGATCCTTGACTTCGGCGATGTCGTTTACAAAATAGCCTCCAACACTCTACTCAGCAAATTGGATGTAGTCTATCACAGTGCCATCCGTTTTGTCACCAAAGCCCCATATACTACCCCCCACTGTGACCTGTACGCTCTTGTTGGCTGGTCCTCACTACATGTTCGTCGCCAAACCCACTGGCTCCAGGTCATCTATAAATCACTGCTAGGCAAATCCCCGCCTTATCTTAGATCATTGGTCACCATAGCAACACCCACCCGTAGTATGCGCTCCAGCAGGTATATCTCACTGGTCATCCCCAAAGCCAACACCTCCTTTGGCCACCATTCCTTCCAGTGACTGGAACGAACTGCAAAAATCTCTGAAGCTGGAGACTCTTATCTCCCTCACTAACTTTAAGCATCAGTTGTCAGAGCACCTTACCGATCACTGCACCTGTACACAGCCCATCTGAAATTAGCCCACCCAACTACCTCATCCCCATATTGTTATTTATTTTGCTCATTTGCACCCCAGTATCTCTATTTGCACATCATCTCTTGCACATCTATCATTCCAGTGTTAATACTAAATTGTAATTATTTTGCACTATGGCCTATTTATTGCCTTACCTCCATAACTTGCTACATTTGCACACACTGTATAAATATTTTCTGTTGTATTTTTGACTTTATGTTTTGTTTACCCCATATGTAACTCTGTGTTGTTGTTTTTATTGCACTGCTTTGCTTTATCTTGGCCAGGTCGCAGTTGTAAATGAGAACTTGTTCTCAACTGGTTTACCTGGTTAAATAAAGGTGAAATAAAATCAAATAAAAGCTGCTCAATTAAGTTATGGGTCCATTAGCGCTGAGCGATCGGTTCGATTATAACATTTAATTTTTTTTTTTTTTTTTCTATTCCGGTTTCGATAATTCTTTAAAACATTATGACATTTTCTAGCTTTTTAATGGAAATTCCAAAGGCAAAAATAGTGAACATTCAATTGCCAAAACATTGAAAATATTCCAGTCTCTGTCAGGTCCAGATTGGGTAGACATCAATAGAAAAATAGGGTTATGTGTATATTACTAATCATCTCGTCTCTGCTCAGGCAGTAGCAGTCAGCCAGCCAGGCCATCTAGCGTTATGTGCTCCCCATACTGTACTGTCTTTAGTCATCCTATTTAGCTAGCCTGCCTAAGTATGCTGCAGAGCTGTCTGACAAAATAATTTTACTAGTTCTTCAAAGTAGATAAGTTACAATATACTTTTTATGAACTGTCTCTGTCCCTCTTGTCGTTGTGTTGTGTACATTTCTCTCTCATGCGGTCTGTATGTATCTAACCTAACGTAGCTGGCGTAAAAGTGTAGGCCTATCCGTCTAGAGATCTGTATATAATGACGAGATGCTCATGTCTCCGCCCTAACAATTGGAGTCGTTGTTCCAAACTCGGGAAGGCAGGAGACAAACTTAGGTCCAAAATAAGCCCATAAAAATGCATTGTGCTTATTTTGGACATACGTTTGCGAGAGTGAAACTTCTCGCTTCACCTCTTCCTCTCTGACCAGTCTCTGAGCCGGAAACAACTGGCACAATGGATTGTGGTCATTGTATTTTATTACCACATTTCTGCACTGAACTAGGTTGAATATTTGCTTTATGAAACTACCACTCCCTTCAGCCCAGCGTCCCACATAGTTCTTGACTTGATTTCTCAGATTTCTCTTGTGAATGATTTGATTTCTCTCGTGAATGATTTGATTTCTCTCTAGAGAAATGTCGGTTAATCGCTCAGCATGTTAAGAGAAGAGATTTAACGAGAAGCTCCACCCTCTCTCTTTGCAAGTTATGGGCAAGTCTATGGGCCGAATGTCCCCTCCCCTTCCGAAATTCGAAAGATGCCAACACCTGCGAAATCGTGATATGTTCTAATAACCAGTGATGAAAAATCAAAGCTACGGGACTAATGCTATCGGTGCCCTAGTACAGATCTCCGGTACCATTTATGTTAATTGAATTAAAACAGAAAGAGTTGAATTTCATATAATATAATTACACAAAATCGGAATAGTTCCCATGCCTAATATTAGTGTAAATATTTTTTGTTGTTGTAAGTGCCCTTTTTAGTTACTGTATATGTCGTCATTGTGCTAGCATGGCTATTCATGTCCCCTTTCATTGTTAATCTAAATTGGGGTACTGTATAAGAGCAGCACAGCATTTGTTTTATGGACGTTGTTCCTGTCGTTATCAGGTATGTCATGTGTTTTTTTTGTTAATATATTTTGACGATATTTTACAGTTAGCTATGTTCGCAAGTACACGTCACGTCCTGTGCTGTATATAACGCCTAGCTGTCATTGAGAAAGTTGGCCTAGGCCTATAGACTACTGTACATTTACATGTGATACTGTACATTGCATTTGCATTGAATTGTTATGTGAAACAACATTATTGATAATGAAACTGTAACAACATTGACGTCGAATGTAGCCATGTGGAAGAGAGGAGTTGGCGTAAAAGGGCAGCACAGCATTTGTTTATGGATGATTTACCTGTCAACATCAGAGAATAAAAGATCAACACCAACCCTGATCCAATGGTTATATGTAAGCCGATTTAAACACAACACAGAGGCAATCTACACCGGTCACATCTGCCCAATAGATATTAACCCATACCGAATATACACAGACTCCCAGCAGCAAAATGTAAACGCTTCTGATCTCTCAAACTTAAAATTGCTTGCCGGCAGGGCTAGCCCAAAGCAAATGCGTGATGACATTTAAAACAGAATGGCTGATGAGCAGGAAAATTGTGAAAAACATCTCTAATAATAAAAAAAATAATCTAAGCATTTCAGCAGTGGGAAGAGTATTTCATTAACCTCATGCCTGACCCGGTCAGAGCCAGTCTTGGTCTAAAGTAGCAGACAGCAGGAGATTACACAGAGAGACAGAGGGTAAGGCTGGAGATGTAATGTACTGGGACCCAAGAGGGTTCACCTCCACTGCTCTATGTGAGATAACTTCCTGATGCTTTTAAGGCTTGCACACATTGCACCGAATGTGGATCTAGTGTTCGTCTGTCGTTCAGTGCGCTGTGTTTTAGGGACCACCCGCTGTAGACATCTGACTGCCGACATCTACATGTAAAATAGGTGCGCACTCGGTTCGCAAATTACATTCAGACGTGCTAAGTACTCTCGGCCAGCAACCACTACTGGTGTGTCTGAGACCTTAGTTCAGGGTTCTTCAATTCCGGTCTTGGAGGGCGGAAACACTGTTTTTTATTTCTACCTGGTAGTTAATTGCACTCACCTGGTGTCCCAGGTCTGAATTAGCCCCTGATTAGAAGGAGAGGATGAAAAACAGAGGTGTTTCGGCCCTCCAGGACCGGAATTGAAGAACCCTGCCTTAGTTCATCCCAGAGAGACTAGTTGAACACTAATGTGTTGATAGACTAGAGAATGCTGGAGAATGGGATATTCCCATTCAACTTGTCTGGATCGTTAGTATTGGTAATCCCTTGGTCACCCTCGCCGCATACTTACATTGAATGCACTCATATAGGCCAGATACATGCAATCACACATACATACATGCACGCACAGACACACACCACACACACACACACATTTTGTGCAGTCAACATCCAGGGGTGTGTGTGTGCAGCATGTTTGCACAAGATTATTTTCTCTCATCCCCAAGCTCTCTCCAGAACAGTGTGCGTGTTCTTTGATGTGCGATGGCAGGATTTGTAATGAGACTACTGCTCTGCTACAGTTGCTCTGCCCCCTGGTCCCTGGAATCAGTTGGTCATAGATACCTTTACTGGAATATCCCATGTCCTCAACAACCCCCATGAGTGTGTGTGTGTGTGTGTGTGTGTGTGTGAATATGCATACACACCGTGTGTACATACTGGGGCGCAGGGGAGGGAGGGGCTACACAGAAACATCTGTTGAGGGGTCTTCCATAAGGGAGGTTAAAGTGAAGGCAAGTGGCCACATACACTAAGCCTCAGCCTGGATTTACATGATCGTAGGGCAAAGCCCACATGCGTCATACAGTATGTGCCTCAGCCACCACCGCAGAGTGATTCTTGACTGATTCGCCAATGTAGAGCAGGCATTAACACTGGAACCACTGGGCCTCGAGGGACCCCCCTTCAGGCTAATGAGCAGTCTTTCTGACTGCAACATTCTAACAGTGTAATTAATACATTTCATATAAATGCTATAGCAATAATAATAATTTGGTTATGTTTATGAAGGCCTTGGGTAACATTAGAATATCAATTTTATTTTATTTCAAATAACACAATAACATTTTCATTAGTTTATGTTACTGTAGGCTATATGTAAAAAATAAAATTAAAATAAACCTCAAATTCAAGTGTTTTCATAAATGTATTTGTGGGGTGCCTGTGTTACAACTATGAAACAGAAAACATATGTGTTAGAACACAGTAACAGCTTATTTTTCTAATTACAAAATAAAAGAGAGACCCCAACCACCAAGACGTACGGTCAGAAAAAGACGCGTGGTCAAATGATGAAAACATCAGTAGCCTGAACATCATTAGAAGTGCCATGTGGCCTTGATAAATAGTGAAACTCAGCACAAAAACAATAATGGCATTCATAATGAATGTGTTGATATGACAGCAGTCAATAGTCAATTACTGTCAACTCATGCTTTACACTGTGTGCTTCGTCACCCAACGGCATCAGTTGGATTTCATTTAGCTGTTATTCACTTGTCCTAACAGTTGACACAAATCTTCGTAACTTTCACTTGCTTGACACACTTTGACATACCTTTGTTTGGTTGTAGTGTGTAATAGTCTCTAGCTGTTACTGTTATCCCGTCGTCCTGTCATTCTTCAGCACCATTACGGAGCACAACGGCTGTGCAGGTGCCTTATTTTGCACAGAGGGAGGGAGCTCCAGTCTCACTTTGTTCATGGTGCCAGCCAGGCTTATTTTTTTGCAAGCAACTTGTTCCCCCAGTGAGGTGAAGAAATGGTGACATTTCTCCCCTTGCCAACATGAGGTTCCACAAGCCTCATCACCACATTCTCCGACACTCACTCACCTGCAGCCCAATGTGGATCTTTTCCCAGACATTGAAAGCCGGAGCATGATACACCATACATCCTGACCTCATCCCCCAACATCCATAACCACAGCTAAAACAACCACAACTACAGTTGCTGCTGCTGCTGCAGAATCAGGAAATATGTCTCAATATGGATCCTATCACAGTCATCTCACTATGACCAAGAGGGGGAGGAAGGGATCGTGTGTCCTGCTCTGTTAGGTTGAAGCTGGCTGTGTTAGATGAGACAAACATTGGCTATAAAAAAAGTGCTTCTCCATAGACTCTGAATGGTAAATCTCTAATGATCATTGATTCATCTTTAGCGCTTTGCTTCTAGTCCTAACTGCAGAGCTGATGAAGTTGTCCAAGCTAATGGAGAGAAGGGTTCCAGGACCTGTGTTTGGGTGCCTGTAGAGAGCAGCACATTCCTGATTCATCAGTAGCTATTTAAGATGATCTCCCAAAAAAAAAAAACATGTCTTGAAATAGAACGAGTCAACAACAGAGAGCTGATTCAGGCACACAATGCATGTTGGCTCAAAACTGTAATGATTGGACAATTTGAGAAAAATACGATTAGTCCCTCCTGATAGAGGTGCTGTAGAAATGGGAGAAACATGACAATTGACACCAAAGAAAATAGAACACTTTGACAGAAGGCGTCTTTGTGATGGGGAATAATCGTGGCGGAAATAGCTTGTTTGTTGCCCTGCTGCTTCCATTTTCCCATTTTCCTTCCCTCAAATTAGCCCAACTGTAGGATCTTAATTTGACCAGTTTCTCACAGTCGGAAAACAGGAAATGTTCATTATTGTGTAGATCATAATTAATGGACATGTTTGTAGGGGTTGACACATTTTAGTTAGGCAAAATCAAGTCTGACATTTTAAAGTGGAAATTACACACTTTAGAACTTTAAACCTTGAAGTTTGCGTTTCCTGCTGTGTAGGAACTTTCCTGCAACAACAGGGTGATACAATCTGTAGATATCGCTACCTGCATAGACAATCCCTTGTCTTCCACTCCACTGCTTATGCAACAACAACAACTATCAAACATTCAGTTCATTGAAGAGACATAATGGCATATTCTATTAGACATCAGTGTCCACCATGGTCACAATGGTTTGGGTATTGTGTATGGGTGTATAAGCCTGTAGTGCTTTTTTCTATCACTCTATAGAAAAAGAAAACCTACAAACCCCTTTACTCAAAGCTAGGGTTAGAGATAGCTGTCATGGGTATGCTATACTATATATAGAGTCCAACAAACCCCCATAGTAGGCTTTCTACTGTACGTGGAATATTAATACAGCTCATGATAAAGTGCTGGACGAGGGTATTTCATTCAGCCTGCTGGTGTCAAATTGGATAGACCCAATCAGATACTGTGAAAAACACAGACACCGTCACAGACACAGACACAGACACAAACACAGACAAATACACAAACACAGTCACAGAAAGACACTGTCACAGACACAGACACAGACACAAACATCTCCTCTCACACACAGGAACAATATGAGATCCTACAGTGAGGCGCTAGTACACAGTAAGAGACTAATCAGTCTCCAGTTTACCCTACACTGACCAGTCTGACATTGTTACCCAGTCTCCAACCGAGCCTCTTCAGCCCACTTTGTGTACGCTCATCTAACACTCCTTATCAAGCCTTTATGATTTATGATTGATGATTTTTATTCAGATCCCCATTAGCTGTTGAAGAAGCAGCAGCTATTCTTCCTGGGATCCACACAAAACATAGAACATGACAGGAACAGCAACACACATCCAAACTAAGAACACCACAACTAAAGAACACCATGACTAAAGAACACCACGACTAAGAACACCATGACTAAAGAACACCACGACTAAGAACACCATGACTAAAGAACACCACGACTAAAGAACACTACGACTAAAGAACACCACGACTAAGAACACCATGACTAAAGAACACCATGACTAAAGAACACCACAACTAAAGAACACCATGACTAAAGAACACCACGACTAAGAACACCATGACTAAAGAACACCACGACTAAGAACACCATGACTAAAGAACACCACAACTAAAGAACACTACGACTAAAGAACACCACGACTAAGAACACCATGACTAAAGAACACCACGACTAAGAACACCATGACTAAAGAACACCACGACTAAAGAACACTACGACTAAAGAACACTACGACTAAAGAACACTACAACTAAAGAACACCACATCTAAAGAACACTATGACTAAAGAACACCATGACTAAAGAACACCACGACTTAGAACACCACGACTAAAGAACACCACGACTAAGAACACCACGACTAAGAACACCATGACTAAAGAACACTATGACTAAAGAACACTACGACTAAAGAACACCATGACTAAAGAACACCACGACTTAGAACACCATGACTAAAGAACACCACGACTAAGAACACCACGACTAAGAACACCATGACTAAAGAACACCACGACTAAGAACACCACGACTAAAGAACACCACGACTAAGAACACCACGACTAAGAACACCATGACTAAAGAACACTATGACTAAAGAACACTACGACTAAAGAACACCATGACTAAAGAACACCACGACTTATAACACCATGACTAAAGAACACCACGACTAAGAACACCATGACTAAAGAACACCACGACTAAAGAACACTACGACTAAAGAACACTACGACTAAAGAACACTACGACTAAAGAACACCATGACTAAAGAACACTATGACTAAAGAACACCACGACTAAAGAACACCATGACTTAGAACACCACGACTAAAGAACACCACGACTTAGAACACCATGACTAAAGAACACCACGACTAAAGAACACCACGACTAAAGAACACCACGACTAAAGAACACCATGACTAGAACACTACGACTAAAGAATATACCACGACTAAGAACACCACGACTAAAGAACACTACGAATAAAGAATATACCACGACTAAAGGTGGAAGAGAATTCCATGTAGTGTTTACTCTAGACCCCTCAAACTCAACTTTGGACCTTGAAGCCAGTTCCACTGCTTTTTTTTCATTGTTCCCCTCTAATTAGACACTGATTTAGACCGGGTACAATTAATGATCAGGTAGAACAGAAAACCAGCAGGCTCCGGACCTCACATGGTAATAGTTGAATACCCCTGCTCTATACATTTACATTTACGTCATTTAGCAGACGCTCTTATCCAGAGCGACTTACAAATTGGTGCATTCACCCTATAGCCAGTGGGATAACCACTTTACATTTTTATTTTTTTTTGGGGGGGGGGGGGGGGGGGGGGGGTGAAGGATTACTTTATCCTGTCCCAGGTATTCCTTAAAGAGGTGGGGTTTCAAATGTCTCCGGAAGGTGGTGAGTGACTCCGCTGTCCTGGCGTCGTGAGGGAGCTTGTTCCACCATTGGGGTGCCAGAGCAGCGAACAGTTTTGACTGGGCTGAGCGGGAACTATGCTTCCGCAGAGGAAGGGGAGCCAGCAGGCCAGAGGTGGATGAACGCAATGCCCTCGTTTGGGTGTAGGGACTGATCAGAGCCTGAAGGTACGGAGGTGCCGTTCCCCTCACTGCTCCATAGGCAAGCACCATGGTCTTGTAACGGATGCGAGCTTCAACTGGAAGCCAGTGGAGTGTGCGGAGGAGGGGGGTGACGTGAGAGAACTTGGGAAGGTTGAACACCAGACGGGCTGCGGCATTCTGGATGAGTTGTAGGGGTTTAATGGCACAGGCAGGGAGCCCAGCCAACAGCGAGTTGCAGTAATCCAGACGGGAGATGACAAGTGCCTGGATTAGGACCTGTGCCGCTTCCTGTGTAAGGCAGGGTCGTACTCTCCGAATGTTGTAGAGCATGAACCTGCAGGATCGGGTCACCGCCTTGATGTTAGCGGAGAACGACAGGGTGTTGTCCAGGGTCACGCCAAGGCTCTTCGCACAACGGAGTTGTCAACCGTGATGGCGAGATCATGGAACGGGCAGTCCTTCCCCGGGAGGAAGAGCAGCTCCGTCTTGCCTCTATACAGTACTGTGCGTCTCCCAGCCTCTGTTCTGGACTTGGGGACTGTGAAGAGACCCCTGATTGCATGTCTTGTGGGGTATGTATGGGGTTTTGAGCTGTGTGTTAACTGGCTGAACTTTCAGCACTTCAATACTTCCTTTTCACTTGTTCATTTCTCCTTCCTTTGTGCCGTCGTGTTTGAGTGGCATAAAAATACAGCTCCTCCCATCTCCCTAACCTGTACCCAATAGTGAAGGGATACATGACACAGAACACATAAGGGGCGGTTTGAACGAAGCAGTAAAACTCATACAACCAATAGTAGGAGGGGTTGATAGGTCAACAGAAATGCATTATTTCCATGCTAAGTGGTTTCCATGACATTTGTTATTCTACTCATTACGCAATTAAACTGTCAAGCACACTCTTATGTAAATCTGCAGTGTCCTCGGTCCATGAATTTTAATACCCACTGCCATCTCCCTATAGGCTAATCACATAAATACTAAGGGGTCTGAGGAAGTTCTACGTCATCATGGGACAATACAATTGGCTGAGGATTGGTGGCTGCCTTGCACCGTGATACTGTGAAAGCAAGTATGTGCATCTTTGTTTGAACAATAGAAGAAAGAAACACTATAGGTACCCGGAAATTATCCATGATTCCTTTCTCTCACTGCGAGATTGTAAATCACCTTCACGTTTCAGAAAACCTCTGTGCTTTATTCTGTCAGATTTGGGCTTTGGAGGAATAGCCTGGGCTTCCTTTTTTCCCCCGGGTTGTCCTCAAGTTATACTGCTATCGTGTTGTAACCCATTACTGGTAAAGCTGGGCCCAGGAGTGAGGAACGGGCAGCCGTCCTGCCATCCATCACACCATGGCCCAGGCCCTTCCACTGCCATACAGAAAAACACTCACAAATAAGGATTGTATAGAAGCACAACCACGCCCGAGGTAGGGTCAATATAACCTGGCACAGGAGAGGAGAGGAGGTAGGAGGGGCTCTCCTCTGGAGGATTTTAGTCCATTACTGTCCAGTCTGACAGTTCAATCTCCACAGTCCAGCCCAGAAAACAGTGGTCAAGACAGCTTGGATAGAGCAATTTAGCTACAACTCAGGCATGTACTACTGGGAGCAGAATATGGGCGACAAATGCACTATATAAAAAATACCTTGAAATCCTTCATATCGGTTGTTGAAAATATGACAATTTACAGTGAGAACAACAAGTTGGTTAATTAGCCACTAGTGTCTCCAGGAGTTGGAGAATTTACTGTCGTAAAACAGTGTTTCAGTAGTTTAAACAGTGTCCTTTGCTAAAGTGTTCCCAATATATCTTGAAGGGATTTAAGGCAGGTTCCTAATTTCTTCTACTCAATCAGGACTGAGTTGGAGTAATGCCAGTGTAAACAATGACTCAGGGATTGAAACTAATTTATCTCCTAGCAGAAAGCCCGGGAGGGGAGCTGGTTCACAGTACACAAGTAGAATTCCTTCATATCCAGGACCAAATATCCTTACTAAGCAGAACTTGGAACTTATTACCTAGATCCATAGCATAACCTTATATCTACTAAAACTATTTTATTTTAAGCTGTTGTATACATTCCTTAGAGCTACATCTAGGCTACATTTAGTCCCCAATCTCGTCTTTGACTAAAGGGTCTCTTCATGTTATTGCCTGTAAATGTTGTTGATCTAGATAGGACCTCACTATAATTGGATGTAGGGTATTCTTTGTAGCAAAGGCACATAACCAAAGACAATCAACACTTAAGAGAAGATAGTTACATGATGTGACAGTTGCCTAGTTGGAGCAAGCCCATTAGAATGGGTGATGCACACCATGCATCAGAACGGCAAGATGTCCTGCAGGGATCAAAGGCAAATATTAGCTGTCTGTGTGAACAGGTCCAGCCACATGGCACACAATATGCTCCTCAAAATGGAGGACGGAGATGCAGATAGGCCCACTGATCCCTAGTCAGTTAGAGAGGATGTAAAAGGGAAAATACTATGTATAAGCAATTAGGATGGTACAAGTGTAATTTACAACATAGCAAAAATAAATATAAAGTCTTTATAGCATTTAGATGAATTAGTAATTAGAGTGGTTTATGAGTGCGAACCCAGACAAAAACACACGCTAACCCACATCCTAAACCCAATGAGAGCCTTCCCATTATGCACACCTGTACACCCATATATTATTGTAAACTCATTATTTATTAATGTGTTGGTCCTGAGATATGGGCACACCCTGAGCAGTTTTTTCCCTCTTTGTCACAAAGGAGCAATAACTGCCGCGGCTCGGCCTGTATGCAGGGTCATACATCACGCCGCCCGAAATCCCAAAATAATTATATCTGGCGCTGAATGCATGCGGAAAAGTGCAGCAAATTAGAGGCTTGGAAGAACGCATTTCGCTAAAGGTTAATATGTGTTTAGATCTGGACGCCTAAAGGTCTGGTCGCATTAATGAGGGTGAGAAGGTTCCAGAAGTGGATGGCATTTGCCCTGAATTCTAATGGCAGAGGAGAAAAATCCAGTACCCAGATGGACAGTGGGGAGAAAAGTCCATTACAAAGTCCACTGCACAGTGACAGTTTAGGATAGAACAGTTAGCTTCTCAGACAAGGTAAGGGAGAGAAACCAACTATTCAGTGATAGACTAGAGTAGGGCGGGAGGCAAGTCAACTACACAGAGACTGTGGAAGCCCATCTTACTTACTGATAGAGTGGTAGAGAGAATACCACTACTATGTGAAAGGGGGATGATTGACAGAAGGTGGGACAGAGTTCCGTGATATAGTGACAGATGTTATAGGGGAGAGAGTATAGAAACTGATAAACTCCCAATACCATTATGTGGATTTAGCTTTGAGAGAATGAGTAGATTTTCTGATACAATCCTGTGTGTTGAGAGAGAGAGAGAGAGAGAGAAATAGAGAGGCAGGGCAGGAGAGAGAGAGCGAGCGAGAGAGAGAGAAAGAGGCAGGGCAGGGGAGAGAGAGAGAGAGAGAGAGAGAGAGAGAGAGAGAGAGAGAGAGAGAGAGGCAGGGCAGGGCAGAAGAGAGAGAGCAAGAGGGAGAGAATGAGGCAGGGCAGGAGAGAGAGAGAGAGAGAGAGAGAGAGAGAGAGGCAGGGCAGGAGAGAGAGAGCGAGAGGGAGAGAAAGAGGCAGGGCAGGAGAGAGAGAGAGAGAGAGAGAGAGAGACAGAGAGAGAGGCAGGGCAGGAGAGAGAGAGCGAGAGGGAGAGAAAGAGGCAGGGCAGGAGCGAGAGAGAGAGAGAGAGAGAGAGAGAGAGAGAGGCAGGGCAGGAGAGAGAGAGAGAGAGAGAGAGAGAGAGAGAGAGAGAGAGAGAGAGAGATAAAGAGGGCAAAAGAGTCTAAATCCCATTAATCCCATAGAGACCCAAGCCTGTGCATTAATGGCCTTTGTCTCTAATGCGAGGGATGCGTCATCCATGTCCAATAGAAGGTTGAGGCCAACAAGGTCCCTTTCCTCTATTGCTGCTCCTATTAAGACTTCCCTTCCTCGTTTCCCTTCCACTGTATGACACACCACCCTCTGAAAATAACATCCAACAACTTAAACATATAAAATAGGGGCACACACACACATAGCACACAAAATAATTAGATCTAAAATGCCCTCCATCTCTCTCAGGGTTACTTTATCTGCACAGCCACCATTTTGAATAGAACAGCAGTGTGTAGTATGTAACCTTTGTGTGCGCTCTGATGCGCTTTAATAGGACATAACAGCAGAGAGTGCCAGGGTTGTAATTCACATCTGCCATGACACGATTGCTATTGCTCCGTCACTTGCCTGCAATGCTCTCACTTATATTTTAGACAGCTCGCCTGTACAATACCACTCTTCGCAGGCATAATATCAATTGTTAACAAGGTGTTATCAAATGTGAAAAAAGGTATTTGTCCAAGCTGTGCCCGGAACATTTTATATATAATTCAGACTGGCTTGTACCACGGTATGAGTCATAATTGTCACACTCTGGCTCTGGGACTGTGTAGTTAGAGTCAGGGTGTATTTCATTTGGTGGTGTTGGGTATGGGTGCGTTTCATTTGTTTGTGTTTTTGGGGTAATTGGTCTTGTGACTCCCAATCGGAGGTAACGAGTGTCAGCTGTCGGCTCGTTATCTCTGATTGGGAGCCATATTTAAAGTGTGTGTTTTCACCTTGTGTTTGTGGGTTTTTGTTCCTTTGTTCCTGTGTTCCGTGTTTGTGTCACTGAGGACTTCACGATCGTGTTTTGTTTCGTTTTGTTTTCGTGTGTGCGCTTTCTTCAATAAAGTCATGTTCGTTCAACACGCTGCGCTTTGGTCCGCTCATTCTCAAGACGATCGTGACAGAAAAACCCACCACAAAAAGACCAAGCAGCGTGTCAAGCGGCAACAGGACCTACCTACACAGGATTTATGGACTCCCATAAAGGATTCATGGACATGGGAGGAGATTCTGGATGGTGAGGGGCCTTGGGATCAACCGGGAGAATATCGCCGTCCTCGTGAAGAGCGGGAGGCAGCTAAAGCCGAGAGGCGGCGATATGAGGAGGCAGCACGGAGGCAAGGCTGGAAGCCCGAGAGTACTACCCAAAAATTTCTTGGGGGGGGGCTAGAAGGGAGTGTGGCGAAGTCAGGTAGGAGACCTGCGCCTACTCCCTGGACTGACCGTGGAGAGCGAGAGTACGGGCAGACACCGTGTTACGCAGTAGAGCGCATGGTGTCTCCTGTACGCAGGCATAGCCCGGTTCGGTACATTCCGGCTCCACGTATCGGCCGGGGTAGACTGAGCATTGAGCCAGATGTCATGAGGCCGGCCCCACGCATCCGGTCACCAGTGCGTCTCCTCGGGCCGGCTTACATGGCACCAGCCTTACGCATGGTGTCCCCGGTTCGCCTACATAGCCCGGTGCGGGTTATTCCACCTCCCTGTACTGGTCAGGCGACGGGGAGCATACAACCAGGTAAGGTTGGTCAGGCTCAGTGCTCAAGGGAGCCAGTACGCCTGCACGGTCCGGTATTTCCGGCACCACCTCCTGTCTCCAGTCCAGTACCACCAGTGCCTACACCACGCACTAAGCCTCCTGTGTGTTCGCCGAGTCCTGTGCGTCCTGTTCCTGCTTCCCGCACTAGCCCTGAGATGCGTGTCCTCAGCCCGGTACCTCCAGTTCCGGCACCACGCATCAGGCCTACGGTGCGTCCCCCGGGCCAAGCATGCCCTGTTGCTTCTCCCCGCACTAGCCCTGAGATGCGTGTCCTCAGCCCGGTACCTCCAGTTCCGGCACCACGCATCAGGCCTACGGTGCGTCCCCAGGGCCAAGCATGCCCTGTTGCTTCTCCCCGCACTAGCCCTGAGATGCGTGTCCTCAGCCCGGTACCTCCAGTTCCGGCACCACGCACCAGGCCTACGGTGCGCCTCAGACGGCCAGAGTCTGCCGTCTGCCCAACGGGGCCTGAACTGTCCGTCTGCCCAACGCCGTCTGAGTCTGCCGTCTGCCCAACGCCGTCTGAACTGTCCGTCTGCCAAGCACTGCCTGAACTGCCCGTCTGCCCAACGCCGTCTGAACTGTCCGTATGCCAAGCGCTGCATGAACTGCCCGTCTGCCCAACGCCGTCTGAACTGTCCGTTTGCCAAGCACTGCCTGAACTGCCCGTCTGCCCAACGCCGTCTGAACTGTCCGTATGCCAAGCGCTGCATGAACTGCCCGTCTGCCCAACGCCGTCTGAACTGTCCGTCTGCCAAGCACTGCATGAACTGCCCGTCTGCCCAACGCCGTCTGAACTGTCCGTCTGCCAAGCACTGCCTGAACTGCCCGTCTGCCCAACGCCGTCTGAACTGTCCGTATGCCAAGCGCTGCATGAACGGCCCGTATGTACTGAGCCTGCTAAGCCGCCCGTCTGCCATGAGCCTTCAGAGCCGTCCGCCAGACCGGAGCCGCTAAAGCCTTCCGCCAGACAGGAGCCGCTAAAGCCTTCCGCCAGACAGGATCAGCCAGAGCCTTCCGCCAGACATGATCAGCCAGAGCCTCCCGCCAGACAGGATCAGCCAGAGCCTTCCGCCAGACAGGATCAGCCAGAGCCTTCCGCCAGACAGGATCAGCCAGAGCCTTCCGCCAGACAGGATCAGCCAGAGCCTACCGCCAGACAAGATCAGCCAGAGCCTTCCGCCAGACGGGATCAGCCAGAGCCTTCCGCCAGACAGGATCAGCTAGAGCCTTCCGCCAGACGGGATCAGCCAGAGCCTTCCGCCAGACGGGATCAGCCAGAGTCTTCCGCCCGACAGGATCAGCCAGAGCCTTCCGCCAGACAGGATCAGCCAGAGCCTTCTGCCAGACAGGATCAGCCAGAGCCTTCTGCCAGACAGGATCAGCCAGATCCGTCAGCTAGCCATGAGCAGCCAGATCCGTCAGCCAGCCATGAGCAGCCAGATCCGTCAGCCAGCCATGAGCAGCCAGATCCGTCAGCCAGCCATGAGCAGCCAGATCCGTCAGCTAGCCATGAGCAGCCAGATCCGTCAGCCAGCCATGAGCAGCCAGATCCGTCAGCCAGCCATGAGCAGCCAGATCCGTCAGCCAGCCATGAGCAGCCAGATCCGTCAGCCAGCCATGAGCAGCCAGATCCGTCAGCCAGCCATGAGCAGCCAGATCCGTCAGCTAGCCATGAGCAGCCAGATCCGTCAGCCAGCCATGAGCAGCCAGATCCGTCAGCCAGCCATGAGCAGCCAGATCCGTCAGCTAGCCATGAGCAGCCAGATCCGTCAGCCAGCCATGAGCAGCCAGATCCGTCAGCCAGCCATGAGCAGCCAGATCCGTCAGCCAGCCATGAGCAGCCAGATCCGTCAGCCAGCCATGAGCAGCCAGATCCGTCAGCCAGCCATGAGCAGCCAGATCCGTCAGCCAGCCATGAGCAGCCAGATCCGTCAGCCAGCCATGAGCCGTCCAGCCGGGATCCGCCGGAGCCGTCCAGCCGGGATCCGCCGGAGCCGTCCAGCCGGGATCCGCCGGAGCCGTCCAGCCGGGATCCGCCGGAGCCGTCCAGCCGGGATCCGCCGGAGCCGTCCAGCCGGGATCCGCCGGAGCCGTCCAGCCGGGATCCGCCGGAGCCGTCCAGCCGGGATCCGCCAGCCAGCCGGGATCCGCCAGAGCCAGCCAGCCAGGATCCGCCATTTAGTCCGGTGCTGCCCCTTAGTCCGGTGCTGCCCCTTAGTCCGGTGCTGCCCCTTAGTCCGGTGCTGCCCCTTAGTCCGGTGCTGCCCCTTATCCTGGTGCTGTCCCTTAGTCCGGTGCTGCCCCTTAGTCCGGTGCTGCCTCTTAGTCCGGTGCTGCCCCTTAATCCAGGTGGGTTAGGGTGTTGGGTGGTCAGTTGGAGGAGGTTACCTAAGTGGGTAGTGACTATGGTGGGGTGGGGACCACGACCAGTGCCAGAGCCGCCTCCGTGGAGCAACACCCACCCAGCCCTCCCCATTTTTTGGGTGTAGGCGCGGTCGGAGTCCGCGCCTTTGGGGGGGGGTACTGTCACACTCTGGCTCTGGGACTGTGTAGTTAGAGTCAGGGTGTATTTCATTTGGTGGTGTTGGGTATGGGTGCGTTTCATTTGTTTGTGTTTTTGGGGTAATTGGTCTTGTGACTCCCAATCGGAGGTAACGAGTGTCAGCTGTCGGCTCGTTATCTCTGATTGGGAGCCATATTTAAAGTGTGTGTTTTCACCTTGTGTTTGTGGGTTTTTGTTCCTTTGTTCCTGTGTTCCGTGTTTGTGTCACTGAGGACTTCACGATCGTGTTTTGTTTCGTTTTGTTTTCGTGTGTGCGCTTTCTTCAATAAAGTCATGTTCGTTCAACACGCTGCGCTTTGGTCCGCTCATTCTCAAGACGATCGTGACAATAATACCCATAAAACCTAGCGGTCAAACAATTAAATGGTTCCAATCGTTTTTCTACCATTCATTTTTCCAATAGGGGATTTTAGAAACACTTCAAATAAAGGCTGTAGTAGACTTACCCTGGTATGAAGTTTTGATAACAGTATAAATCTCTCTAGGACGAGGTGACTTTTATCAATATATTCGCCTGTATTTACTCCCAAAAATGTAATGCTAATTAACTGTTAATGTGGCTATCATAAATAACTACAAATGCCATGATGATCTGGACGAGACTGCCGAATCGAGGCAAAGGTAAGAATCTGTGGATTAACTATCTAATGTTAGGTAAATGTAGTAAATAATAAATTGGCAACATTTCTTTAAATTGATAGTTCTGACAACTCTCTTGTGCAAGTTTTACACTGTGTGCACAATTATTAGGCAAGTCAGTATTTTGACCATATCTTCAGTATTATGCATATTTCCCAACTCCAAGCTGTATAAACTGGAATGCTTATTGGATTTAAGCATATCAGGTGATGTGTATTTGTGTAATGAGGGAGGGTGTGGCCTAAGGAGATGAACACCCTATATCAAGGTGTGTATAATTATTAGGCAGCTTCTTTTCCTCAGGCAAAATGGGCCAAAAAAGAGATTTAACTGGAAAAGTATTTCAGAGGGATGCAGCACTCTTGAAATTGCTGAGATATTGGGGCGTGATCACAGAACCATCAAACGTTTTGTTGCAAATAGTCAACAGGGTCGCAAGAACCGTGTTGAGAAAAATTGACGCAAATTAACTGCCAAAGATTTGAGAAGAATCAAACGTGAAGCTACCAGGAACCCATTATCCTCCAGTGCTGTCATATTCCAGAACTGCAACCTACCTGGAGTGCCCAGAAGTACAAGGTGTTCAGTGCTCAGAGACATGGCCAAGGTAAGGAAGGCTGAAACCCGACCACCACTGAACAAGACACATAAGTTGAAACGTCAAGACTGGGCCAAGAAATATCTGAAGACTAATTTTTCAAAGGTTTTATGGACTGATGAGATGAGTGACTCTTGACGGACCAGATGGATGGGTCCGTGGCTGGATCAGTAACGGGCACGGAGCTCCACTTCGACTCAGACACCAGCAAGGTGGAGGTGGGGTGCTGGTATTATTAAAGATGAGCTAGTTGGACCTTTTCGGGTTGAAGATGGACTCAAACTCAACTCCCAAACCTACTGCCAGTTTTTAGAAGACACTTTCTTCAAGCAGTGGTACAGGAAAAAGTCTGCATCTTTCAAGAAGACCATGATTTTTATGCAGGACAATGCTCCATCGCATGCATCGAAGTACTCCACTGCGTGGCTAGCCAGTAAAGGCCTTAAAGATGAAAGAATAATGACATGGCCTCCTTCCTCACCTAACCTAAACCCTATTGAGAACTTGTGGTCCCTTCTTAAACGGTCGATTTACAGTGAAGGAAAACAGTACACCTCTCTGACCAGTGTCTGGGAGGCTGTGGTTGCTGCTGCACAAAAAGATGATCGTCAACAGATCAAGAAACTGACAGACTCCATGGATGGAAGGCTTATGACTGTTATTGAAAATAAGTGTGGCTATATTGCTCACAGATTTATTATTTTTTGAAATGTCAGTAATGTTTATATGTAAATTGGGTTGTTTATTATTCTCACTTTAACAGATAAATAAACAAGTGAGATGGGGAACTTTTCGTTTTTCATTTAGTTGCATAATAATTTTGCACACTACTAGTTTCCCAATAATTGTGCACACAGATATTCTCCAAAGAAATCCTAAACCTCAGTTTTACTTTCTTAAATATTCAGGTTTGAGGTTTATTAACATTTTGGATTGACCGAGAGCACTGTAGTTGTTCAATAATAAAATTAATCCTCAAACATACAACTTGCCTAATAATTGTGCACACAGTATAAATTGACACAATACCTGTTAGCAAAGGTGTCAGCTAGAGATGATGTACAGGAGCATGCTGGGATTTGTAGTGTTGCATGATGTCTATAGTCCCCTGTAGCTCAGTTGGTAGAGCATGGCGCTTGCAACGCCAGGGTTGTGGGTTCATTTCCCACGGGGGGCCAGTATGAAAATGAATGCACTCACTAACTGTAAGTCGCTCTGGATAAGAGCGTCTGCTAAATGACTAAAATGTAAATGTCTACTTTGATGCAATTTGCATTTTCGAATCTTAAGAGTAGATGGAGCCGAATATATTGATAAAAGTCAACTCGTCCTAGAGAGATTTACATGGTTATCAAAACATCACGCAAGGGTAAGCCAACACAAAACAAAGCCCTTATTTGAAGTGTTTCTAAAATCTCCTACGGGAAAAATGAATGGTAGAAAAACAATTGGAACCATTTCCCTCTTTTACCGCTAGGTTTTATGGGTATTATGACACCTCTTCTGTGAGGCTCTATAGGCAGAGCAGTCTTCACACCTGCTGAGATCACACCACAATTAGCCCAAAGCTACCTTGACCTGACTCTAAAACTGGGTCAGCAATATCTTACTTGTGATTACGCATGAAAAAATAATACAGTGTGAAACATGAGACAACTGCCAAGTACAGCCCTAGTTTATTGGGTAAAGATAGAGGTACTTCAGACTAAACTGGCGCCTTGATTCCTTGTCTCAGTGTCCTCCACTAAGGCCTAGAATCAATCAGATCAAGCGTTAACAGGCGATAGCCGACACCCGCATAGCTGATATATTGGTGGTTTAGGAGGTGAAACTGCGTTGGAGCCATTAAATCGGTGAGCAGCTGCTCTTGTGATCATTGTCAGGAAGCCACACCCGTCCCACTGGTGTTAGAAGTTCAGAACGAGAAAGTGTATGCTATATAGAAATAATTACGCTCAAATTGAAAAATCATTAAACTAAATAATGAGGATTTATTCTATCATTCTAATGGAGGTGTAGATTACATCTCACATTCCAGTGTTCCAATTTGTAAAAAAGGCTTCATGGGATTTCTCTTAATGCAACTCCGTGCAGCCAATGGCAATGTCTGCTTTAGGTATGCCAGCTCCGACACCGCCAAAACAACAGCTACGCGGATGTCGGCAAAGCGGATCTGATTGAACAGAGCCCAAAGTAAAGTGTGCCTGTATGCCCGCTCCTATGATAGACACACAGAGAGGCATCAGTCACTATTGACAGGTGGCGGACAGGCCTTTGACAGCTTCATCACTGACATGTTCACCTCAGCGTAAACCCGCCCCGCGTGCAGTAGCTACCAAACAGCTGACCATACTTCTTCCTATCCTACCCTACAGCACAGATCCACTATACATCACCTTCAATCTGATCTTTTGGTGGGTTTCTCGAAGCAGGGCCAATGTAAATGTCAATGTATTGAGTAGTCTGTGGAAGAGACGATGAAGCGATAGTGTCTAGTGTAGATGGATGACTCCGCCTCTCCTCTCAGTGGCTGTGTAGAGTCACTCTCCCGTAACCCCCCACCTCAACTCTGCCATGGTGCAGAGAGCCACAGGCCTGAGGCCTGTCACAACCAGAGAGAGTGTCTCTCTGAGACGTCTGCCACCGTAATAAGCAGGGAGGGGACAGAAAGGGGACGTGTTGATAGCCTAACGTTGCACTCTGTGAGTGTGTGTGTGTGTTTGTGTGTCTGTGTGTGTGTGTCTGTGTGTGTGTGTCTGTGTGGGTTGGTTCTTCTATCCTTCTGGGGACCAAAAATCCCCCAACATCCCCACAAGGATAATACAACTCTCGCTTGTGGGGACATTTCCCACATCCCCATGAAGACAAAGGCTATTTTAAGCTTAGGGGTTAGGTTTAGGGTTACAATTAGGGTTAGGAGTTATGTTTTGGGTTAGGGTTAAGGTTAGGGTAAGGGTTAGGTTTAGGGTTAGGGAAAATAGGATTTTGAATTTTAGGTTCCCACGAGGATAGAAAAACAAAATGTGTGTGTGAGAGAGGGAGTGTGTGCGACTGTGTGAGGGAGGGATGGAGGGGGGGGACTCTCTTAGCGGGTTGTTCCATGTCATGACTAGAGAGTAAAGCCGTGTAACAGACTACCCAAGAGCAGGGCTCGTAGCCCAACTGTAGCAGAGCATTGCACTTAAGCATTTGGTGATTGTCTCTCTCTTTGACGTAGATTGGGGGGTTCCATCAAGGTTACATTGCCCTCAAGGTTACATCAGCCATTTCAATGACACCAAGAGAGTAGGATGGGTGTGTCTATGAGGCCCAGACTGCTCGCTGACATACCAACCGTTTAACCTACTTTTGAATCAGCTCAACACACCGATATCAAAATGTCTTGCAGAAATAACAATTAAGAAATAATATGCACTTATCAACCCAGTTTTCTCATCAGGACCGTCTTAATGGGTTTTGGCTGACAGAATGCCAAAAAGAAAGGGAGATGTGTGGTAGAGAGAAAGGAAAGAAGCCCTGTGCCAGAAAACAAGGCCCCCACAGCATGCACAGCTCAAACGGATCTTAAAAGCTAAAAATACAGCAGCAAAACAGTCTGCAACTAGATAATCAGAGCCTACGCATGAACACAGGGCTCTGCTAAACTGCTAAGAGGCAAAAGGCCAATCATACTGGAATCAATATCTCATGCGGGACACAAGATGGCCCTTCTCTTCCTCAGATGACTCACATAATGTATATGAACACACACCCAAACGTGTATGCAGCAGTGGTGGCTGGTCGCACTTCAAGTGGGGAGTACGGGCTCATAGTAATGGCTAGAATGGAATATATGGAATGGTATCAAACACATCAAGCACCTTCCATGAGTCTCATACTGTAGCATCATTCCATTCATTATTATGAGCCGTCCTCCCCTCACCAGCCTCCTCTGGTATGCACCTACACTCACACAAACAAGCATGCATGCACTCAGGCACACACACATTGAGTTAATGGAATACATTTATCTTCGTGATAACAGCAATTTAATCTGCATGATTAAAATTAAACATTTCAATGATTGATACCAAACACATTTAACCATGATTCTCAATAGCTCAGGGTATGTTATTACATGTGATGTCCATGGAAGATTATGATGAAGAAGGGAAAACAGGGAATACAGAATGAAAATACACTGAACAAAAGTATAAATGCAACATGTAAAGTGTTAGTCCCATGTTTCATGAGCTGAAATAAAATATCATTGAAATTTTCCATACGCACAAAACCCTTATTTCTCTAAAATGTTGTGAGCATTTCTCCCTGTTAGTGAGCATTTTTCCTTTGCCAAGATAATCCATCCACCTGACAGGTGTGGCATATCGAGAAGCTGATTAAACAGCATGATCATTACACAGGTGAACCTTGTGCTGGGGACAATAAAAGGCCACTCTAAAATGTGCAGTTTTGTCACACAACACAATGCCACAGATGTCTCAAGTTTTGAGGGAGCTTGCAATTGGTATGCTGACTGCAGGAACGTCCACCACAACTGTTGCCAGATAATTTAATGTTCATTTCTATACCATAAGCCGCCTACAATGTCGTTTTAAAGAATTGGGCAATACGTCCAACCGGCCTCACAACCGCAGACCACGTGTATGGCGTTGTGTGGACGAGCGGTTTGCTGATGTAAATGTTGTGAACAGAGTGCCCCATGGTGGCGGTGGGGTTATGGTATGGGCAGGCATAAGCTACGGACAACGAACACAATTGCATTTTATCGATGGCAATTTGAATGCACAGAGATACCGTGACGAGATCCTGAGGCCCATTGTCGTGTCATTCATCCGCCGCCATCACCTCATGTTTCAGCATGATAATGCACGGCCCCATGTTGCAAGGAGCTGTACACAATTCCTGGAAGCTGAAAGTGTCCCAGTTCTTCCATGGCCTGCATACTCACCAGACATGTCACCCATTTAGCATGTTTGGGATGCTCTGGATCGACGTGTACGACAGCGTGTTCCATTTCCCGCCAATATCCAGCAACTTTGCACAGCTAGTTTTTTTAAATTATATGAGAAAAATGTTTTCCATTTTATTTGGAACGGCAAGCCAGACAAATTTTAAACGGAGATGAATTCTGAGGACAGAAATAATTAAATATTAAAGCATTAGACCTTTCACTAAAAGCTTCAGTCACACAAAAGTTATACTTAAATCCGAACTGTTTCTCTAGCAAATTAGTAAGATTGTCTCACCCCATGTTCAAGAATGGCCTTTTCCCCTTTATTCAGATTACAACCTCTCACTTTCAGTTATTTGAAAAGGAAATCATCTCCCAAATATGACAATTTCTAAAACAAGCCATAGAAAGTTGGTTGCAATTTCAATTGAATCCTCCAGAAACTACATAACAAATAATTCAACAAATATTGTGGTTAAACTCAAATATACTAATTGATAAAAAAACATTATTTTTTGAAAAAATGTTTAAAAAAAGGTATAATCTTCGTAAATGATATCATAGGTAGGACTGGTGGAGTTATGTTGCACATGCAGCTAACAAAAACATATGGAAATGTCTGCTCTACACAAAATTACAACCAAATAATTGCAGCATTACCGCAGAAATGGAAGAGGAAAGTGGAAGGGGGAAAAAGTAAGGAACTTGTCTGTCGGCCTTACATTAAAGACCATAATTGGTTAAAGGAAATGTTGATAAATAAAAAAGTATACCAGTTTCATTTAAGGACCAAAGAATTGACAGCCGTCCCATATAGATTGCAAAATAGTTGGGAAGAGATTTTTGCCGTACCGATTCCATGGCATAGTGTTTATGAATGCCGGATTCAAAACTTAGAATTTTTCTATTTAAATTATTATACAAATTTCTTGCTACCAATAGAATGTTATTTATATGGGGGATACAATCTTCCCAGCTCTGCAGATTTTGCTGCAAAGAGAAAGAATCATTAGATCATTTGTTTTGGTACTGTCCATTTGTAGCTTGTTTTTGGTCACAGGTCCAGGAATGGCTGAAGGATTGCAATATTTACCTGGAGCTAACCCTGCAGATAGCACTACTGGGTGATCTGAAAAGTCATAGTCAATCGATCAATAATATAATAATACTTTTAGCAAAAATGTTTATTTTCAATTTACAATCTGTAGAAACAATGAGAATAGAAGGGTTCAGAAACAGTTGAAAAATATATGGCAAATAGAAATCCAATATGGATGGTGTTAAGAGATAGATGGGAGGTGTTGAATGGAGCTGAAGGATGGGACTAATAACAACTAACAACAACTAATAACAACAAGATAACTAATGTAAAGCATACTGTGTCCATAATAAGTATATAGGTTATAGGTTGAAAGCTTTTGTGAAAGAGCACAGTTAGAAAGATATTGTATATAGATGCAAACCGGATGGACATCATGAAAATGATCGGAGAGGTTGAGGGTAGAGGAAGTTTAGGAGTAAAACAAACAAAATAGAATTATTGTATAATTGAATGTGTCTATAAAATGTATATTGTATGTATAAGCTGGAAGTAGAGGCCTAAGCGTTGTTGTTCACTAGTTTACTCCCATTTGGGGAGGCGTGGTGGGGTTGGAAAGTAATTAAACATATGGGGGATTGGAAGTGATGCAGACAATTACATTCTTTTTTTTTTGTTTTGTATTTACTTCACCTTTATTTAACCAGGTAAGCCAGTTGAGAACAAGTTCTCATTTACAACTGCAACTTGGCCAAGATAAAGCAAAGCAGTGCGATAAAAACAACAACAACACAGAGTTACACATGGACTAAACAAAATGTACAGTCAATAACACAATAAAAAATCTATATACAGTGTGTGCAAATGTAGTACGTTATGGAGGTAAGGCAATAAATAGGCCATAGTGCAAAATAATTACAATTTAGTATTAACACTGGAGTGATAGATGTGCAGAAGAGGATGTGCAAATAGAGATACTGGGGTGCAAATGAGCAAAATAAATAACAATGTAAATAACAATATGGGGATGAGGTAGTTGGGTGGGCTAATTTCAGATGGGCTGTGTACAGGTGCAGTGATCGGTAAGCTGCTCTGACAACTGATGCTTAAAGTTAGTGAGGGAGATAAGTGTCTCCAGCTTCAGAGATTTCTGCAGTTCGTTCCAGTCATTTGCAGCAGAGAACTGGAAGGAATGGCGGCCAAAGGAGGTGTTGGCTTTGGGGATGACCAGTGAGATATACCTGCTGGAACGCATACTACGGGTGGGTGTTGCTATGGTGACCAATGATCTAAGATAAGGCGAGGATTTGCCTAGAAGTGATTTATAGATGACCTGGAGCCAGTGGGTTTGGCAACGAATATGTAGTGAGGGCCAGCCAACGAGAGCGTACAGGTCACAATGGTGGGTAGTATATGGGGCTTTGGTGACAAAACGGATGGCACTGTGATAGACTACATCCAATTTGCTGAGTAGAGTGTTGGAGGCTATTTTGTAAATGTTTAGCAGCATGAGTGAAGGAGGCTTTGTTGCGAAATAGGAAGCCGATTCTAGATTTAACTTTGGATTGGAGATGCTTAATGTGAGTCTGGAAGGAGAGTTTACGGTCTAACCAGACACCTAGGTATTTGTAGTTGTCCACATATTCTAAGTCAGACCCGCCGAGAGTAGTGATCCTAGTCGGGCGGGCAGGTGTAAACAGTGTTCGATTGAAGAGCAGGCATTTAGTTTTACTAGCGTTTAAGAGCAGTTGGAGTGTTGTAGGAGGTTTGTTAACTCGTTTGGAGGTTTGTTAACACAGTGTCCAATGAAGGGCCAGATGTATACAAAATGGTGTCGTCTGCGTAGAGGTGGATCTGAGAGTCACCAGCAGCAAGAGCGACATCATTGATATACACAGAGAAAAGAGTCGGCACAGGAATTGAACCCTGTGGCACCCCCATAGCGACTGCCATAGGTCCAGACAACAGGCACTCCGATTTGACACATTTAACTCTTCTATCTGAGAAGTAGTTGGTGAACCAGGCGAGGCAGTCATTTGAGAAACCAAGGCTATTTAGTCTGCCAATAAGAATGCGGTGGTTGACAGAGTCGAAAGCCTTCGCCAGGTCGATGAAGACGGCTGCACAGTACTGTCTATTATCGATCGCGGTTATAATATCGTTTAGGACCTTGAGCATGGCTGAGGTGCACCCATGACCAGCTCAGAAACCGGATTGCATAGCGGAGAAGGTACGGTGGGATTCGAAATGGTCGGTGATCTGTTTGTTAACTTGGCTTTCAAAATCTTTTGAAAGGCAGGGCAGGATGGATATAGGTCTGTAACAGTTTGGATCTAGAGTGTCACCCCCTTTGAAGAGGGGGATGACCGCGGCAGCTTTCCAATCTCTGGGGATCTCAGACGTTACGAAAGAGAGGTTGAACAGGCTAGTAATAGGGGTTGTGACAATTTCGGCTGCTAATTATAGAAAGAAAGGGTTGAACCCTGTGGCACCTCCATAGAGACGGCCATTGATGGAAGTTACAATCTATCTGCAATATTAAAGCTGATCTATCCCCTAAAAAAATTAATAATAATAATACTTTGCACAGCCATTGAAGAGTAGTGGGACAACATTCCACAGGCCACAATCAACAGCCTGATCAACTCTATGCAAAGGAGATGTGTCGTGCTGAATGAGGCAAATGGTGGTCACACCAGATACTGACTGGTTTTCTGATCCACACCCCTACATTTTTTTAATTGTTTTTTTTTATCTGTGACCAACAGATGCATATCTGTATTCCCAGTCATATGAAATCCATAGATGAGGGCCTAATGAATTTATTTCAATTGACTGATTTCTTCATATGAACTGTAACTCAGTAAAACTCGGTATAGAAGAAGTCCCAGGGGAAATGGGAATATTGTCTGCAATAGGAGAACCATATTAGTGGGTAAACAGAAGGGGGAGAGAGCCAACGTCCAGAAGACTGCCATGGTAACACAAATACACCGCTAATTAGTGATCATTCAAATGTGCACACTTACTCTCTCGTGCACCATGCCAAAACATTCCGTGCACATACCGTGCACACTCCCATACACACGTACCAACACTCAATGGGATTGAGAACAAAGTAGAGCAAGTTCAGCACTGAAGCAATTTCTCCAGTCAGGTGATATTCTACTCAGTGGTGGAATCAAAGGAAACTGAATTTAATCCTAAATTGACCTTGAGGGACATTCTGAATCAATGCAGAGCATAAATGGACTTGCCTTTGCCTTTAATCAATGAAATAATCCCCTCTTTGTTGGTTAAACAATGGCAGCTGTATTCTGTATTTAGCAGCATGGTTATCAACCAGGATGGTTATCAGCCAAGATGGTTATCATCCATGAAGGTAATCAGCCAGAATGGACAGAACATACTGTGCCATGTTTTGCCTTGATGAGCTCTACCTAGACTTGTGTATTCCTGTTTGGGTGTGTTTTGGGATAAGGTCTTCGCACCACCAGAGGAGTCTTCCTCCTCCTCAGTAGTCTATTTCTCTGGTTTGAGCTTGGCCAGCATCCATCGGCCGTCCAGCCAGGCTGCTGGAGGTTTATGGCCCGCATTTGTCACGCTGCTCAGCACCTTTGAAGCCGCTACAGAGTAATAGGCTACAAACCACAGCACCAGCTACTGACCGTGGCTAAAATCAAAGCCCTTTGACATTTGTTTGCTCACTGATGTTAATAAACAGTTTGCAGCCAACTTGTAAGAGGATATAGAAAGAGGGGAGCAAGGAAGAGGGAGAGTGGGCAAAATGATAATCACTAATTGTCTAGCTTCAATCAATTTGCATACATTTATATATACGACACATTAGAGAACATATTTAAGGCATTTACTGTACATGCTACATTTCTGTGAATAGGTCTAGCGGAGCATCAGTGTATTAACTTTCCTGAGTGTCGTCATTCATAAGAATAATTGAATTGCAGGATGAGGGAAATGTCAGATAACAAAATAGCACATAATGGATGTGTTATACTGCCCATGATGATTCAGTGGAAGGCATATTTTGGCTGAGAGCAGCTGTGACATAGACCGATGTGCTGATATTGAAGACAAGCTCCTAAGGCAAGCCTCCATTCTGCACGTTCTGACAAACCCTATACCATCTCTATAGAAGCATGATACACATTATATATATTATACTCTATCTTATTTAAGATGGGGAGATGGGCTGCTCAACCAGATCACATTAACTACTGCACCGCAAACGCAAACATTTCATTATTCATAACGCCTGCTGTAGATAATTGGACAATAACTAATAAATATCCCTGTCATTCCTGTATGGAATGGCATTTTTAAAAAAATGGTGATCGGCTTTGGAACTGGAGTTCAAACAAGACTTATGCTGCCCAAGAAGAATATGAGGTTTGGTGGCTCTAAGGAATTTCATTATTCCAGGAATGTTAGACAAATTGTTGCTTACTGCAAAGTAGCAAGTGACACGTGGCAAGTGCTCGTATTTTCATTGCATCACTTCTTGAATCAGTTCAAGACAGTTTGCTGTAGGTAACTATTAATGCAAGTCCTTACACTGTCATCAGCAAGGACTAAACACTTCTGTGTCGTCCCTGTTCTGAGTAAAGTGGCAATCCATCTCAGGAGGACAAGTGGAGCTGGGGTCTGCAAGCCAATCTAAAATATGTTAACTGATCTCACATCTCACCGGCATAGACATCTAGGGAACCTCATCTCAGGCCTGCTTAAAACTGAATTTATTATCAAAAGCCTCTCTGATAAAAAGGATACATCTCTAGCATTCAGCCACTTTGTACTCCATCACCTTTGGGAGCAATGGGTTTGCTAGACATGTTACTGGACCGAGGGAGGTAGTTTCTATGTTCAGTTTAGGCTACCCTGGGTTGCCCCGCTTTTCAAGAAGCAATGGAGCATCTCCTGGTGAAAAGTCTTAAGAACACTTTGTCAACGCTCTGACAATTAGTATTTTACCCTGTGTCATCCTGTATCTCTAGCTTATATCCGTTTCTCTTCTCATAAAGCATAAGCCATGTTTCACTCTTGTTTTGAGTTTGTCATAGGGCATCGTCAATTATTCACTTTTTCCTCTACATATTGAACATGTTTCCTTTTCTGCACTTAAATATTTAAAGGCTCTTCCCTCCATAGGACATTTCAACAAGATAAATCAAAGTAACATGACGCTTTATTGCGACAGCTTCAGAGAGGAATTAAATCTAATGGCAATGCATGAGAATGTATTTCTGCATGCTGTTAGAGATGCAGGGTCAGATATATTCAAATTGATTGAAATGTAAATCCAAAATCCAAAACAGCTTTCTGATAACCCCTGCTAGACTAGTAATGATAAATCATGTGAATAACCATTTGATTTGGCCATCATGACTGTTACTGGGGAGCCATTTTCAAGACTTGGTGATTGAGCAAATCTTAATACAGTAATTTAATATACTTGGCAGTATATACGCCATTCCTTCTCAAACTTTTTCTAGCTGTCTGCGATATTTTCGTTGAAAAACAGTTGGTCGATGCGGGGCAGTCCCTGTGCTGTTTCACCACTTCACCATGTAAAGTGTGGGTGAATAAGGGAGTCTGATAACGTTATTGCCGATGTAGGGCGGAGCACAATTGGCCCAGCGTCATCCGGGTTTGGCCGGGGTAGGCCGTCATTGTAAATAAGAATTTGTTCTTAACTGACTTGCCTAGTTAAATAAAGGTTAAATAAAATAAAATACATAAAAAATGTAAATGTTCAATGTTTACTTCACCATCATAGCATCACATACAGTGCAATCGGAAAGTATTCAGACCCCTTGACTTTTTCTACATTTTGTTACATTACAGCCTTATTCTAAAATGGATTAAAAAGAATAATAATTCTCATCAATCTACACACAATACCCCATAATGACAACGCGAAAACTGGTTTTTAGACATTTTTTGCAAATGTATTACAACTTAAAAACAGAAATACCTTATTTACATAAGTATTCAGACCCTTTGCTGTTTCCATTGATCATCCTTGAGATGTTTCTACAACTTGAGTCCACCTGTGGTCAATTCAATTGATTGGACATGATTTGGAAAGGCACACACCTGTCTATATAAGGTCCCACAGTTGACAGTGCATGTCAGAGCAAAAACCAAGCCATGAGGTCGAAGGAATTCTCCGTAGATCTCCGAGACAGGATTGTGTCGAGGCACAGATCTGGGGAAGGGTACAAAAACATTTCTGCAGCATTGAAGGTCCCCAAGAACACAATGGCCTCCATCATTCTTAAATGGAAGAAGTTTGGGACCACCAAGACTCTTCCTAGAGCTGGCCGCCCGGCCAAACTGAGCAATCGGGGGAGAAGGGCCTTGGTCAGGGAGGTGACCAAGAACCCGATGGTCACTCTGACAGAGCTCTAGAGTTCCTCTGTGGAGATGGGAGAACCTTCCAGAAGGACAACCATCTCTGCAGCACTCCACCAATCAGGCCTTTATGGATGAGTGGCCAGACGGAAGCCACTCCTCAGTAAAAGGCACATGACAGCCCGCTTCGAGTTTGCCAAAAGGCAACTAAATGACTATCAGACCATGAGAAACAAGATTCTCTGGTCTGATGAAACCAAGATTGAACTATTTTGCCTGAATGCCAAGCGTCACATCTGGAGGAAACCTAACACCAGCCCTACGGTGAAGCATGGTGGTGGCAGCATCATGTTGTGGGGATCTTTTTCAGCGGCAGGGACTGGGAGACTAGTCAGGATTGAGGGAAAGATGAACAGAGCCAAGTACAAAGAGATTCTCGATGAAAACCGTCTCCAGAGCGCTCAGGACCTCAGACTGGGGCGAAGGTTCACCTTCTAACAGGACAACAACCCTAAGCACACAGCCAAGACAATGCAGGATTGGCTTCGGGACAAGTCTCTGAATGTCCTTGAGTGGCCCAGCCAGAGCCCGGACTAGAACCCAATCTAACATCTCTGAGGAGACCTGAAAATAGCTGTGCAGCAACGCTCCCCATCGAACCTGACAGAGCTTGAGAGGATCTGCAGAGAAGAATGGGAGAAACTCCCCAAAAACAGGTGTGCCAAGCTTGTAGCGTCATACCCTAGAAGACTCAAGGCTGTAACTGCTGCCAAAGGTGCTTCAACAAAGTACTGAGTAAAGGGTCTGAATATTTATGTAAATGTGATATTTCAGTTTTGTATTTTTAATACATTTGTTTAAAAAAATCTCAACCTGTTTTTGCTTTGTCATTATGGGGTATTGTGTGTAGATTGATTAGGGGGGAAAACTATTTAATCCATTTTAGAATAAGGCTGTAACTTAACAAAATGTGGAAGAAGTCATGGGCTCTGAATACTTTCCGAATGCACTGTATACATGGTACATCAGGTGTCACCCTGAATGATGTCCCCACACCTCACTCATAGTTCATTCGTTCCAGTGTAGCACTGACCCATCTACACACTCCTTGAGCTAGGCCTATATAGCCTACTATCAATAACTGATAGAGCTAGGTCGGCAGAACAGTTAAGAATCATATGTTGTTAGTCTAACTGATGAACCAGCTCAATGATAGATGAGACTGAAGCCATGTCTGATGGCCCAGCTTTGATTCAAAATGTACTTTGATCTAATTCCCAAATCTCTGTGCATTTTCAAATTCACAGCATGTCGTATTTTGCAAAGCAGTCTGGGAAGAATCTCTGAAATTCTGACTTTAGCAATGACTTTACCCATGCAAGCCTTCTCCTTCTGAACACTGCAGTACAAGTTATTGCATCGATATTTAATACCAAGGACCAAAATATTTTGGGTTATGATTCTAGGAATATACTGATAAACATAACATGATGATTTGACCATCAAACCCCAAACAAGGGACTTGTCCAGGAGTTGTAATTCTGCCCATAAATCCTCTTAGAGGTGGGAAGCAATCAGATTGCAAGGAAGAGCAGCGAATCCCAGCTTTCACTAGTCTGGATGTCACAACTAGGCCACCTCATCCCCACCCTGTCGGCACAAACACGCACACATTCAAACACACACACACACACACACACACACACACACACACACACACACACACACACACACACACACACACACACACACACACACATTCAAACACACACACAAGCAGGCAAGCATGCAGTGTACACTCTTAAATCTGACCTCAAATTAGACAGACAGCACATCAGTTAATGATAAGGTTAATGTCCACTCTCCCTGTAGTGTAGCTGGATGTGTGGTTCAGTACATGAGAGGGAATATGCCCACCAAACATGGGAATGGGCTCAACTTCATCTTAGACTAGAGGCACCAGGATTGAAGAGTTCCTAATAAATCTTGTTTATAGCCCCCATCAGATCCTATATGGCTCTGATTTCACTTCGGACTGTCAAATCAATAGAATAAAGAAGCAGTAAATGATCTCAGTGAAACATGGGCTAATGGACGGTATTCCAGGGTGCATTCTCAGAGCATGCGCAGAACAGCTGGCAGGCATATTCACTGTAATTTTCAACCTCTCCTTGTCCCAGTCTGTAATCCCCACATATCTTAAAATGACTACCATCATTCCTGTTCCCAAGAACTCTTAAGGCTTCATGCCACAATGACTACCACCGTGTAATGACTACATCTGTAATCATGAAGTGCTTTGAAAGGCTGTTTATGGCACATATCAACTCTATCATTCCAGACACCGTAGATCCACTCCAATTTGCATACCGCCCCAACAGATCCATAGACGCAATCTCAATTGCACTTCACACTGCTCTCACCCACCTACAGTGCCTTCAGAAAGTATTCATACCCCTTGACTTATTCCACATTTTGTTGTCAGAGCCTGAATTCAAAATGGATTAAATATATATTTTTTCTCACCCATCTACGCACAATACACCATAATTACAAAGTGAAAATGTGTTTTTTAAATGTTTAGCAAATGTATTGAAAATGAAATACAGAAATATCTCATTTGCATAAGTATTCACACATGTACATGTTAGAATCACCTTTGGCAGCGGTTAGAGCTGTGAGTCTTTCTGGGTAGGTCTCTAAGTGCTTTGCACACCTGTATTGTACAATATTTGCACATTATTCTTAAAAAAATTCTTCAAGCTCTGTCAAGTTGTTTGTTGATCATTGGTAGATAGCCATTTTCAAGTCTTGCCATGGATTTTCAAGCCGATTTAAGTCAAAACTGTAAGTAGGCCACTCAGGAACATTCAATGTCATCTTGGTAAGCAGCACCAGTGTATATTTGGCCTTGTGTGTTAGGTTATTGTCCTGCTGAATGGTGAATTTGTCACCCAGCGTCTGTTGGAAAGCAGTCTGAACCAGGTTTTCCTCTAGGATTTTGCATGTGCTTAGCTCCATTCCATTTATTTTTATCCTAAAAACTCCCTAATCCTTGACGATGACAAGCATACACATAACATGATGCAGCCATCACCGTACTTGAAAATATGAAGAGTGGTACTCAGTGATGTGTTGTGTTGGATTTGCTCCAAACATAATGTACAGTAACGCTTTGTATTCAGGACATAAAGTTCATTTCTTTGCCAATTGTTTTGCAATTTTACTTTAGTGCCTTATTGCAAATAGGACGCATGTTTTGGAATATTTTTATTCTGCGCAGGCTTACTTATTTTCACTCTGTCAATTAGGTTAGTATTATGGAGTAACTACAATGTTGTTGATTCATCCTCAGTTGATTAAATCCCTGAGCGGTTTCTTTCCTTTCCGGCAACTTTGTTAGGAAGGACGCCTATACAGTGGGGAAAAAAAGTATTTAGTCAGCCACCAATTGTGTAAGTTCTCCCACTTAAAAAGATGAGAGAGGCCTGTAATTTTCATCATAGGTACACGTCAACTATGACAGACAAAATGAGAAAAAAATATCCAGAAAATCACATAGTAGGATTTTTAATGAATTTATTTGCAAATTATGGTGGAAAATAAGTATTTGGTCAATAACAAAAGTTTCTCAATACTTTGTTATATACCCTTTGTTGGCAATGACACAGGTCAAACGTTTTCTGTAAGTCTTCACAAGGTTTTCACACACTGTTGCTGGTATTTTGGCCCATTCCTCCATGCAGATCTCCTCTAGAGCAGTGATGTTTTGGGGCTGTCGCTGGGCAACACGGACTTTCAACTCCCTCCAAACATTTTCTATGGGGTTGAGATCTGGAGACTGGCTAGGCCACTCCAGGACCTTGAAATGCTTCTTACGAAGCCACTCCTTCGTTGCCCGGGCGGTGTGTTTGGGATCATTGTCATGCTGAAAGACCCAGCCACGTTTCATCTTCAATGCCCTTGCTGATGGAAGGAGGTTTTCACTCAAAATCTCACGATACATGGCCCCATTCATTCTTTCCTTTACACGGATCAGTCGTCCTGGTCCCTTTGCAGAAAAACAGCCCCAAAGCATGATGTTTCCACCCCCATGCTTCACAGTAGGTATGGTGTTCTTTGGATGCAACTCAGCATTCTTTGTCCTCCAAACACGACGAGTTGAGTTTTTACCAAAAAGTTATATTTTGGTTTCATCTGACCATATGACATTCTCCCAATCCTCTTCTGGATCATCCAAATGCACTCTAGCAAACTTCAGACGGGCCTGGACATGTACTGGCTTAAGCAGGGGGACACGTCTGGCACTGCAGGATTTGAGTCCCTGGCGGCGTAGTGTGTTACTGATGGTAGGCTTTGTTACTTTGGTCCCAGCTCTCTGCAGGTCATTCACTAGGTCCCCCCGTGTGGTTCTGGGATTTTTGCTCACCGTTCTTGTGATCATTTTGACCCCACGGGGTGAGATCTTGCGTGGAGCCCCAGATCGAGGGAGATTATCAGTGGTCTTGTATGTCTTCCATTTCCTAATAATTGCTCCCACAGTTGATTTCTTCAAACCAAGCTGCTTACCTATTGCAGATTCAGTCTTCCCAGCCTGGTGCAGGTCTACAATTTTGTTTCTGGTGTCCTTTGACAGCTCTTTGGTCTTGGCCATAGTGGAGTTTGGAGTGTGACTGTTTGAGGTTGTGGACAGGTGTCTTTTATACTGATAACAAGTTCAAACAGGTGCCATTAATACAGGTAACGAGTGGAGGACAGAGGAGCCTCTTAAAGAAGAAGTTACAGGTCTGTGAGAGCCAGAAATCTTGCTTGTTTGTAGGTGACCAAATACTTATTTTCCACCATAATTTGCAAATAAATTCATAAAAAATCCTACAATGTGATTTTCAGGATTTTTTTTTCTCAATTTGTCTGTCATAGTTGACGTGTACCTATGATGAAAATTACAGGCCTCTCTCATCTTTTTAAGTGGGAGAACTTGCACAATTGGTGGCTGACTAAATACTTTTTTCCCCCACTGTATCATTGTAGTGACTTGGTGTATTGATACACCATCCAAAGTGTAATTTAATAACTGCTCAAAGGGATATTCAATGTCTGCTTTTATTTTTTCTACCCATTTACCAATAGGTGCCCTTTTTTGCGAGGCATTGGAAAACGTCCCTGGTCTTTGTGGTTGAATCTGTGTTTGAAATTCACTGCTTGACTGAGGGACCTTACAGATAATTGTATGTGTGGGATACAGAGATGAGGTAATCATTCAAAAATCATGTTAAACACTATCCATGCAACTTATGTGACTTGTTAAGCAATTGCTTACTCCTGAACTTATTTAGGCTTGCCATAACAAAGGGGTTGAATACTTATTGACTCAAGACATTTCAGCTTTTCATTTTTTATTAATTTATTTAAAAAATATATATATATAACATAATTCCACTTTCACATTATGGAGTATTGTGTGTAGGCCAGTGACACACAATCTCATTTTAAAATCAGGCTGTAACACAACAAAATGTGGAAAAAGTCAAGGGGTATAAATATTTTCTGAAGGCACTGTAGATAAGAGGAATACCTATGTGAAAATGCTGTTCATTGACTACAGCTCAGCATTCAACACCATTGTCCCCTCCAAGCTCTTCACCAAGCTTAGGACCCTGGGACTGAACACCTCCCTCTGCAACTGGATCCTGGTCTTCCTGACGGCCGACCCCAGGTGGTGAGAGTAGGCAACATCCCCTCTGCCACGCTGACCCTCAACACGGGGCCCCACAGGGATGTGTGCTTAGTCCCCTCCTGTACTCCATGTTCACCCATGACTGCGTGGCCACGCACAACTCCAACACCATCATCAAGTTTGCTGACAACACGATGTTGGTAGGCCTGATCACCAACGACGATGAGACAGCTTAGAGGGAGGAGGTCAGTGACCTGGCAGTGTGGTGCCAGGACAACAACCTCTCCCTCAACGTCAATAAGACCAAGGAGCTGATCGTGGACTACAGGAAATGGGGGGGGGGACGACAGCCCAGTCACATGGCGCTACAGAGGGTGGTGCGGACAGCCCAGTACATCACTAGGGCCGAGCTCCCTGCCATCCAGGACCTCTATATCAGGCGGTATGAAAGGAAGGCCCGGAAAATTGTTAAAGACTCCAGCCACCCAAGCCATTGACAGTTTTCTCTGGTTCTGCACGGCAAGAGGTACCGGTGTATCAAGTCTGACACCAACGGGCTCTTGAACAGCTTCTATCCCCAAGACATAAGACTGATAAATAGCTAACAGAATGGCTACATGGACTATCTGAGTTGACCCTTGTATTTTACTTGTATTTTTGTCTCTGTGCACACTCACAGGACTCTACACACTCACGCACACTGACATTCCAACGCACATTTAACATGAACACACATTTAAGCTGACTCTACAGACATACACACACACTCACATACAATCATAACTTACACTGCTGCTACTCTGTTTATCATATATCATGATGCCTAGTCACCTTACCCCTATACATATCTACCTCTATCACTCCAGTATCATGCATATTGTTAATGTGGTATTGGAACTGACCCTGTATATATCTTCTTACTTTCTTGTGTTCTTCTTATTTCTTGTTATTGTTCTACTTTATGTTTTTTTGTGCTACATTGGGGCTTGCAAGAAAGGCATTTCACTGTACACTGTACATTTCACTGACATTAAAACTTGAAACTTAAAATTTGAAACTAACAGGTTTGTATTTCACTTGAAAAACAACACACACGTTTCATGAGTATTGTATGAAACACGGTTTATTTATAGAATATAATAAGTGACAACATTTCAATTAACACATTACCCAGTCTTATACAGTACAAAACACTGTCTATCAATACAATCCCAACCACTGGGATGCTTGTAACCGCATCATTGGTGTGACTAATGACAGGTGCATAATTCTGTTTAGCTGCTCCTCCAGAATGATGAGAAATTCATCTGGATTAAGGATGGCTTGAGTAAAAAGTCATCTAGCATAGTGTCAGTGAACGATGCCAAAGCATGGCTGCTTGACACCCTGATCCAATATTCAATGCCTGAGACAAAGTAACATCCCTTACAAATTGCATTAGGGGAGAGTGGGGTAAGTTGAGCCACCCTTGTTTCTAGGAAACCATACATAAAATGTATCTTATGACCAAATATTTAGGAAGAGGTCATCATTTCATGGAGTCTGTGAAGGAAAAAACCACATGGAAAAAGTAAGGTCCAAAAAACAGATTTTCACCAAGTCAAATGAATTTATTGTGTTAGAGGTTTCATGATGCTTGTATCTAAACAAAGTAGATACTTTTAAGATTGTTGTATACATCAGTTGGGGTCTCTATAAGCTTCAATATGAGGTCATAAACCTAGCATGAAAGTGTGTCCTTGTAGCAGTGTGGGCTAATATAGTCAAAATGTTTGCCTTGGGGTAAGTGGAGCGAATCGCCATGTGGTAAGTTGAGCCAATGGCAAGATGAGCAAATGGAAGTGTTTTCTTCCCAGGCATAATGCAAGGCATTATTGCTGGTATATGAGGTAACAACAGGGCCTGGCCTATGTTAAAAGTATTTTTTTAAAGTACAAAGTGTTTGTTAGGTATTAAGCCTTTGTTAAAAGATGTTTAAAATAATTATAAAGACAAAAAAGCTATTGTGTTGAATTGCATTTGGGAAATAAAGATAGGCATGGTTTTAAAGTTTAAGTTGTGCTAAGAGACCAAATATTTTGGACAAGCTATGTTTACAAAACTGTAATGTTTACGTTAATTCAGATTATTTCCAGGGATACACAACCTGCTGAAAATATACAGTGGCTTGCGAAAGTATTCACCCCACTTGGCATTTTTCCTATTTTGTTGCCTTACAACCTGGAATTAAAATGGATTTTTTGGGGGTTTGTATAATTTTATTTACACAACATGCCTACCACTTTGAAAATGCAAAATATTTTTTATTGTGAAACAAACAAGAAATAAGACAAAAAAACAGAAAACTTGAGCGTGCATAACTATTCACCCCCCCTAAGTCAATACTTTGTAGAGGCACCTTTTGCAGCAATTACAGCTGCAAGTCTCTTGGGGTATGTCTCTATAAGCTTGGCACATCTAGCCACTGGGACTTTTGCCCATTCTTCAATCCAAAACTGCTCCAGCTCCTTCAAGTTGGATTGGTTCCGCTGGTGTACAGCAATCTTTAAGTCATACCACAGATTCTCAATTGGATTGAGGTCTGGGCTTTGACTAGGCCATTCCAAGACGTTTAAATGTTTCCCCTTAAACCACTCGAGTGTTGCTTTAGCAGTATGCTTAGTGTCATTGTCCTGCTGGAAGGTGAACCTCCGTCCCAGTCTCAAATCTCTGGTAGACTGAAACAGGTTTCGCTCAAGAATTTCCCTGTATTAGTGCCATCCATCATTCCTTCAATTCTGACCAGTTTCCCAGTCCCTGCCGATGAAAAACATCCCCACAGCATGATGCTGCTACCACCACGCATCTCTGTGGGGATGGTGTTCTCGGGGTGATGAGAGGTGTTGGGTTTGCGCCAGACATAGCGTTTTCCTTGATGGCCAAAAAGCTCAATTTTAGTCTCATCTGACCAGAGTACCTTCTTCCATATGTTTGGGGAGTCTCCCACATGGCTTTTGGCGAACACAAACGTGTTTGCTTATTTTTTTCTTTAAGCAATGGCTTTTTTCTGCCCACTCTTCCGTAAAGCCCAGTACTGTGGAGTATACGGCTTAAAGTGGTCCTATGAACAGATACTCCAATCTCGGCTGTGGAGCTTTGCAGCTCCTTCAGGGTTATCTTTGGTCTCTTTGTTGCCTGTCTGATTAATGCCCTCCTTGCCTGGTTCGTGAGTTTTGGTGGGCGGCCCTCTCTTGGCAGGTTTGTTGTGGTGCCATATTCTTTCAATTTTTTAATAATGGATTTAATGGTGCTCCATGGGATGTTCAAAGTTTCTGATATTTTGTTTATAACCCAACCCTGATCAACACTTCTCCACAACTTTGTCCCTGACCTGTTTGGAGAGCTCCTTGGTCTTCATGGTGCCGCTTGCTTGGTGGTGCCCCTTGCTTAGTGGTGTTGCAGACTCTGGGGCCTTTCAGAACAGGTGTATATATACTGAGATCATGTGTGAGATCATGTGACACTTAGATTGCACACAGGTGGACTTTATTTAACTAATTATGTGACTTCTGAAGGTAATTGGTTGCACCAGATCTTTTTTAGGGGCTTCATAGCAAAGGGGGTGAATACATATGCACGCACCACTTTTCCGTTATTTATTTTTTAGAATTTTTTTAAACAAGTTATTTTTTTAATTTCACTTCACCAATTTGGACTATTTTGTGTATGTCCATTACATAAAATAAAAATAAAAATCCATTTAAATTACAGGTTGTAATGCAACAAAATAGGAAAAATGGCAAGGGGGATGAATAATTTTGCAAGGCACTGTATGTAGATGTCTTTGTTAGAAATAATAATGTATTTCCCTTGACGGAGTGATGCTGAATGTAAAATAATTCTCAATTTAACCGACTCTCCCCTACTGCAGAAAGGCCACCTGAATATACACTATCTGCATGGCAGAAGTAATTGGGCCGACAAGTAGACAAGTAATCCTAGCAAATATACACTTACATACCCTCTAGTCAAGTCGATAGAAACCTGTCTCTCTGGGGGTAGCACATCCTTCTAGAACTGGAAAATAATCAGATAAAGACTTGTAGGAACTGCACTGACTTTAATTTGATTCTTTATAGTTTTATTTATACTGAACAAAAATATAAACGCAACATGCAACAATTTCAACTATTAACTGAGTTACAGTTTATGTAAGGAAATCAGTCAATTGAAATAAATAAATTAGGCCCTAATCTATGGATTTTACATGACTGGGCAGGGGCGCAGCCATGGGTGGGCCTGGAAGGGCAAAGGTCCACCAATTTGGGAGCCAGGCCCACCCACTGGGGAGCCAGGCCCAGCCAATCAGAATGAGTTTTTCCCCACAAAAGGGCTTTATTACAGACATAAATACTCCTCAGCACACCCCCTCCCCCTCAGACGATCCCGCAGGTGAGGAAGCCGGATGTGGAGGTCCTGGACTGGTGTGGTTACACGTGGCCTGCGGTTTTGAGGCCGGTTGGACGTACTGCTAAATTCTCTAAAACGACGTTGGAGGCAGCTTATGGTAGAGAAATTAACATTACATTCTCTGGCAACAACTCTGGTGGACATTCCTGCAGTTAGCATGCCAATTGCACGCTCCCTCAAAACTTGAGACATCTGTGGCATTGTGTTGGTGACAAAACTGCACATTTAGAGTGGCCTTTTATTGTCATGCTGTTTAGTCAGCTTTTTGATATGCCACACCTGTCAGGTGGATAGATTGTCTTGGCAAAGGAGGAGAAATGCTCACTAACAGGAAAGTAAACACATTTGTGCACAAAATGTGAGAGAAATAAGCTTTTTGTGCGTATGGAAAATTTCTGGGATCTTTTATTTCAGCTCATGAAACATGGGATGAACACTTCACATGTTGCAATTATATTTTTGTTCAGTACATTCACAATCAGAATGAATTATCAAAAGGATAAAAGTCTCAGTGTAAGCACCTTCCGTTTAAATGAATGAATGTGTGATAAGATAGGTAGTACATTAATTAGGATAATTCAGTAAAGATATGTAGTACATTAATTAAGATTATTCAGTAAATACATAAAGCAAATCTAAATGTAATTGATAGTTAAGGAAAATATGCCCTTTTGAAATTGCGAACAATGTGTAGGAGGATGGAAGATTGGACATAGGAAGGAGGAGGGAGTGGGATTAGAGTTGGCTGCTGCAGCATGCTGGAGAAGTGACATTTTCCATGGGATATCCATCACTGGGGCCTAATGGTTTTCAGGATCACTTATTTGCGAAATGGCATTCTTAAAATGGTTAATTAATAAATGTATGTGTGATGAATAGCTCCTGTTGTTTTCTTTGCTAATGAAATAATACACCATTTTTACTGAATCTAATGATCAAAGAGCACACTTAATTCTAATCTAGCAAATTCTGATTACTTTGGACAATACAACACCAGCAGAAGACAGGCAAGGGAATCGAGCGTGTATGCATTTCTAATTTGATGTATGGCTCGGCTTTGTGTAATTCAAGGATCATAATAGACAATGTGATGGGAAAATAATATCTATCATTGGAGTAATGCATTCATAGGTACAAAGTTGATTGATCACTGCAAGAAAATCCCTCCTGCACAAATCAATAGGCTTTGGTGATCCAACGACCAGAGTCAAAGACAGCAGAGTGGATAGAACTGGGAGAGCATAACATTGTTGTTTTCAGATGAATCCAGTCTTGATACAGTAAATAGTAAGGCCAGGACGATACATTATGGTGATACTCATTAGTACCGTTGCAAGGAAACTGAACATGAAGGAGATTTAACTTATTTAGGAAAACAGCCCTAACATTGGAAACAAACATCATTATGTTGTCATCCAGAGTCACATTTATTTATTTTCCAAGTTATAGCACCCAATATTTTACAAACAACAGGTTTTTAAAGGCCCAAAGAGTTTGGTCGGCTTCATATTTTAAGATCTTTGCCAAGGAAAAAATATTGCGATACTGGTATTGTCACAGCCCTAGTAAATAGGCTACGGGCAATTCCACGCTAACGGAATTGCGCTGAGACTCAGATGTTCATACAGTAGAGTACAGTAGAGTAGAGTACAGTAGAGTATAGTTCACTACAGTACAATACAGTACATTATAGTGTACTCAACTCTAGTGTGCGCTACTGGGTACTGTACTGAACTCTAGTCTACTTTTCTTTACTGTACTGAACTCTACTCTATTGTACAGTACAGTACTGTATTTTACTGTACTGAACTATACTTTTCTTTACTTTACTGTACTGCGCTGTCCAAACTTGTGAACCCAGCTGTGGTTTGTGACTACTATGACTTCCCATTGTAGCCTATTCAAATGCAGAAATCCCGTTACCGATTTTTCAGAAATTCCAATACCGATTTGGTAACGGAATTTCGAGTTTTAACCACTTAATAATTCATAAACAAAATGGATATCAGTAAAAACACTATAACTATATAGTTGATATGTCTACCTTTACTTTTGTGAACTGTCATTATCCTCCATCATTTACATTTTAGTAATTTAGCAGACGCTCTTATCCAGAGTGACATATAGTAGTGAGTGCATACATTTTCGTACTGGTCCCCCGTGGGAATGCTCTACAAACTGAGCCACACGGGAACATCCTCATGAGGGAGAATTTCCTAAACTTACAGAAGGCAGAAACATTTCTACAAAACTATAAGTGTTAATATCAGTTGGCAGGTGTCTATGTGCAAATCCGTGTGAATGTGGTGTCTTTTCCTATATGACATACAAATTATTTTCAGCCTACGTTTGTTTCAGGCCTGGGTTTTATTTGAATGTTACCACCCACAAGCATGGCATTGTTTATTCATCAGAAACAGCTGCAAAGTTATTCCTCTCTGTGACTGAGATTAGTAAAAAGACCTTGTGACCACTTGATCACCTGAGCCATGGAGCAAATTAAAATAAGGGGTGCAAACATATGTTTTTTCACCTCCACATTTTTTTATCAAAAGATTATCATAATACTTTGGATAATTTGTCAATTTTCACTCAATTTTTAGCTAGTCTATATTTAAAAATATATATATATATATAACAATTTTATAAATGGGATAATTGCATGATATGATAGCATTTTGCAAGTCCGCTCCCCCCGTCACCCCAAAATGAATGGTTTTGACCACTAAAGTTTTGCTTCACTACACACTCCACTGCTTTGATTGGTGTAACGTTAGCTAGAAACCACAAGTGTCTATGCAAATAATGAAAAGGCACCCGCGAATGAAAATTCAAGGAACTTATAGTTACATGTAATTTGTGCCGTGCATAATCATGAGCAAAATAATTGTAGCCTATCATATCACTTGCCCTGTAAGAACAATAAGTATGGGCTGAATTGACTTTGCTGTACCGCAGCTGAAGCCTGCCAGCAGACTACCAAAGGTTGCACCGTGTCCATTACAATGTAGAAAAATGCATATCAGCTATCTTTCCAAAGTTATCCATATTACCGGAGCTACAACTTATTATTTCAATGGCAGATTCACGGCCGCAATTTATGGAAGATGCTAAAACTTTGGAGATAAGTCAACGATAGGCCAGTGGTGTCACAAAGTTTTCCCTAAATCAATGCTTGTGATAAATCCAGATCCGGGTACAGTAGCTCCAGAACCAGCCATAGAGCCAGCTAGCTAATCATTTGAATATTTGAAAAAAACCCAGCAACAACAGATAACATTAGCTAGCTAGATAAGGTTGGCAAGACAGCTAGCTAGCTAGATAAGGTTAGCATTGTAGCTAGCTACACTGACAGATGTCAGTGCCCTATTCGTTGATGTTTATCAACTCCACGTGGAAATTCGTTTAACATACATTTCCCCCTGCTGCTTTTAAAAGAGAATATGGAATCCAGTGAGGATGCTGACTGTAACCTTCCCAGAAAGCAAAACGATACAATAACCTCTCAATAGATCAATCCATCACACTGGGTCATTTATTCCTGCAGCTTCTACCCTTCCATAAGCGGAGTTACCAGCCACAACCACAACCATCAGCACTATCCCCGCCTTTCATCCATAAAGAATGTTTGAATTTCACATCGGAAACTGCACATTATACAACATTTCTTCTCAGGATTCTATCACACAAATTGTTATTGTCTTAATTCAAAGAGGCTAAAATGGCCGAATCCACTCATTTGAATGGGTGTCCACATACTTTTGTATATATACATACAACAGTATGTGGACACCCCTTCAAATTAGTGGATTCGGTTATTTCAGCCATACCCGTTGCTGACAGGTGTATAACAATGAGCACACCGCCATGCAATCTCCATAGACAAACATTGGCAGTAGAATGGGAATTACTGAAGAGCTCAGTGACTTTCAACGTGGCACCGTCATAGGATTCCACCATTCCAACAAGTCAGTTCATCACATTTCTGCCCTACTAGAGCTGCCCCGGTCAACTGTAAGTGCTGTTATTGTGAAGTGGAAACGTCTAGGAGCAACAACGGCTCAGCCGCAAAGTGGTAGGCCACACAAGCTCACAGAACAGGATCGCCGAGTGCTGAAGTGTGTAGCGGGTAGAAATTGTCTGTCCTCGGATGAAACACTCACTACCAAGCTCCAAACTGCCTCTGGAAGCAACGTCAGCACAAGAACTGTTCGTCGGGAGCTTCATGAAAGGGGTTTCCATGGCCGAGCAGCCGCACACAAGCCTAAGATCACCATGCGTAATGCCAAGCGTCGGCTGGAGTGGTGTAAAGCTTGCTGCCATTGGACTCTGGAGCAGTGAATCAAGCTTCACCATCTGGCAGTCCGACGGACGAATCTGGGTTTGGCGGATAACAGGAGAATGCTACCTGCCCCAATACATAGTACCGTAAAGTTTGGTGGAAGAGGAATAATGGTCTGGGGCTGTTTTTCATGTTTTAAACTAGGCCCTTAGTTCCAGTGAAGGGAAATCTTAACGCTACAGCATACAATAACATTCTATATGATTCTGTGCTTCCAACTTTGTGGCAACAGTTTGGGGAAGGCCCTTTCCTGTTTCAGCATGACAATGCCCCTGTGCACAAAGAAAGGTCCATACAGAAATGGTTTGTCGAGATCGGTATGGAAGAACTTGCCTGGCTGCACAGAGCCCTGACCTCAACCCCATCGAACACCTTTGGGGTGAATTGGAACGACGATTGTGAGCCAGGCCTAATCGCCCAGCATCAGTGCCCGACCTCACTAATGCTCTTGTGGTTGAATGGAAGCAAGTCCCGGCAGTAATGTTCCAACATCTAGTGGAAAGCCTTCCCAGAAGAGTGGAGGCTGTTATAGCAGCAAAGGGGGGACCAACTCCATATTAATGCCCATGATTTTGGAATGAGATGTTCGACGGGCAGGTGTCCACATACTTTTGGTCATGTAGTGTATATACAGTGGGGAAAAAAAGTATTTAGTCAGCCACCAATTGTGCAAGTTCTCCCACTTAAAAAGATGAGAGAGGCCTGTAATTTTCATCATAGGTACACGTCAACTATGACAGACAAATTGAGGAAAAAAATCCAGAAAATCACATTGTAGGATTTTTAATGAATTTATTTGCAAATTATGGTGGAAAATAAGTATTTGGTCACCTACAAACAAGCAAGATTTCTGGCTCTCACAGACCTGTAACTTCTTCTTTAAGAGGCTCCTCTGTCCTCCACTCGTTACCTGTATTAATGGCACCTGTTTGAACTTGTTATCAGTTTAAAAGACATCTGTCCACAACCTCAAACAGTCACACTCCAAACTCCACCATGGCCAAGACCAAAGAGCTGTCAAAGGACACCAGAAACAAAATTGTAGACCTGCACCAGGCTGGGAAGACTGAATCTGCAATAGGTAAGCAGCTTGGTTTGAAGAAATCAACTGTGGGAGCAATTATTAGGAAATGGAAGACATACAAGACCACTTATAATCTCCCTCGATCTGGGGCTCCACACAAGATCTCACCCCGTGGGGTCAAAATGATCACAAGAACGGTGAGCAAAAATCCCAGAACCACACGGGGGGATCTAGTGAATGACCTGCAGAGAGCTGGGACCAAAGTAACAAAGCCTACCATCAGTAACACACTACGCCGCCAGGGACTCAAATCCTGCAGTGCCAGACGTGTCCCCCTGCTTAAGCCAGTACATGTCCAGGCCCGTCTGAAGTTTGCTAGAGTGCATTTGGATGATCCAGAAGAGGATTGGGAGAATGTCATATGGTCAGATGAAACCAAAATAGAACATTTTGGTAAAAACTCAACTCGTCGTGTTTGGAGGACAAAGAATGCTGAGTTGCATCCAAAGAACACCATACCTACTGTGAAGCATGGGGGTGGAAACATCATGCTTTGGGGCTGTTTTTCTGCAAAGGGACCAGGACGACTGATCCGTGTAAAGGAAAGAATGAATGGGGCCATGTATCGTGAGATTTTGGGTGAAAACCTCCTTCCATCAGCAAGGGCATTGAAGATGAAACGTGGCTGGGTCTTTCAGCATGACAATGATCCCAAACACACCGCCCGGGCAACGAAGGAGTGGCTTCGTAAGAAGCATTTCAAGGTCCTGGAGTGGCCTAGCCAGTCTCCAGATCTCAACCCCATAGAAAATCTTTGGAGGGAGTTGAAAGTCCATGTTGCCCAGCGACAGCCCCAAAACATCACTGCTCTAGAGGAGATCTGCATGGAGGAATGGGCCAAAATACCAGCAACAGTGTGTGAAAACCTTGTGAAGACTTACAGAAAATGTTTGACCTGTGTCATTGCCAACAAAGGGTATATAACAAAGTATTGAGAAACTTAGTTTATTGACCAAATACTTATTTTCCACCATAATTTGCAAATAAATTCATTAAAAATCCTACAATGTGATTTTCTGGATTTTTTTTTCTCATTTTGTCTGTCATAGTTGACGTGTACCTATGATGAAAATTACAGGCCTCTCTCATCTTTTTAAGTGGGAGAACTTGCACAATTGGTGGCTGACTAAATACTTTTTTCCCCCACTGTATATATATATATATATATATATATATATATATATATATATACAGTATATATAAACTAATGGTAAATCACCCAACCAAGGCACATTTTACATTTTTTCTAGATTTGCAACACAAAACTAGCCAATGTCTGGCAGTTTTTAAGTGTCTTGATTCAAAAAGAGTTAATGGCACATTAGAAAGAAATAGTGACTAGTCAGTACCTTAGCTTCTTCTCAAACCAAGCAGTAATTAGAGATAGTTGTGACTCACGTGTTTTTGGGTTCACAAGGGTCCATGTGGGAGTGGAGGCAGGCCTCTCTGTGGTGTGCTCGTGGGTCCACATTTGTGTGGAGTCGTGCAGCACAGTGGGGTTAGAAGGTTTACGGCTGGAGGTGGTAAAAGTGGAGGCGGCAACTGGTGCGGCGGTGGTTGTGGTAATAAGGGGGCCTCGTGGTCCTCCACCCCCAGAGTTGCCCTGGCGCTGTGTGGTGCTGCGAGGCGTAACCTGGCTGCCTGATGCACCACCCACCCTGGCTGTAGTAGTTGTGCCACCGGGGTGGTGGGTGATGACAGTTCGAGTTCTGCCCCTCACTGCCGTGACGGTGGTTGAGGTGGGGTTGGCCACGGTAGTAATGGCCAACCCCACCGTGGTGGTGGTACTGGTAGTGTCTGAGTTCTTGGGCAAGGCGCTGGGCTTGGAGAGATGGGGGGGAAACATGGGGTCCTGTCCTATACCCTTGGCGTCCACCAGGTCTGTGGGCACGTAGTCCCTAACAGAGCCCACCACAATCCATTTGAGCAGCATCAGGCTTAGTCCCAAGCCAATGAAGCCTATGAGTAGAGGGACAACACATAGCCATGTCTGCTGGCGGGGCCACAAGGTGCAGCCTCCACAGCGCAGGGGCCCTGGCTCTTGGGCTTGGACCTGCTCTCGCTCCCCACTCCTCTCTGGACACTCCTCCAGGATCACCGCCCCGGATGTGACTGCTCCGGAGCTCTCGCTCATCCTGCACGCGGCTTAGCAAGGGTTAACCTTGGGGCCAGGCGCGTGACAGGCATGGGCAGCACGAGGCAGAATGGCAGCCGACAACGCCGGACATCAAGAAAGAAACACACACAATGAGATGCTGACAAACGCATACACACACACAGATACGTACAAACAAACACCCTCAGACACACTCAGAGATGCACAAAAGAGGTGGAAAAAGCCGATGTAGATGCGTTGGAACTTGGAATTATCTTTAGTCCAGTTTGAATCCTGTCCAAAAGCAACCAAGACTTCCAACTCCAAGGACAATCCAAACAAAATAGATGAAGTGGAGAATAGAAATGGGACTGAACAGCTATAAATCCCTCTGTGATAAATAAATAATAAATCACTCCTTGTCGCAGCACACTCTTCTGTTGGCACTGATCAAACCCAGCCCTCTTTATTTCACACCCTTTCTCATTCCCTACGTCAATATTCCAAGATGGGGCGTTTGGGTTATGGATGCCGATGAGGAAAAACTTGCAGGGGCTATTATGAATCCCTCACCTAAATAGGCAAAGCACACAGGATCCTGGGGTTTCTGCAGCTCTCTCTCCTTAGCTGAGTCAGCTACCCAGCCCCAGAAACCTGTCCCTCCCGTCAGAGAGAAGAGAGATTTGCCCTGGGTGTGTTGTTGCTCCCTCTCCAGACCACCTGCTCTCTACAACATCCCCCCCTCACAAAGGTACTCTCCTTTTTATGTTTTTTGTCTTCAGTTTTGGAGCAAATCCAAGCCAACTCCCAGCACTGAGTTGTTTGCTATTCTCCAGTGGGGAAAAATACAGAATCCATTGACGGCAACAAGGAGAAAAAACAACCCTAGAGCTTAGAGATAGAGAGAGAAAAGGATGGGTGAATGGAGGCAGTAAAGGGTGGATAAATCTGTCGTTTGCGATGCGTTATCCCCTTCCTCTCCTATCGTAGCTCAGGTTTCCCCAAGCTGTCCGCTCTCTGCCCCGCCGTCTCTGTGCACTGCCTGTTAATGCAGCAGAAAGCTAGAAACCTGCCCCTTATCCGCCAGCTACATTCCTGTACTGAGAAAAAGAGAAGAAGAGAAAGAGAGGATAAGGATCCTCTCAGAAAAAAGACAGTGAAGGAGATGTAGAAAGAGAGAGGGAGCAGTTGAAAACCACCCTGTACAGCTCCTCTCCCCGCTCCTCTACTTCAGGTCCCTCTATGTGGAACGGCAGCCTTCCAGTCAACGATGTGATTTGTTGCAGTTTTTGCTGGTTTTTGTCCCACCAGGGATAAATTTGGGATGATTAGAGATCTCCACCACAGACTTTCCGGCTTTACAGCCTGACCCTCCTGTGGTTTTAGCCGAGGATGCTGATCCAGCAGACCGGTTGCTCTGGTATTCGAGTCAGGGAGACAGCTGCTTCCCTGCCCTGCTGCTGCCGATGCTGAGAGAGAGGGAGTGCAAACGAGAGAGAGAGAGAAAAAAGCAGGGACTGAGCAGAATGTGCACACTGGTAGAGCGAGAGGGAGAGAGAGGGAGAGAGGGAGGGGAAGTGAGAGAGAGAAACGAGGCTGCACCTGCTAGCTCCACCAGCATTTGGAAGATTGCCCGCCTCTGAGAGAGAGAGAGAGAGAGAGAGAGAGAGAGAGAGAGAGAGAGAGAGAGAGAGAGAGAGAGAGAGAGAGAGAGAGAGAGAGAGAGAGAGAGAGAGAGAGAGAGAGAGAGAGAGATGAAGAATGCATGCACAAAATAGGAAATGGTTGAGAGAGAGCCTGATCCTAGGCAAAGCTCTGCAGTATTAGCAGACTGGGGCATGTTACTAGAACAGAACAGGCTGCATCTTAGTATTAGCAACACCGGCAGAGCAGAGTCACAATGCAGGAGCTGTCACTCACTCACATGGCGCCTCCCAGTTATGTCTCTGAAACAAAGAGGGAATTGGAATTAAAGAGAGGAGGAAGGAAGGATGAGGCTGAGAGTGTAAGGGGGGGGGGGGGGGGGGGGGGAATATAGCTCAATAGAAAATTATTGAAGACGAAAGGGTTGTGACATGAAAGAAAAAGCATCATAACATTGATCTGTGGTTATCTGGGAGATGGTGGTTTTGGGGATAGACCAGAAGCCTATATTATCAGTTAGACCTATGTTGTTACGATGTCTGTCCTGCTCTCCCCATAATGACTATTCTTTCACAGGGCAAAGATAACAACCAGTCACAAGGCTCCTGCTATGGGTCCCAAGGGGAATGTGGAGATAAGTTTTACACCTCTCAGACATGCACATATACCACCACATTGTCTAACAAAGGCTGTTAAACGCCACTGCCGAGAAAAATGTCAATACTGACACTTTATGACACATAAAACGGACACAGCACTTCACCATACAGACCCATAAACACTTTCAGGTAAAAAATAAAAACGAATTATTCATTATATGACTTACATAGTAAAATGCAGGTTGATGTTGTTGGTAAGATAATGTCGATCAACTACGTAGTGCCCTGGGTGTTGATTTTTAAAAAAGTCTGTGCATTCTTTATTTTATTTCTGTCTTCAGTCGATGAGTCATTGTAACATGTTATCCAGTGCACAACTCCCCCACATACTGTCTATCTGTTATTTTCTATTCAGACTGTTAATGTTTATCTTCAACTTTATTTAACTGAATTCTGTCAATAATTCCAACAGCAATCTTGAATTACCAAGACAACCTAACAGTCAAGTAAGTGTCCCGCATTCTGTACTTTCATGACAACGTAACATCATGCCAGAGAAATATGTGCATGTGTTGGTTGCATTTGTTAAAGCGTTTTTCGTTGCATTACAATTGGATATGCTTATCTGAGCAAGATGAAGTACCATGTGAATGGACAATAAAGGCATCTCATCACATTTTATCATATTATATTGCAGCTAATATCAAGTCTCTTTAGGGTGTGACTTTCCACAAAGATTATTTGAGCACTAAAAATGATTTCTCGATCCAGTTTAATGGGCTTATCAAATTAGGTACTTGGTGGCACAGCATAGCTTTGATGTATCAAGATTTAGCAAAAAATGGGTCTAGAGAGATATTTAAGAAGTTTTGTCTCTTAACCCGGTCCACCACAGAGAGCCAATGGGAGTAGCCAGGGGATAAGTTGAGCCCATTCCTCATTCTAAACAGAGTGTGTGCAAAGCCTCCCAGCATCTATTTATTCATCACTCGTGTATCTAACCTAATGCTGCTCATTAATGGCTGACAGTACGCTGCGTATTTGTACCTGTCTGATTTAGGACCCATCAAGCTGCCAGTTTACATCAACTCAATAATTAACCAGCCAGATACACATACTATACACACAAACAGATGCAGACCTACATACACACAAACACATACATACTTTGTCCATCAGCAGACACAGTAACAGGCATTTCACACAAAGTCCTGCCCCCGCTGATGCCTAGATGTCTTTTGACAATGCACATAAACGCATTGCTAGTGCTTTCAAGCGGAAACCTGCCCCGAATCAAAAGCCGACAAGGAAAATCTTCACCCAAGCAGAGAACTCAAGCAACTTTTAGCTCTCCAAAGGTCACATTAAGTTATTTGTCAAAACAATTATGCAGCTGAGGTGTTACAAAATGTGAAATATACAGTATTCGGAAAGTATTCAGACCCCTTGACTTCTTCCACATTTTGTTACTTTACAGCCTTATTCTAAAATGGATTAAATAGTTTTTTCCCCCTCATCAATCTACACACTATACCTCATAATGATGAAGCAAAAACAGTTTTTTAGAAAATGTTGCAAATTTATAAAACATAAAAAACTGAAATATCACATTTACGTAAGTATTCTGACCTTTTACTTAATACATTGTTGAAGCACCTTTGGCAGTGATTACAGCCTTGACTCTTCTTGGGTATGATGCTACAAGATTGGCACACCTCTATTTGGGGAGTTTCTCCAATTCTTCTCTGCATTACCTCTCAAGCTCTGGGGAGTGTCGCTGCACAGCTATTTTCAGGTCTCTCCAGAGATGTTGGATCGGGTTCAAGACTGGGCTCTGGCTGGGCACTCAAGGACATTCAGAGACTTGTCCCGAAGCCACTCCTGCGTTGTCTTGGCTGTGTGCTTAGGGTTGTTGTCCTGTTGGAAGGTGAACCTTCGCCCCAATCTGAGGACCTGAGCGCTCTGGAGCAGGTTTTCATCGAGGATCTTTCTGTACTTTGCTCCGTTCATCTTTCCCTCGATCCTGACTAGTCTCCCAGTCCCTGCCGCTGAAAGACATCCCCACAGCATGATGCTGCCACCACCATGCTCACCGTAGGAATGGTGCCAGGTGTCCTCAAGATGTGACGCTTGGCATTCAGGCCAAAGAGTTCAATCTTGGTTTCATCAGAGCAGATAATCTTGTTTCTCATGGTCAGAGTCCTTTAGGTGCCTTTTGGCAAACTCCAAGCAGGCTGTCGTGCCTTTTACTGAGGAGTGGCTTCCGTCTGGCCACTCTACCATAAAGGCCTGATTGGTGGAGTGCGGCAGAGATGGTTGTCCTTCTGGAAGGTTCTCCCATCGCCACAGAGGAACTTTGGAGCTCTATCAGAGTGGCCATCGGGTTCTTGGTCACCTCCTTGACCAAGGCCCTTCTCCCCCGATTGCTCAGTTTGGCCGGGCGGCCAGCTCTAGGAAGAGTCTTGGTGGTTCCAAACTTCTTCCATTTAAGAATGATGGAGGCCACTGTGTTCTTGGAGACTGTCACGATCGTCGGGAACAGATGAAGACCAAGGCGCAGCGTTGCAGGCAAACATACTCTTTATTGAGCGAAACGCGATCAAAACAACAAAGACGGTAACGTGACAGTACACGGTCAAACACAACCAACTTGAAACAAGAACCCACAAAAACCAAAGGAAAAACCGACAGTTTAAATATGGCTCCCAATCAGAGACAACCAGCAAACAGCTGACACTCGTTGCCTCTGATTGGGAGTCACTCAGGCCAACATAGAAATAGAGAACATAGATCTACACACCCTGGCTCAACATAACAGTGTCCCCAGAGCCAGGGCGTGACAGTACTCCCCCCTAAAGGCGTGGACTCCGACCGCGCCAACTAAATACCACAGGGGAGGGACCGGGTGGGCACTCCGCCTTGGCGGCGGATCCGGCTCTGGGCCTGATCCCCACTCCCTCTCCAACCCCCCAAAGTACCCCTGGTCCGGTCTGGCCCCGCTGGCCGGAGCCAGACTGACGACACGCACCCCTGGCTTGGTGCGTGGAGCAGGAACGGACCGGACCGGGCTGACGATGCGCACCCCTGGCTTGGTGCGTGGAGTAGCAACTGGCCGGACCGGGCTGACGATACACACCACTGGCTTGGTGCGTGGAGTAGCAACTGGCCGGACCGGGCTGACGATACACACCCCTGGCTTGGTGCGTGGAGCAGGAATGGACCGGACCGGGCTGACGATACGCACCCCTGGCTTGGTGCGTGGAGTAGCAACTGGCCGGACCGGGCTGACGATACGCACCCCTGGCTTGGTGCGTGGAGCAGGAATGGACCGGACCGGGCTGACGATGCGCACCCCTGGCTTAGTGCGTGGAGGAGGAACGGGCCGAGCCGGGCTGACGATACGCACCCCTGGCTTGGTGCGGGGAACAGGCACGGGCCGTGCTGGACTGACGACGCACACCACTGGCTTGGTGTGGAGAGCAGGAGCGGGCCGGACAGGGCTGACGAAACGCACCACAGACTTGGTGCGGGGAGCAGGAATGGGCCGGACTGGGCTGGCGACGCGCACCACAGACTTGGTGCGGAGAGCAGGAACGGGCCGGACAGGGCTGACGAAACGCACCACAGACTTGGTGCGGGGAGCAGGAACGGGCCGAGCCGGGCTGACGAGACGCACCACAGACTTGGTGCGGGGAGCAGGAATGGGCCGGACTGGGCTGACGAAGCGTACCACAGGCTCGATGCGGAGAGCAGGAACAGGCCGGACCGGGCTGGCGACGCGCACCACAGGCTCGATGCGAGGAACAGGAACAGACCGGACCGCACTGGGGACACACACCACTGGCCCTACGCAGAGATCAGGAACGGGCCCGACCGGACTGGTAACACACCCCAGTACCTCTCGCCGTGCCTCCACACTTTCCCTCTCCTCTGTGACCAGTGGCCCCCTTAACCTGGCGGCCTCCTCTGCGCACCCGCTAGACCGCTCCATCGCGGCCTCCTGCTGCCCCGTCGTCCACGACGTGAGCCCCCCCCTAAAAATGTTCTGGGGGTCTCTCCTCCCCGTGGACCAGGCCTCCCTAGTTCTCGCCAGACTCTCACCCCACTGCTCCAAAGTCCAACCTCTCTGCTCTTCACTTGGCTTGGCCCAGTCGAGACTCCTACTCCACTGATCCCAGGTCCATCCTCTCTCCTCTTCACGCTGCTTGGTCCTGTCTTGGTGGGTTCTTCTGTCACGATCGTCGGGAACAGATGAGGACCAAGGCGCAGCGTTGCAGGCAAACATACTCTTTATTGAGCGAAACGCGATCAAAACAACAAAGACGGTAACGTGACAGTACACGGTCAAACACAACCAACTTGAAACAAGAACCCAGGTAGCTTAGTGGGTAAGAGCGTTGTGCCAGTAACCGAAAGGTCGCTGGTTCTAATCCCCGAGCCGACTAGGTGAAAAATCTGTCGATATGCCCTTGAGCAAGGCACTTAACCCTAATTGCTCGTGTAAGTCGCTCTGGATAAGAGCGTCTGCTAAATGACCCAAAAAAAAAAAAAAAAAAAACACAAAAACCGACAGTTTAAATATGGCTCCCAATCAGAGACAACCAGCAAACAGCTGACACTCGTTGCCTCTGATTGGGAGTCACTCAGGCCAACATAGAAATAGAGAACATAGATCTACACACCCTGGCTCAACATAACAGTGTCCCCAGAGCCAGGGCGTGACAGAGACCTTCAATGCTGCATACATTTTTTGGTACCCTTCCCCAGATCTGTCCCTCGACACAATCCTGTCTTGGAGCTCTACGGACAATTCCTTCGACCTCATGGCTTGGTTTTTTTCTCTGACATGTGCTGTCAACTGTGGGACCTTCTATAGACAGGTGTGTGCCTTTCCAAATCATGTCCAATCAATTGAATTGACCACAGGTGGACTCCAATCAAGTTGTAGAAACATCACAAGGATGATCAATGGAAACAGGATGCACCTGAGCTCAATTTCGAGTCTCATAGCAAAGGGTCTGAATACTTATGTAAATAAGGTATTTCTGATTTTATTTTTAATACATTTGCAAAAATGTCTGTAAACCTGTTTTTGCTTTGTCATTATGGGGTATTGTGTGTAGATTAATGAGGGGAAAAAGTATTTAATCAATTTTAGAATAAACATATAACATAACAAAATGTGGGAAAAGTCAAGGGGTCTGAATACTTTCCAAATGCACTGAACAAAAATATAAACGCAACATGAAACAATTTCAAAGATTTTACTGAGTTACAGTTCATATAAGGAAATCAGTCATTTGAAATAAATTAATTAGGCCCTAATCTATGGATTTCCCATGACTGGGCAAGTGTGCAGCCATGGATGGGCCTGGGAGGGCATAGTCCCACCCACTTGGGAGCTAGGCCCACCCATTGGGGAGCCAGCCCCAGCCAATCAGAATGAGTTTTTCCCCACAGAAGGGCTTTATTACAGACATAAATACTCCTCAGCACCCCCTCTGACGAACCCGCAGGTGAAGAAGGTGGATGTGGAGGTCCTGGGCTGGTCTGGTTACAGATGCTCTGCGGTTGTGAGGCCGATTGGACAGACTCCCAAATTCTCTAAAATATTGTTGAAGGCGGCTTATGGTAGAGAAATTAACATTCAATTCTCTGGCAAAGGCTCTGGTGGGCATTCCTGCAGTCAGCATTACAATTGCACTGTGGTATTGTGTTGTGTGACAAAACTGCGCATTTTAGAGTGGCCTTTCATTGTCCTCAGCACAAGGTGCACCTGTGTAATGATCATGCTGTTTAATCAGCTTCTTGATATGCCACACCTGTCAGGTGGATGGATTATTTTGGCAAAGGAGAAATGCTCACTAACAGGGATGTAAACACATTTCTGCAATACATTTGAGAGAAATAAGCTTTTTGTGCGTATTACATTTTATTTCAGCTGACTTTACATGTTGCGTTTATATTTTATACATGTCAGTCCATTATAAGCTTGGAACAGTTTTTAAGTTGTTAAAATGTTAACGTTAATTTGAAATAATGCGAGTGACATTGCAGCTTGAGCAGCAAACAACATTAACCTCATGGAGTATATCTCAGTATTACATACATACATATAAACTGTGCTCCCCTTAAAGGTGTATGCAGTTACACTAATGACAGTAAGTGTCATTGATCTATTGACCCTGTGTGAGCAAGCATACCCCTTTCCCATAGCTTACAGTCATCTTTTTTGGAAAGATGGTCATATCAAGAGAGAAATGGCAAAGAAAAAGATAAGTTGTCTGGAATGGCAAGGGTACATAATAATAATAAGCTAGAGGGGATGAGATAATTACATTTCCTTGAAGTTACAACCCTGGATGCGAGAGATTAACACTATACAGCTCCACTGTTAAAATATGATCTATCTCTGAAGTCAGGAGTGGGACTATTCATGACAAGGTCACAGAAGTTCACAGAGGGTCACAGAGGGCCAAGACCCAGAGTTTACTGAGGTAACTGCCATGGCTCTGTAGGTGGACATAACAAAGATGGACGAGAGACAAGAGGTCATAGGTCATCATTAGGGTCAGTCAGCCATCTTGTCAATATCATATATAATCGTTGGTTTCATTGACTCTCTCCTTTAACTGCCCCTAATTTAAAAAATATTAGCTACAACTTCCGAGTCCATTGGAGAGGATCAGCTTGAGCAAGGTGAGGTGTAGAATCAGTGATCTACAAATAGTATTCCCTGCCAAATTATAGGCTTTGTGCGATTAAGATTCACAGAGCTACGACTTACCTGGGTGTTCTCTCTCTCTCTCTCTCTCTCTGCAGCAAATACTTTGTGGAGCGTGTGTGTGATGTCTCTGCAGATGTGTACAACATGAGGCCTTAGTGTATGCCTTTGGCTTATTGTACACTGAAACTGCACCTTCCCTGACCCACAGTAGCACTTGTAGACATGATGATGAAATACCTTTCAGTAGAAGGTTTACTTTGAGGTGAGAAGCCTTGTGAAAGCAGACACGACGCAGGGGTCTCCTCCTCCACACTTACTGACGTTGCGTTAGGTAAGGTTCCCACGTAAACACTTGCATAAATCTTACACAACATATTTAGCCTATGCAAACTCCTCTTATTGTTAGCTATCTGTTCATTTATTTACTTCACATCACAATTTTTTTAACAGACAGAGGCAATTCTTCTGCGAAGCAAAGTTATTGTTGTTGGTTTTGCAAAATAATCACCCACAGAATTAATTTTCAGCACTTCTGAGTTTGTTTTATAGCATCTCAACAATGTTCCTCATTGGATGGTCTTGTTTTCCTTATCTCATTAGCCCTGAACACTGATGATGCCTGAAGTCACTATTATTATTTTATCTCTGATTAAACACTCTTAAATAGAAAATAATATGTGCCTCTCTCTCTGAAACCCCTTAATCATTTGTTTAAGCCATGTGAATGTACTGTGATGCTAGACCGTCCCCTTGGTTTATGCAACCTGGCATTCACAAGCTATTCATAATCAATCAGCTCTTTTCATTCAGTCTATTTGCCAATCAACAGCTCAAAGGCTAAAACAAAGACGCCATCAGTGGTTTTGGAATAATTTAGTGAGACCACTCACACGCAAATAGATGCAAAGTCGTTGGCAAAACAAGTGCTTTTGGTATGGAGAGTAATACAGAGCATTCAATCTCCTTACCAAAAACAAATATGCCCTTTTCAAAGTATTTTTTATTCAGTCCTGAATAAATAATCAGCAGTTCAATCAGATAAAACCAGAGTTCTTAATGAATAACTGACCTGTACGCTTTGCAATCTGTACAACCTGATTAATGACTTACCAGTAAGATAGATACGGACTAAGCAAAATGGAGGAACATCGAATGAACATATGTCTTTACAGACAAACAGGAGGAGCTAAGTGAAGGCAGATGGTAGAAAGAAGAGAGAGCAGTTGAGGATGTAAGGAGTATTGTAAGAGCAGGGAAATACAGCCATGTACTGATGCTTTGCTAACACAGCTATGGGTGGCAATAAACCTGCAATAACCTACAGGGACATATGGACCATATAATTAGAAATCTAATTATATGATATGGACCTTACCCAATAAATGGGTAATATGAGGGAGAAGGATATGGATACAGACATGTTTCTCTACAGCTTCCATGTGCCCTGAATCCGAATACCAAGTCACAGTCTTACTAAAGGGCTTTAGTAAATGTATCTGACTTAGGAGAAGGCTGGTTAGCCTAGTTTTTCCTCGGGAAAAAGAAAATTGAATTCCACATTGATGATATATTCAAGGCTTAACAGTATTCTCAAGGCTGTTACTAGTTTTTCTTGCACTGAAGTGCACAGTAGAAAGCCAACTGCTCAGTAACCAGCAGAAGGATAAGTCAGAAGTCTCACATGTCTGCCTTCAAGACACAGCTGCAAGGGGAGCTCAGACAAGTGCAATGGTACTGCAATAACAACAGGGGGCAGGCTTTCTCACAAAGCCTCTGATAAATGTCAATCATCTTTTTTTATCAATCCAACATGTTTGTGGTACAGAATGATTCCTTTAGGCCTATGTGTGAATCATTCATGGTTTATCAGCTGGGGGGACACGATGTACCAAAATTAACGAATGGTGAGAATAGACGCAATTGCACATTAGATGACGCATTCTCAGAAGTATCAAATCAATCCAATTTGATTGGTCGCGTACACAAATTTTGCAGATGTTATCGCAGGTGCAGCAAAATGCTTATGTTTGTAGCTCCAACATTGCAGTAATACCGAAACAATACAAAATAATACACACAAATCCCAAAAAATTAAACAATGAATATCAGAACGAGCAATGTCAGAGTCCGGAATTTAAATATACAGTATATGTATATGAAGGTGTGTATAGACATTATGGACAATACATAAATAGAAAAGGTGTGTACAACAGTAGTTATATAGGATTATCCTTGACTAGAATACAGTATATACATATGAAGTGGGTAAAACAGTATGTAAACATTATTAAAGTGACCAATGTTCAATGACAATGTACTGTACATAGGCAGTTTCTAAGGTACAGGGTAGAGTACCGGGTGGTAGCCGGCTAGTAACTGACTAAATTCAGGGCAGGTTACTGGGCGGAGGCTGGCTAGTCTTTGTAGGGCCCCCCTGTTGAGGATCAGCGTAGCAAAGGTGTTGTTGCCTACCTTCACCACCTGGGGATGGCCGTCAGGAAGTCCAAGACCCAGTTGCACAGGGCGGGGTTCAGACAGTGCCCCGAGCTTTGTGATGAGCTTGGAGGGCACTATGGTGTTGAAGGCTGAGCTGTAGTCGATGAACAGCATTCTTACATAGGTATTCCTCTTGCCGAGATGAGATAGGTCAGTGTGCAGTGCGATGGTGATTGCGTCATCCGTGGATCTGTTGGGGCGGTATGAAAATTGTAGTGTGTCTAGGGTGTCAGGTAAGGTGGAGGTGATATGATCCTTGACTAGTCTCTCAAAGCACTTCATGATGACAGAAGTGAGTGCTACAGGCGATAGTCATTTAGTTCAGTTACCTCCACTTTCTTGGGTACAGGAACAATGCTGACATCTTGAAGCAAGTGGGGGCAACAGACTGGGATAGGGAGAGATTGAATATGTCCGTAAACACTCAAGCCAGCTGGTTTGCACATGATCTGAGGACGTGGCTTGGGATGAAGTCTGGGCGGGCAGTCTTGGAGGGTTAACACGCTTAAATGTCTTACTCACGTCGGCCACAGAGAACGAGAGCTCACAGTCCTCGTGAGCGACGGTGGCCCACGTCGGCAGCACTGTGTTTTCCTCGAAGCGGGCGAAGAAGGTGTTTAGCTTGTCCAGGAGCAAGGCGTCGGTGTCCACGACCAGACTGGCTTACCCTCTATAATCCATGAATATTTGGAGTCCCTGCCACATACGTCTAGTGTCTGAGTCGTTGAATTGCAACTCCACTTTGTCCCTGTACTGTCGTGTAGCACAGGAGATGTTGATAAAACTTTGGTAGCGTTTTCCTCAGATTTCCTTTATTAAAGTCCCCAGCTACAGTAAATGTGGACTCAGGATATGAGTTTTCAAGTTTGCACAAAGACCAGTGTAGTTCCTTGAGGGTCGTCACGGTGTCCGCTTGGGGGGTAATATACAGTATACATGGCCGTGACACTGACCGAACAGAATTATCTCGGGAGGTAATGCGGTAGGCATTTGATGGTGAGGTATTCCAGATTGGGAGAACAAAAGGACTTGAGTTCCTGTATGTTACCGCAATCACACCATGAGTAGTTAATCATGAAACATACGCATCCACCTTTCTTTTTTCCGGAGAGTTATTTCTTCCTGTCCACGCGATGGATGGAGAACCCCGCTGGCTGAATGGACAGAGACAGTATATCCGGAGAGAGCCATGATTCCGTGAAACAGAGTATGTTACAGTCCCTGAGGTCTCTCTGGAAGGAGAACCTCGCCCTGTGCTCGTCTACTTTATTGTCCAGGGACTGAACTTTAGCGAGTAATATACTTGGAAGCGGTGGATGGTATGCAGGCCTCCTGAGTCTGACTAAAAGCACACATCTTATTCCTCTTCTGCGGCGACGGCGTCTTGGAGCAGCCCCTGGGCTGAATGGAATTGCCTCAGGAAGTTCAAACAAAGGACCCAATTCAGGGAAGTTGAATTTCTGGTCGAAATTCTGGTGAGTGACCGCAGACCTAATATCCAAAAGTTATTTCAGGCTGTAAATAATAATGCAAGAAATGTTCTGAGCAAATAATGTAAGAAATAACACACTATAAACAGGGTGACCATGTCTTTCAGCGCCATCTTGTATCGATGAGCCTAGTATGCTGTTATTTGTTGCTTACTGCATTCATTTTTACTAAACAGTACGTTCTATGCCGTCAAAAAGTGTTTATACCCCTTCACTCATTCCACATTTTCATGTGTTACAGCCTGAATTCAAAATGGATTAAATAGATTAGTTTTCTCGCCCATCTACACACAATACCCCATAATGGCAAAGTGAAAACATGTTTTTAGAAATGTTTGCAAATTTTTGAAAATGAAATACAGAAACATCTAAGTATTCACACCCCTGAGTCAATACATGTTAGAATCACCATTGGCAGCGATTACAGATGTTAGTCTTTCTGGGTAAGTCTCTAAGAGCTTTGCACACCTGGATTGTGCAATATTTGCACATTTATTATTAAAAAAATTATTCAAGCTCTTTCAAGTTGGTTGTTGATCATTGCTAGACAGTCATTTTCAAGTCTTGCCATAGATTTCCAAGTCGATTTAAGTCAAAACTATAAAATATGCCACTTAGGAACATTCAATCTAATCTTGGTAAGAAACTCCAGTGTACATTTAGCCAGACTGAAGCTGGTTTTCCTCTAGGATTTTGCCTGTGCTTAGCTCTATTCAATGTATTTTTATCTTAACAAACTCCCTAGTCCGTGCCGATGACAAGCCTGCCCATAACATGATGCAGCTACCACCATGCTTGAAAATATGAAGAATGGTACTCAGTGATGTGTTGGATTTGACCAAAGCATAACGCTTTCTATTCAGGACATAAAGTTAATTTCTTTGCCACATTTTTTGCAGTTTTACTTTAGTGCCTTATTGCAAACCAGATGCATGTTTTATTCATATTTGTATTCTATACAGGATTCCTTCTTTTCACTCTGTCATTTAGGTTAGTACTGTGGAGTATCTACAATGTTGTTGATCCATCCTCAGTTTTCTCCTATCACAGCTATTAAACTCTGTAACTGTTTTAAAGTTACCATTGGCCTAATGGTGAAATCCCTGAGTTGTTTCCTTCCTCTCTGGCAACTGAGTTAGGAAGGACGCCTTTATCTGTGTAGTGACTGGGTGTATTGATACACTATCCAAAGTGTAATTAACAACTTCACCATGCTCAAATGGATATTCAATGTCTGTTTTTATTTTATTTGACCCATCTACCAATAGGTGCACTTCATTGCGATGCATTGGAAAGACTCCCTGGTCTTTGTGGTTAAATCTGTGTTTGAAATTCATTGCTCGACTGAGGGACATTACAGATAATTGTATGTGTTGGGTACAGAGATGAGGTAGTCATTCAAAAATCTTGTTAAACACTATTATTGCACACAGAGTGAGTCCATGCAACTTATTAGTGTTGCTGCTATACCGTAATATCACTTTACCAAACTGTAATGAGGTCCTCTGTAGCTCAGCTGGTAGAGCACGGCGCTTGTAACGCCAAGGTAGTGGGTTCGATCCCCGGGACCACCCAAACACAAAAATTTATGCACGCATGACTGTAAGTCGCTTTGGATAAAAGCGTCTGCTAAATGGCATATTATAATGATTCTTATGACACCAACATTTTAGAATACCATAGTACTGTTTCAAATGATACTACCACATGTTTCGTCCCTACCAATCTAAAGAAAAAGCTGGCTCGTGTTATAAATGTTTATCAAGTCAGTTTTATTTATAAATTCAGTTAAATGTTTTAAGCTACAGCAACTAAACTCTTGTATGCGCCAGTCCAATAATGTCCACTTCACTTTCACGTGCATCTCAGGTATGGCAGCTATGATTAGCCAGCCACAATCCCTTCCAGCCTTCACTCTCCTGCTTCCGTCTGCTCTTCCTGCGCATCTATTTCTCCATCAGTTCTTAAAATATAATTTAGACATGCTGGCTAGCGGGGATGCAGACCCTGATGAGTCTTCTGTTGTTACATGTACATTTTATACATTGGATCAGTGCGCAGAGCGAGCAAAGTTGATACATTGTATAATTTAATCGCCTGTTATAACCAAAAGCTATTATTTCATCACCTGTTTAAACCAAGAGCACAGGCCAGTCTGAGTAGACTTTTGCAATTGCAAGTTCACTGTCACGCAGCCTCTGACCGACAGCCATGCTTGCAGCAAAGAAAACGGCTTGTCTCTAGCTCAAACGTTTATATATATATATTTTTTAATGTAAGCCTAAACTATATTTAAAAAATCCCCGGGGGGCGGGGGACGGGGAGAACAAGATGCTTGGCCACTCAGAACATTTCCCCCTATGGTATCGCAATATTTCTGGTATCTTGCAACGCCAGGGTTGTGGGTTCGATTCCCATGGGGGGCCAGTATGAAAAATAAATAAATGTATGCACTCACTAACTGTAAGTCGCTCTGGATAAGAGCGTCTGCTAAATGACTAAAATGTAAAATGTTGGTATCGTGACAACACTACAACTTATGTGACTTGTTAAGCACATTTTTTCTCCTGAACTTATTTAGGCTTGCCATAACAAAGAGGTTGAATACTTATGGACTGAAGACATTTCAGCTTTTCATTTTTTATTAATTTGTAAAAATGTCTAAAAACATGTTGACATTTTGGGGTATTGTGTGTAGGCCAGTGACACAAAATGTCAATTTAATCAATTTTAAATTCAGGCTGTAACACAACAAAATGTGAAAAAAGTCAAGGTGTGTAAATACATTCTGAAGGTACTGTATATTCTAGTACTACGATTAGCACACGGTATGCAGTTTAAATAAGTATTAGGCAAGCCAGATTTCAGACACGGCCAGTGACATGAGGACAAGGCTGGATTGTAATAGGGGTGTGATGAGTTCTGGACTACCACAGTAGTTGATTAATGAACATCACAGAGACTCCTGGCATTTGGTGATGACTGATCGCTGCTATTGATCAGTGAAAGAATCCTCATAGGTAGTCAATTAACAACACTTTTCTCTCTCTCTTTTGTTCTCTCCCTCTCTCTCTCATGCAACACACACTGATGTACTGCTGTGGTTACCATAGCACCCTCAGGGCTCTATTTCCGTCTGGCGTTAAGGCGGCGCTAGTGTCAAACGCACACTTTCTGGCAATATGGACTCGTAAAAGCCAATGCTCTGCTACTTTCCAACCCTGGTGCCAGGGTTCTTAATCGACATGTCTGTAGCTCAGTTGGTAGAGCATGGCGCTTGCAACGCCAGGGTTGTGGGTTCGATTCCCATGGGGGGCCAGTATGAAAAATAAATTAATGTAAGCACTCACTAACTGTAAAGTCACTCTGGATAAGAGCTTCTGCTAAATGACTAAAATGTAAATGTCTTATATCAGTTCGCTTGCGCTGAGATGGGAGGGGTGGAAATATTTGAGGTGTGTCCTTAAAAAACATGTGGCAACTTCAAGCAGCGCTACTTGTCTTAGCGGTAAAGGAATTGGTTATGGTATTGATTTAGCCTGCGGAGGTGCACAGTAGCCTAATTAGTAGCCTATAATTCATGTTTTATTAAAATATCACAAGCAGTAAAACAGTCAACAGACATTCCAATGTTATCTTAATATTGGACATTATCTTTGTCCACGCAGCTCATTAGTGAAAGGTGTCAGTGACTAAGAAGTTTTTTTTAGGAATATTAAGTTTTTACAATAAAGTGCTTATTGTTTTTCCGTGATAATTCTGTTTAAAAAATTTGCTTCTTCTACTTTTATCTTTTAGACCTAACTGTCAAATTGCGGGGATTCCGTGCTGAATCCGCTTGTAGCATAGGCTATTTGCCTGTTTGTTTATTTACCTTTCACGTGGCAAAGTCACTAACAGGTCATATCAACGGCAATGGTAGGTTTATCTTATTATGACGTTTGGGCAATGTCCAATTGTCCATGGCATTTTCGAAATGTGAATGCAATATGTGTAGACTAACATTTTCATATTGAAGCCAATACCAAAAACTATGCTGAACAAAAATATAAACGCAACATGCAACAATTTCAAAGCTTTTGCTGAGTTACAGTTCATATCAATTGAAAAGAAAATCATTAGGCCCTAATCTATGAATTTCACATGACTGGGAATACAGATATGCATCGGTTGGTCACAGATACCTTTAAAAAAGGTACGGGCGTGGATCAGAAAACCAGTCAGTATCTGGTGTGACCACCATTTGCCTCATGCAGCGCAACACATCTCCTTTGCACAGAGTTGATCAGGCTGTTGATTTGGCCTATGTTATGTTGTCCCACTCCTCTTCAATGGCTGTGCGAAGTTGCTGGATTTTGGCGGGAAGTGGAACACACTGTCATACACGTCGAACCAGAGCATCCCAAACGTGCTCAATGGGTGACATGTCTGGTGAGAATGCAGGCCATGAAAGAAGTGGGACATTTTCAGCTTCCTGGAATTGTGTACAGATCCTTGCGACATGGGGCTGTGCATTATCATGCTGAAACATGAAGTGATGGCAACGGATGAATGACCTCAGGATCCTGTCATGGTATCTCTGTGCATTAAAATTGCCATCGATAAAATGCAATTGTGTTTGTTGTCCGTAGCTTATGACTGCCCATACCATAACCCCACCGCCACCATGGGGCACTATGTTCACAACGTTGACATCAGCAAACCGCTTTCCCACACAACGTCATACACGTGTCTGCGTGGTCTGCAGTTGAGACCGGTTGGAAGTACTGCCAAATTCTTGAAGGTGGCTTATGGTAGAGAAATTAACATTCGATTATCTGGCAACAGTTCTGGTGGAAATTCCAGCAGTCAGCGTGCCAATTTCACGCTCCCTCAAAACTTGAGACATCTGTGGCATTGTGTTGTGTGACAAAACTGCACATTTTAGAGTGGCATTTTATTGTCCCCAGCACAAGGTGCACCTGAGTAATGATCATGCTGTTTAATCAGCTTCTTGATATGCCACACCTGTCAGGTGGATGGATAATCTGAGCAAAGGAGAAATGCTCACTACTGATGTATACAAATTTGTGCACAACATTTGAGATAAAAACTTTTTAGTGCGTTGGAAAATTTTGGGGATCTTTTATTTCAGCTCATGACAACATGGGACCAACACTTTACATGTTGCGTTTATATTTTTGTTCAGTGTAGAATGGCTACATGTTTGTTATAACTAGGCCTATAGTAGGGTTACTGTATACTATTTAATAAACTATCTTCAATGGATAGGACAAACATCAATCCCCCCTGCCGAAGAGCCCTTAGGCCTATGTGTGCAAACATTGCCTTATGCTCATGGAACGACAGATGCAATTTATGATATCATGCTTCTGACCCGATCGTATTTAGAATTATTGTTGTTGTTTTAAAAAACAGATGTAAAAAAAAATATTTGATAAAAAACAATCAAACTTATTAGAAAGATTCACCATCCATGGGTTTATGTTGAATGTGCAATGCAATTAGAACAATGTGGACTGCAAACATGTTCAACATATTTAGCAAATATGGGGCAGGCTATTTAATGAACTAACAACAACTAATAACAACAAAATAACTAATGTAAAGCATACTGTGTCCATAATAAGTATATAGGTTATAGGTTGAAAGCTTTTGTGAAAGAGCACAGTTAGAAAGATATGGCATATAGAAGCAAACCGGATGGACATCATGAAAATGATCGGAGAAGTTGAGGGTAGAGGAAGTTCAGGAGTAAAAACAAACTAAATAGAATTATTGTAAAATTGATTGTGTCCATAAAATGTATATAGTATGTATAAGCAGGAGGTAGAGGCCTAAGCGTTGTTGTTCACTAATTTACTCCAATTAGGGGAGGGGTGGTGGGGTTGGAAAGTAATAAAGGGAAATATATTTTTTTTAAAGATAGGTACAGTTGAAGTCGGAAGTTAGGTTGGAGTCATTAAAACTCGTTTTTCAACCACTCCACAAATTTCCTGTTAACAAACTATAGTTTTGGCAAGTCGGTTAAGACATCTACTTTGTGCATGACACAAGTAATTGTTCCAACAATTGTTTACAGACAGACTATTTCACTTATACAGTGAGGGAAAAAAGTATTTGATCCCCTGCTGATTTTGTACGTTTGCCCACTGACAAAGAAATGATCAGTCTATAATTTTAATGGTAGGTTTATTTGAACAGTGAGAGACAGAATAACAACAAAAAAATCCAGAAAAACGCATGTCAAAAATGTTATAAATTGATATGCATTTTAATGAGGGAAATAAGTATTTGACCCCCTCTCAATCAGAAAGATTTCTGGCTCCCAGGTGTCTTTTATACAGGTAACGAGCTGAGATTAGGAGCACACTCTTAAAGGGAGTGCTCCTAATCTCAGTTTGTTACCTGTATAAAAGACACATGTCCACAGAAGCAATCAATCAATCAGATTCCAAACTCTCCACCATGGCCAAGACCAAAGAGCTCTCCAAGGATGTCAGGGACAAGATTGTAGACCTACACAAGGCTGGAATGGGCTACAAGACCATAGCCAAGCAGCTTGGTGAGAAGGTGACAACAGTTGGTGCGATTATTCGCAAATGGAAGAAACACAAAAGAACTGGGGCTCCATGCAAGATCTCACCTCGTGGAGTTGCAATGATCATGAGAACGGTGAGGAATCAGCCCAGAACTACACGGGAAGATCTTGTCAATGATCTCAAGGCAGCTGGGACCATAGTCACCAAGAAAACAATTGGTAACACACTACGCTGTGAAGGACTGAAATCCTGCAGTGCCCGCAAGTTCCCCCTGCTCAAGAAAGCACATATACAGGCCCGTCTGAAGTTTGCCAATGAACATCTGAATGATTCAGAGGAGAACTGGGTGAAAGTGTTGTGGTCAGATGAGACCAAAATCGAGCTCTTTGGCATCAACTCAACTCGCCGTGTTTGGAGGAGGAGGAATGCTGCCTATGACCCCAAGAACACCATCCCTACCGTCAAACATGGAGGTGGAAACATTATGCTTTGGAGGTGTTTTTCTGCTAAGGGGACAGGACAACTTCACTGCATCAAAGGGACGATGGATGGGGCCATGTACCGTCAAATCTTGGGTGAGAACCTCCTTCCCTCAGCCAGGGCATTGAAAATGGGTCGTGGATGGGTATTCCAGCATGACAATGACCCAAAACACACGACCAAGGCAACAAAGGAGTGGCTCAAGAAGAAGCACATTAAGGTCCTGGAGTGGCCTAGCCAGTCTCCAGACCTTAATCCCATAGAACATCTGCGGAGGGAGCTGAAGGTTCGAGTTGCCAAACGTCAGCCTCAAAACCTTAATGACTTGGAGAAGATCTGCAAAGAGGAGTGGGACAAAATCCCTCCTGAGATGTGTGCAAACCTGTTGGCCAACTACAAGAAACGTCTGACCTCTGTGATTGCCAACAAGGGTTTTGCCAACAAGTACTAAGTCATGTTTTGCAGAGGGGTCAAATACTTATTTCCCTCATTAAAATGTAAATCAATTTATAACATTTTTGACATACGTTTTTCTTGATTTGTTTGTTGTTATTCTGTCTCTCACTGTTCAAATAAACCTACCATTAAAATTATAGACTGATCATGTCTTTGTCAGTGGGCAAACGTACAAAATCAGCAGGGGATCAAATACTTTTTTCCCTCACTGTATTAACCCTCAGTGCTTGACCAGTGATAATACAAAAAAATATGTTTTACCAAAGGAAATACCAGCATAGCTAGAAGGCTAACATGCTACGGTGCATACCTAGCATACAATGCTAAAAACAACACCAAGGGACTCAGTGAACATTCCATTGAGTTTGGGTACAAACTAGCTTCTAAACCAGCATAATTCTGACTCAATGCATGAATAAAGTTTACACAAAGTATTTCAACACTTTTAGTAGACATATACCAAAATATATACACTTTTAATATCAGAATTAGCAGAGCAGAAAATTACACACTGTCACGATCGTTGTAAGAACCGGACCAAGGCGCAGCGTGATAGGCGTACATCTTTTAATGAGTACTTAAACCAATAACAACAAAACGATACGTGAAGTCTAAAGGTTCACCAACACAAACCTATACAGATCAAGATCCCACAATAAACTAGTGCCAACCGGCTGCCTAAGTATGGTTCCCAATCAGAGACAACGAGAATCAGCTGCCTCTGATTGGGAACCACCCTGGCCAACATAGAAATCAACGATCTAGAACAGAAACCTAGAAAACTAAACATAGAAACTAAAACCCTGGCTCAACATTAAAGAGTCCCCAGAAACAGGGCGTGACACACACCTTCTCCAAAAGGAGCAAAAAAAAACAAGAGAAAAGTAAATAGAGTGTGCAACAGTTTAAAATGGACCAAACCATTCTACAGTTCTTGAATGTCATATGTTCTTATAGTGTACCAGATAAAGATTTGTATGAGAAATATGAATTAGAAATAATACACTACAGTCATGGTTAAATAAGACAATACCACAGTTAATTCAAAATTACAATAACCCCAAATGTGACCTGATTAACACAATCGACTCTAAGATCACTCCGCTGTTTATTATTTTATTTATTGTTATTAGTGATGGCCATTAGTTCATTTGGCTCCCAAACAGCTCTTTGTCATAATGCATAAAACCATGAAAAATATCACATTTCTAATGCAAAGCCTAAAATGTTGCCTACCATTATTTTAGACCCTGATATGGGAGTTCAAATTAATTTTTACCTGATTAGATTATTACATTGCCTGCAAAAAAAAGTATTTAAAAAAAATGTATTCATATCAAATTAAAGTTAATTGGTCGCGTACACAGATTTGCAGGTGTTATAGGAGGTGCAGAGAAATGCTTATGTTACTAGCTCCTACAGTGCAGTATAATGTCTCGCATATACAATACAAATTACCAAATATTCAAAAATCTAAACAAGAAATCAAGAAATCAATAGTCCCAGTGCTGAAGCAGGTAAGGTCTTCAAGCAATAGAGCTCGCCAGCTTGTAGTCCTAAAAACCGGAAATGAATTACCTCTGGTTCGTTCAGCCATTCCCCCCCACTAACTTCCCTACAAGCTCATCATCATGTTGATTTATTAACAATGCAAAACATGTTTTGCAGCAATGGCCCCGGAGGGGATGGCTGCCATTTTACGGGCTGTGCTATTTTGTGTGTTTTTTCGCATTGTTTGTAACTTATTTGGTACATAATGTTGCTCCTACCATCATTATGACCGAAAAGAGCTTCTGGATATCAGAACAGCGATTACTCACCTCGAACTGGACAAAGATTTTTTATTTAATGAGTCGGACGCAAAGGATACACAAACCAATGCCGGCACTAAGACCGCACTCAACGAGCTGTATAAGGCCATTAGCAAACAAGAAAATGCCCTCCATTTGGCAAATCTGCATAATTATATCCTCCTGATTCCTGCTTACAAGCAAAAACTAAAGCAGGAAGTACCAGTGACTCGCTCAATATGGAAGTGGTCAGATGACGCGGATGCTACGCTACAGGACTGTTTTGCTAGCACAGACTGGAATATATTTCGGGATTCATCCAATGTCATTGAGGAGTATACCACCTTAGTCACCGGCTTCATCAATAAGTGAATCCACAGTGACCGTACGTACATATACCAACATGAAGCCATGGATTACAGGCAACATCCGCACCGAGCTAAAGGCTAGAGCTGCTGCTTTCAAGGAGCGGGACACTAATCCGGAAGCTTATAAGAAATCCCTCTATGCCCTCAGATGAACAATCAAACAGGCAAAGCGTCAATACAGGACTAAAATTGAATCATATTACACCGGCTCTGACGCTGGTCGGATGTGACAGAGCTTGCAACCTATTACGGACTACAAAGGGAAACCCAGCCGCGAGCTGCCCAATGACCTGAGCCTGCCAGACGAGCTAAATGCCTTTTATGCTCGCTTCGAGGCAAGCAACACTGAAGCATGCATGAGAGCACCAGCTGTTCCGGAAACAGGTCAACATTCACAAGGCCACGGGGCCAGACGGATTACCAGGACGTGTACTCAGAGCATGCACGGAACAACTGGCAAGTGTCTTCACTGACATTTTCAACCTCTCCCTGACCGAGTCTGTAATACCTACATGTTTCAAACAGACCACCATAGTCCCTGTGCCCAAGAAAGCGAAGGTAACCTGCCTAAATGACTACCACCCCGTAGCACTCACGTCGTTAGCCATGAAGTGCTTTGAAAGGCTGGTCATGGCTCACATCAACACCATCATCCCGGAAACCCTAGACCCACTCCAATTCGCATACCGCCCCAACAGATCCACAGATGACGCAATCTCAATCGTACTCCACACTGCCCTTTCCCACCTGGACAAAAGGAACACCAATGTGAGAATGCTGTTCATTGACTACAGCTCAGCGTTCAACACTATAGTGCCCAAAAAGCTAATCACTAAGCTAAGGACCCTGGGACTAAACACCTCCCTCTGCACCTGGATCCTGGACTTCCTGACGGGCCACCCCCAGGTGGTAAGGGTAGGCAACAACACATGTGCCACGCTGATCCTTAACACGGGGGCCCCTCAGGGATGCGTGCTTAGTCCCCTCCTGTACTCCCTGTTCACCCACGACTGCGTAGCCAAGCACGACTCCAACACCATCATTAAGTTTGCCGACGACACAACGGTGGTAGCCCTGATCACCGACAACGATGAGACAGCCTACAGGGAGGAGGTCAGAGACCTGGCAGTGTGGTACCAGGACAACAACCTCTCCCTCAACGTGAGCCAGACAAAGGAGATGATCGTGGACTACAGGAAAAGGAGGGCCGAACACGCCCCCATTCACATCGACGGGGCTGTAGTGGAGCTGGTCGAGAGTTTCAAGTTCCTTGGTGTCCACATCACCAACAAATTCATTGTCCAAACACACCAAGAAAGTCGTGAAGAGGGCACGGCAACATCTTTTCCCCCTCAGGAGACTGAAAAGATTTGGCATGGGTCCCCAGATCCTCAAAAAGTTCTACAGCTGCACCATCGAGAGCATCCTGACCGGTTGCATCACCGCCTGGTATGGCAACTCCTCGGCATCCGAGGGTAGTGCGTACAGCCCAGTACATCACTGGGGCCAAGCTTCCTGCCATCCAGGACCTATATACTAGGCGGTGTCAGAGGTAGGCCCAAAAAATTGTCAAAGACTCCAGTCACCCAAGTCATAGACTGTTCTCTCTGCTACCGCATGGCAAGTGGTACCGGAGCGCCACGTCTAGGTCCAAAAGGCTCCTTAACAGCTTCTACCCCCAAGCCATTAGACTGCTGAATAATTCATCAAATGGCCACCTGGACTATTTACATTGATCCCCCCCCCTATTTGCATAGTCACTTTACCCCTACCTACATGTACAAATTACCTTGACTAACCTGTACCCCCGCACATTGCCCTTGTACCGGTACCCCCTGTATATAGCCTCGTTATTGTTATTTTATTGTGTTACTTTTTATTTTATTTTTTACTTTAGTTTATTTAGTAAATATTTTCTTAACTATTTCTTGAACTGCATTGTTGGTTAAGGGCTTGTAAGTAAGCATTTCACGATAAGGTCTACTCCTGTTGTATTCGGCGCATGTGACAAATACAGTTTGATTGGATTTGATCAACCTCCTGATTTTTTATTATTTGTGTATTTGTATTGTATTTGCGAGACATTCTACTTCACTGTTAGTAACATAAGCATTTCTGTGCACCTGCTATAACACCTGCAAATCTGTGTATGCAACCAATTTGATTTGTAAAGTAAACTACTTTTCCAGTGTAGCTTTTGCAATAAATGAACTATCTACACAAAAACACCATAACTGTCAATCAACATGACTAAACCTTTAAAGGTGTCAAATACACTGAGTGTACAAAACATTAGGAACACCTTCCTAATATTGAGTTGCACCCTCTTTTGCCCTCAAAACATCCTCAATTCATCAGGGCATGAACTCTCCAATGTGTCGAAAGCTTTCCACAGGGATGCTGGCCCATGTTGACTCCAATGCTTCCCACAGTTGTGTCAAGTTGGCTGGATGTCCTTTGGGTGGTGGACCATTGTTGATACACAAGGGAAACTGTTGAGCGTGAAAAACCCAGCAGCGTTGCAGTTCTTGACACAAACCGGTGCACCTGGCAACTACTACCATTTACATTTACATTTACGTCATTTAGCAGACGCTTTTATCCAGAGCGACTTACAAATTGGTGCATTCACCTTATAGCCAGTGGGATAACCACTTTACAATGTGTTTATTTTATTTTTTAATTTTTATTTTTGGGGGGGGGGGGGGGGGGGGTTGGGGTAAGGGAGGGGTAGAAGGATTACTTTATCCTATCTCAGGTATTCGTTAAAGAGGTGGGGTTTCAAATGTCTCCGGAAGGTGGTGAGTGACTCCGCTGTCCTGGCGTCGTGAGGGAGCTTGTTCCACCATTGGGGTGCCAAAGCAGCGAACAGTTTTGACTGGGCTGAGCGGGAACTATGCTTCCGCAGAGGAAGGGGAGCCAGCAGGCCAGAGGTGGATGAACGCAATGCCCTCGTTTGGGTGTAGGGACTGATCAGAGCCTGAAGGTCGGGAGGTGCCGTTCCCCTCACAGCTCCATAGGCAAGCACCATGGTCTTGTAACAGATGCGAGCTTCAACTGGAAGCCAGTGGAGTGTGCGGAGGAGGGGGGTGATGTGAGAGAACTTGGGAAGGTTGAACACCAGACGGGCTGCGGCATTCTGGATGAGTTGTAGGGGTTTAATGGCACAGGCAGGGAGCCCAGCCAACAGCGAGTTGCAGTAATCCAGACGGGAGATGACAAGTGCCTGGATTAGGACCTGTGCCGCTTCCTGTGTAAGGCAGGGTCGTACTCTCCGAATGTTGTAGAGCATGAACCTACAGGATCGGGTCACCGCCTTGATGTTAGCGGAGAACAACAGGGTGTTGTCCAGGGTCACGCCAAGGCTCTTCGCACTCTGGGAGGAGGACACAACGGAGTTGTCAACCGTGATGGCGAGATCATGGAACAGGCAGTCCTTCCCCGGGAGGAAGAGCAGCTCCGTCTTGCCAAGGTTCAGCTTGAGGTGGTGATCCGTCATCCATACTGATATGTCTGCCAGACATGCAGAGATGCGATTCGCCACCTGGTTATCAGAAGGGGGAAAGGAGAAGATGAATTGTGTGTCATCAGCGTAGCAATGATAGGAGAGGCCATGTGAGGATATGACAGAGCCAAGTGACTTGGTGTATAGCGAGAATAGGAGAGGGCCTAGAACTGAGCCCTGGGGGACACCAGTGGTGAGAGCACGTGGTGCGGAGACAGCTTCTCGCCACGCCACTTGGTAGGAGCGACCGGTCAGGTAGGACGCAATCCAAGAGTGAGCCGCGCCGGAGATGCCCAGCTCGGAGAGGGTGGAGAGGAGGATCTGATGGTTCACAGTATCAAAGGCAGCAGACAGGTCTAGAAGGACAAGAGCAGAGGAGAGAGAGTTAGCTTTAGCAGTGCGGAGAGCCTCCGTGACACAGAGAAGAGCAGTCTCAGTTGAATGACCAGTCTTGAAACCTGACTGGTTTGGATCAAGAAGGTCATTCTGAGAGAGATAGCAAGAGAGTTGGCTAAAGACGGCACGCTCAATAGTTTTGGAGAGAAAAGAAAGAAGGGATACTGGTCTGTAGTTGTTGACATCAGAGGGATCGAGTGTTGGTTTTTTGAGAAGGGGTGCAACTCTCGCTCTCTTGAAGACGGAAGGGACATAGCCAGCGGTCAAGGATGAGTTGATCAGCGAGGTGAGGTAGGGAAGCAGGTCACCGGAGATGGTCTGGAGAAGAGAGGAGGGGATAGGGTCAAGCGGGCAGGTTGTTGGGCGGCCTGCAGTCACAAGTCGCAAGATTTTATCTGGAGAGAGAGGGGAGAAAGAAGTCAAAGCATAGGGTAGGGCAGTGTGAGCAGGACCAGCAGTGTCATTTGACTTAACAAACGAGGATCGGATGTCATCAACCTTCTTTTCAAAATGGTTGACGAAGTCATCCACAGAGAGGGAGGAGGGGGGGGGGGGGGGGGGGGGGGGGGGGGGGGGGGGGGGGGGGGGGGGGGGATTCAGCAGGGAGGAGAATGTGGCAAAGAGCTTCCTAGGGTTAGAGGCAGATGCTTGGAATTTAGCGTGGTAGAAAGTGGCCTTAGCAGCAGAAACAGATGAAGAAAATGTAGAGAGGAGGGAGTGAAAAGATGCCAGGTCCGCAGGGAGTCTAGTTTTCTTCCATTTCTGCTCAGCTGCCCGGAGCTCTGTTCTGTGAGCTCGCAAATGAGTCATCAAGCCACGGAGCTGGAGGGGAGGACCGAGCCGGCCGGGAGGATAGGGGACATAGAGAGTCAAAGGATGCAGAAAGGGAGGAGAGGAGGGTTGAGGAGGCAGAATCAGGAGATTGGAGGGAGAAGGATTGAGCAGAGGGAAGAGATGATAGGATGGAAGAGGAGAGAGTAGCGGGAGCGAGAGAGCGAAGGTTGCGACGGCGCATTACCATCTGTGTAGGGGCAGAGTGAGTAGTGTTGGAGGAGAGCGAGAGAGAAAAGGATACAAAGTAGTGGTCGGAGACATGGAGGGGAGTTGCAGTGAGATTAGTAGAAGAACAGCATCTAGTAAAGATGAGGTCAAGCGTATTGCCTGCCTTGTGAGTAGGGGGGGACGGTGAGAGGGTGAGGTCAAAAGAGGAGAGGAGTGGAAAGAAGGAGGCAGAGAGAAATGAGTCAAATGTAGACGTAGGGAGGTTGAAATCCCCCAGAACTGTGAGGGGTGAGCCATCCTCAGGAAAGGAACTTATCAAGGCATGCCCTGTGCAAAGGCACTTAAAACTTTTGTCTTGCCCATTCACCCTCTGAATGGCACACATACACAATCCATGTCTCAATTGTCTCAAGGCTTAGAAATCCTTCTTTAACCTGTCTCCACCCCTTCATCTACACTGATTGAAGTGGATTTAACAAGTGACATCAATAAGGGATCATAGCTTTCACCTAAATTCACCTGGTCAGTCTATGTCATGGAAAGAGCAGGTGTTCTTAATGTTTTGTATGCTCAAGGCATTAGTCTCAAGGTGCAGGGCAGAGTACCGGGCAGATAGCCGGCTAGTGATGGCTTTTCAACAGTCTGATGGCCTGGAGCTGTTTTTAAGTCATTTGGTTCCGGCTTTCATTCACCTGTACCATTTCTGTCTGCTAGATGATAGCAGAGTGAACAGACTGTGACTTGGGTAGCTGAGGTCCTTGATGATCTTCTTGGTCTTCCGTTGACACAGAGTGCTCTAAATGTCCTGGAGGGCAGGCAGCGTGCCCCCCGGTGATGCGTTGGGCTGACCACACCACCTTCTGGAGAGCCATTCGGTTGAGGGCGGTGCAGTTGCCGTACCAGGCGGTGATGCAGCCCGACAGAATGCTCTCAATGCTGCATCTGTAGAAGTTCATGGGGCTCTTAGGGGCCATGCCAAATTTCTTCAACAGCCTGAGGTTGTAGTGGCGCTGTTGAGCCTTCTTTACCATGGTGTCGGTGTGAACACACTGCAAAAATGAGCGTTGACAAGAATGAGGCTCTCTCCCTACTACCTATTGTTCCTACAGTGAGGAATAACCAGATAATGTTTTTATAATTTATATGCAGATGATGGTTGTCTGGAGCTCAAAAAGCAGTAGTGGCAGAATGGAAATCAGGGAACCAAATGCATGGCTCTTTCATAAATGCAATACGGCTCCCGACGTTCACTAAAAAGATCCGTTCAAAAAGAGTTGTTTGTTTGCGAATGACCCATCACTACTGCTGTATCAAAATAAAAGTATCAAGAGTCAAAGTGTAATCTGGTATATCAAAGTAAAACCTCTCTTGTTCCTAACCTAGGGTAGAGAACAACATTAGCCTACCTTATGTGTGTGACGATGTGCCTGTAACTCATGTGGAGTAGTGATGGGCATTCAGAGCCTTTTCAGTGAGCCAGATAATTAGTCTCTGTTCACCTAAAATAGCTTTTCATTTGGCTCCCAAACAGCTCTTTGTTCAGTAGGGCATAAAATTGACCTAGATCCATGAAAACATTGTAAATATCTAATGTAAGGCATTAAAAGTAGCCTACCATTATGTCAGATCGTGGAATGTGAGTTTGAATACATTTTAACCTAGCCAAATTATCGCATGCAAAGAAATAACGTATTTTTTTAACACATTGCAAAAATGAGCGTGGACCAGATTGCGGCACTCTCCTCACAATTTTTTGTCCTGCAGTGAGGATTCAACAACTTCAGAGAGTGGGCGAGTTTGTTTTACATGGCAATGTGGCCCTTTATCTACTTCCCCAGAGTCAGATGAACTCGTGGATACTATTTGTATGTCTCTGTGTCCAGTATGAAGGAAGTTAGAGGTTGTTTAGTGAGCCAATGCTAACTAGCATTAGCACAATGACTGGAGGTCTATGGATATCTGCTAGCATGCTACACAGAGACATAAAAATGATATCCACAACTTAATCTGACTCTGGGGAAGTAGATAAAGGGCCTCATTGTCAAAATCCCAAAGTATCCCTTTAAGTGAAATCTCCACCCACCCGGGCACCGGGCTATGCAAAATGAACGTGTCCAATGTTTTTATAACATACAGTACTAGTAAAAAGTTTGGACTCACCTACTCATTCAAGGGATTTTCTGTAGATGAACAGTGAAGACATCAAAACTATGAAATAATGCATATGGCATAATGTAGTAACCAAAAAAGTGTTAAACAAATCAAAATATATTTTATATTTTATATTCTTCAAATAGCCACCCTTTGCCTTGACGACAGCTTTGCACACTCTTGGCATTCTCTCAACCAGCTTCACGAGGTAGTCACCTGGAATATATTTCAATTTACATGGGTGCCTTGTCCTCTGGATCCAGTCTTCATCATCACCTGCACTGTTAAATAAATTCAACAACAAAACATTGCACCTGAACCTCTGACTCAGTCTCAAATGTGTTTCTTTTTCACACCAACTAAATAGGCTGCAGGGTCCTATATCTTCACACCTTACTATAGAGGCTTATTTTATTTTTGTACTAGTTTGTTGGGGGAATCTTTGAAATTTATTGAACTAACTCTTCCTTATCTGAATGAGTCAAAGTTCCATATTCTGATATGCCATTCCTTGAAGCATTTCAAATCAAATCAAATCAAATGTATTGGTCACATACACATGGTTAGCAGATGTTATTGCGAGTGTAGCGAAATGCTTGTGCTTCTAGACATTTCCTTTCCCTCTTAGAGATGTTACTTGGCCATAGGCCAAGGTACAGAAAGCTCATGTCGTCAGATTCAGGAAGCGCTCACCTAATCCACCCTAACAAGGAGTCATGTAGGGTCAGGGACTTCTGTACCACAAGTGGACACAAATACACTCAAGCAAGCACCAACATGGGCACATAAGTACGCACATGCACACATATTATTCCTTTCTAAAAATCTACTAAAACTAAGTAGAAAAGATAATGGACCTATAGTATACATTTTTAAATAAGGTCATATTTGAGAACTAACAATCACCTAAATAAAAGCTAGACAGTCAGGAAGAATCTAAAATTCCCAAAATGATGCGTTCAGGAGTATTTTTGTCATGGTCTGAGGCCTCCATTGATTTTGTGATAATGATTGAGTCGCTCAGATAGCATAAGCCATGGCAAAATGTGTAGAATTGCAGGAAATTTGCTTCAAAACTGTACATTTTTCTTTCAGCCTTATGGCAAAATGTGTAGAATTGCTGGAAATGTCCTTTAAAACTGCAACATTTTTATCTCCACCACATGAAAAAATTTGTAGAATTTAAGGAATTTTGCTTTAAAACAGTAGGGCCTCTAAAATGCTAGATCAACGACCCCCCAAAAGGTCCCATCACTGTAACTCTCAAAGTATTCATGCCATCCAATTATGTAATGTATTTCAATAAGGCAATTGAGCCTGGTTATTACTGAGATCTCGGATTCCACTCAAGAGTGTACCTGGCAACCCTGACTAACTCCAGCTCTCCTTCACTGTCTTACCGTTATGAGGGACTGTCTCTTTTGGACTAGCAGTCTTCAGTTACACATTAAACAGAACATATCTTAGAAAGGTGTTTTCAAATCTTCCTAAAGTCTTTATAACCCCTTCACAGATGCTTCACAAATAAGGAATAAAGGTGTTTTATTGTCACATACAACAGATAGGTGCAGTGAAATGTGTTGTTTTACAGGGTCAGCCACAGTAGTACAGATCAATGACAGAGTAAGACAATAACTAATGTAGGCTTTTCTGCTGGACATGTTCTGTATGTTTTTGTCGAGTGATGAAAGTCAAGCCAGACTGTAATGGTGGTGTGGGCAGACAACAGGCAGCTCAATGCCCAGCGACACCAGCAGGGTTCTCTGGCTCCACAGCTGTGATTGGCAGCTCGTCCGGAGGCGAGACTGGGCCTATATGCCACTCTCACATTGGCCTGTCAATCAAGCAGGCACAGGGCAGCACAGCAATATGGGGACTGCAAATCGCCTCTCCTCTCCAGAGGAGTGGGGCCTAGTTTCCACAATGAAAGAAAAGGTAAGAAATGAAGCTGGTCATGCTGTTGTGAGCTGTACACTTCAATGATTGCTGCACTGTTATTCCATAGAACTGCCTTCGAATATGCTGCCTTGACAACACAAAAGCATTACGGACCCAAAGGGACATCCTCAATGTCCATTGTATCGTGCCAAGTCTCCTATTGAGTATCTCTCGAGAATAATTCCTGGTGCATGTATGGTGTGTCTGTACTACAGTTCTTGAACTCTCCATGATCCTTTCTCTGAGCCTATGTTCATTCAGACAGTGTATACACTACATGGTCCTCTGTAGCTCAATTGGTAGAGCATGGCGCTTGTAACGCCAGGGTAGTGGGTTAGATCCCCGGGACCACCCATACGTAAAAATGTATGCACACATGACTGTAAGTCGCTTTGGATAAAAGCGTCTGCTAAATGGCATATTACTTTTATTATTACTATGTACAGGCTTGTTCACATTTGATAACCACTTTATATCCTTTCTAGCCAACAATAACAGGCAATAAAACACACAGCGAGAGACATTCAAGTTCTACATTCTGAATGCATTCACTGTGGAAAGCAAGCAAAGAAAGGTCCTTGGATTTTATACCATCCATGACAAATCTGTACAGGTAGATGTGGAGGTGGTATAGCTTGCATCACTCTCTCCATCATACCCTGCATTTGTTCTTTCTGGATGATGAATATCTTTAGGAGTTTTCAGTCTTGGCTAAGTCATGGGCAATTGTTCCCTCCTCCGCGAGGTGCCATTCAGCTCTCATAAAATGTTTTCTATTTCTTTGGATGCAAGACGCTGAGTCAGGAAGGCCTCATAAAAGCCGTTATCATAAAGGCCTTCCTATCATTGGCTCAGCGTCTTGTATACGAAGAAATAGAAAACATTTTCATTCCTTCCATTTCACCTGCATTGATCCTCTTTTCTTATCTTCTAGCTAGTGGAGCTTAGCCTATACGGCTGAGTGCTATTCCAAAACCACAACGAAGAATCTCCCTTTGAAGCACAAAAGAATAGAGAATGCTCTCTGTTGATGGCTTTGCGAGAGCTCTGCTTCCCATTCAAATCAACAGAGCATTACAAACACAACAAGTTATTCTAGCCAACATTGTCTATGCTGTTCTTGTTGTCATGCTAAGCCTGCATGCCAACCCTTTCTTTTTTGTCTTTCTGCACCTTTACTTTAGGATTGCAACAAAAAAAGGACAAACGTTCAGAATGTTCCCCAACTGGTTTTCGAATATTAATGTTTTTTTTACAGATTTGGTATTTCCACTGGTGTGTCTCTTTAACTCTCTTGCTTGTCAATTCTCAGATGCAAATCCAACAAAAAGTTTTATTCCAGTTAAGGCTACATGGTATGAACACATCTTTAGAATGTGTACATAGTATTTGCACTTCAAACATTCATTTAAGGGATAGTTCGGTATTTTGGTAATGTTTTACATGGCCCGTTGCAATGTGGCCCTTTATCTACTTCCCCAGTGCCAGATGAACTCATTGATACAATTTTTATGTATCTGCGTCCAGTATGAAGGAAGTTAGAGATAGTTTCGCGAGCCAATGCTAACTAGCGTTTGCTCAATAACTGGAAGTCTACAGGAACAGCTAGCATGCTAACGCAAATCAGCAATTTCCTTTCAAACTGAATGCAGAGACATAAAAATGGTATCCACAAGTTCATCTTACTCTGGGGAAGTAGCTAAAGGACCTCATTGCCAAATCCCAAACTATCCCTTTAACACTCAAAAACAGTCGATATACATGAACAATTGCCATGGAAAAACAATTCAGGTGAAAATGGTATTGTACATGAAACAAGTATACACATACACACAAAATGACAATGAGGATGTTAACAGTGAATGTTCCTGAGTGGCCGAGTTAAATCTGCTTGAAAATCTATGGCAAGACTTGAAAATGGTTGTCTAGCAATGTTATCGGCAAGGACTAGAGCTAAGCACAGGCAATATCCTATAGAAAAACCTGCTTCAGTCTGCTTTCCAACAGACACAAGGAGACAAATTCACCTTTCAGCAGGACAATAACCTAAAACACAAGGTCAAATAGACACTGGAGTTTCTTACCAAGATGACATTGAATGTTCCCGAGTGGCATAGTTATACAGTAGTTTTGACTTAAATCGACTTGAAATATATGGCAAGACTTGAAAATGGCTGTCTAGCCATGATCAACAACCAACTTGACAGAGCATGAAGAATTTTAAGGCTCTAAAATTCTTCAATCTCTGTCAAGTTGGTTGTTGATCCAGGTGTACAAATCTCTTAGAGACTTACCCAGAAAGACTGACTCTAACAAAGGTGAGTCTAACATGTATTGACTCAGGGATATGAATACTTATGTAAATTAGATATTTCTGTATTTCATTTTCAATATATTTGCAAAGATTTCTAAAAACATGTTTTCACTTTTTCATTATGGGGTACTGTGTGTAGATGGGTGAGAAAAAAAGTCAATTGAATCCATGTTGAAATCAGGCTGTAACAAAAAATATGGAATAAATCAAGGGGTATGAATACCTTCTGAAGGCACTGTATATGGAATCCAGTGTTAGCTTCTCAATTCTCTGAAGCTTAAGGATAGATATCCTGGTTGATTTACAGACATACGCTATGTTCAAAAGCTGTGCAGGGAATGGCTGAGGGGGCTTTCCTCCCATGGATGCTTTAATATTGCCCCCTCTGCTGTGTGTCCTGGGGCTATTAGCCATTTTACTTTTGAATCCTCATTATCAACAGGAAATATATATACTCTTCCTCAGGCCTATGCACACATTGGACAACTAGGTCCGGTCATATTTCTTTTTAAGTAAGAAAATAAGTATTTTGTTGAGTCTTCAGTTGACGTTGAGACAAGTAGCTTGCTCGTCAACACACTATCACAGCTTATTGTGAAATAGACACAAATTACTTATTCAAAATTCGTGAAAGGCACACGAAAAGTCCACAATGCATTTTGTGTGTATTACACAATTACACAACTTTCTTTCTTCATAACAAATGTATGTACATTACACAAATTCCAATTTGTTGTGGCTAACGTTAGCTAGGCTAGCTAGGTGGCTAACGTTATCTAGGCTAGGTGTTACGGTTAGGTTTAGGGGTTAAGGTTAGGTTTAGGGGTTAAGGGTGAAGATTAGTGCTAGTTAACATGCTAGCTAAGTAGTTAAAGGGTTAGGTTTAGGAGTTAGGTTAAAGGGTTAAAGTTAGGGGAAGGGTTAGCTAACATGCTAAGTAGATGCAAAGTAGATAAAAAGTAGTAAATAGTTGCAAAGTAGCTAATTAGCTAAAATGCTAAAGTTATCCATGATGAGATTCAAACACACAACTTTTGGGTTGCTAGACATTCACATTATACACCCACCTATCCTCCCTGACCAACCTCCCTCCTATCGTTTCTGTCTTAACTAACCTACTGTCTTTATCTGTGATTGAAATGCACTGTATACAAAATTGTGTACTGCACATGAAAAAAATCACTTTTTCATGTGCCTGTCAGAAATGTCCAATAAGCAATTAGTGTCTATTTCACAATAATCTGTGATACTGGGTTGAGCTTGTTCACTAAATCTGGTGTTGTAGGGGTTAATGTAGCATTTATTGAACAGATTTTGCTGAGGAGGACAGGGGAGCACCCGCTCTTCTGAAAGGACTCATTTCAATTGAGCATACAAAAGCCTTTTACATGTACTGCCAACCTTTGAATTCAACTGAAATGACCACAGATTATTACTATATGCTATTCAAGATGACAGTCATTTCCTGTCATACTGAAACCACTAAGTAGTGACTAACCCTATACAGGTCAATAGCATCAGTATTAAGGGAAATTAGCATTTCAAAGACAGTTGGGAGCCACTCTACCGTCAAAGCATGCCAGATCAGTAAACAGTGTGCATGGATCCAACTCCACAGCAATGTTGGTGTGTGGTGTGTCACACACAGATCTGCCCCAGTTTGCTCCATGTTGGCGCCTTCCTGAGGTTCTGTCTGACTCTGAACTCAGGGGTTATTGGGTGAATTATTTCTCTGTAACATTCCCACATAGAGCCTACACTATCCCACAGGTATGCATACAAAAGCCATCAGTGATCGCTGTGGCAGTCTTCTCTGCAGTCACCGAGGACTACATCTTCCTCACAGCTCCCAATGTCAGGTGAAGGACTTCAGAAGACCACCCACAGGACAGACTCTGCCTTCAGATTCAACAGCTCTGAACAGAGAGCAATGTATAATTGAACTGAAAAGTGGGAAAAAATGGGAGTGAGGTATAGTAGAATAAGACTTGTGACACACACAAATCACATCAAATTCTCTAACCAATCCACAACATGGCACCAAAGCAGACCTGGGTTCACCACATCTGTGTTCAAATACATGTGTATTTTAGTATTTGTTATTTAAATATGTATTTTCTGTGTATTTGAGTATTTTCAGATAATGTGGCCTGAATAAACTATTTATATTGGAAGTATTTTCTAATAATTTCCTATAAATAGCCTACAATTTGAAAGTGCTTTCCAATACTTATTTCCAAATACATTACTTCAAATACCAAACAGACCTGGTCCAAATGCATGGGAGTATTTAAGTATTTGTATAAATACTGTGTATTTGAGTATTTTCAAATAAATGCCTATACTTTCCAAATGTATTTCCAAATACATTCAAATATTCAACTACTTCCAAATGACTTTGAAAGTAATTGAAATACCCTAAATATAGTATTTAAACCAAGGTTTGCTCCAAAGAGGTACATTTTCTGTTGTTTACTTTCTTAAAAAATCCAGGACAGCCCAGGGGGTGGTTTTGGGGCAATTAATTAATGGTTAGATATGTATAGCAAACCTGTTTACATACCTTTTGCCTCTAGTTAAACAGTGACTAAGGATATGTACATCATGAATTAATTTAACCATGTTGGCACACCTCCTGGAACACTTTGTTAAACTCTACCAAACAGGATTTGTGTGTGTGTTTGTGTGTATGTGTGTGTGTGTGATTGTATGTGTGTGTGTCAACATGCATATGTGCGTGTCAGGTAAGGAAAGAGAGAGAGATCGTACCCTTAACTTGATGGTTGTTCACAGGGGAGCTTTTGGCTAGCAGTCTGAAAATTGGTAGACAGGGTGATGTGATGAGAATATTGATGGGTTGTCTATGGGGTACATCTTTGATCCAATTTGACTAGCTTTGCATTCAGTACCTCATCTGAATACAGTCTAACTCAGCTCCATACAGAAGATGCATCGTGAAAACCTGCCTTTCACAGGCTCCACTCCCAACCATGAACACACTTACACCCCATTGATACAGACCCCCTCTGTTTATCATGCAACCCTTCCTGCCCTCTTCCCAGGCAGCCTCTCCACAGGGCGATAAATACTTTGTCTTTTACCTGCCTTCATCAGAAACATCAGACAACTTCATACTGAATTCATTATGAAATCATATTTTCCAAATTTGTTTTATGTATTATTCAGTTTTACCTGGGCTGTTTTGAAGTGTGCCCCCTTGTGGAATGAATAATTAATGACGGTAGATGAGTGTGGGGAGGTCTGTCTGTACAGACATTCAACAGGATCATGCAAGGTCTTTCAGGGTGAATGAGTGTAGTCCAGCATCTTGGACTTTGAAAAAGTTAGAATCATTCCCCGGAGCATTTTTTCCAACATTCACCTATACCGAACTGAACTGTATAACAACTCTATACCAAGCACATCAAGACACCCTTCACATTTACAGATAAAATCCAGACAACTACAGGTATCCTTTCCCATTCCTCATTCCTTTATAAGTTGAATACTTTTATTTTCTTAAGCATATCCCATTATGCCCTGCACTATCAGCTCAAACATAAATATCACGGTCATGTCTACCTCTGATAAGCCTCCCAGTAAAGCAATAAAAACAAAGCATCCCAGAAAAGTGCTAAAAAATGGCCCACATTAACAAGGTTCATGAAATCTATAGCTTGCTAGTAACATAACATTAATATACTATCTCTGAAACTCACTTAGATAATACATTTGATGATACAGTGGTAGCAATACATGGTTTCAACATCTTCAGAAGAGACAGGAATGCCATAGTGGAGGTGTTGCAGTTTATGTTCAGAGTCAAATTCCTGTAAAGCTTAGAGAGGATCTCATGTCAAATGCTGTTGAAGTAATACAGCTACAGCTTCACCTGCCTCACCTAAAGCCCATTCTTGTTGTCACACCCTGGTTCTGGGACTCATTATGTTGAGCCAGGGTGTGTTCATTCATTGGGTGTATTTCTATGTTGGTATTTCTGTTGTGTTCATTTCTATGTGTGACTGAGTGACTCCCAATCAGAGGCAACGAGTGTCAGCTGTTTGCTGGTTGTCTCTGATTGGGAGCCATATTTAACTGTCTGTGTTTCACTTTGGGTTGGTGGGTTTTTGTTCCTTATCGGTCAGTGTTACTGTGGACTTCACGAGTCGTGTTTTGTTTGTACTACTTTAACTAATTAAAGTCATGTTTGTTTCACACGCTGCGCCTTGGTCTACTCACTCCTACGACGATCGTGACACTTGTGGGAAGATGCTATGGACCACCAAGTGCTAACAGTCAGTATCTGGATAATTTGTGTGAAATGCTTGATAATGTATGTGATGTCAACAGAGAGGTATATTTTCTGGGTGACCTAAATATTTCATCAAGCTGCCTACTCAATAAAACACTTCAAACTGTAAACAGTGCCTGCAACCTGGTTCAAGTTATCATTCAACCTACCTGGGTATTTACAAACAGCACAGGAATGAGATCATCCACGTGTATTGATCACATCTTACTAATGCTGCAGAAATCTGCTCTAAAGCATTATCCAAATCCATTGGATGTAGTGATCATAATATAGTATCCATATCTAGGAAAACCAAAGTTCCAAAGGCTGGGCCTAATATAGTGTATAAGAGATCATACAAGAGGTTTTGTAGTGATTCCTATGTTGAAGATGTAAATAATATTTGCTGGTCTGTGCTGTGTAATGAGGAGCAACCAGACGCTGCGCTTGACACATTTATGAAACTATACTATGAAACAAAGATAAATTATATAAAGAATGATAGTAAAGAGCTTTGGAGCACCTTAAATTAAATGTTGGACAAAAAAGCAAACCCGGCTCCATCGTTCATTGAATCAGGTGGCTCATTCATCACGAAACCCACTGATATTGCCAACTACTTTAATTATTTTTTCATTGGCAAGATTAGCAAATTTAGGTATGACATGTCAACAACAAATTCTGAACCTAACTGACCAAATTCTGCATAACTGACCAGATTATGAAAGACAAGCATTGTCACTTTGAATTCCGTAAAGTGAGTGTAGAAGAGGTGAAAAATGATTGTTGTCTATCAACAATGACAAGCCACCTGGGTCTGACAACTTGGATGAAAAATTACTGAGGATGATAGCGGACAATATTGGCACTCCTATTTGCCATCTCTTCAAGCTAAGCCTACAGGAAAGTATGTGTCCTTAGGCCTGGAGGGAAGGAAAAGTCATTCCGCTACCCAAGAATAGCAAACATGCTTTCCAGGCTCAAACAGCTGACCAATCAGCCTGGGGAAAATGATGTTTGACCAGACACAATGCTTTTTCAAAGTAAACAAATTAACAACAGATTTTCAGCATGCTTATAGGGAAGGGCATTCAACATGTATGGCACTTACACAAATTACTGATAATTGGCTGAGAGAAATTGATAATAAAAAGATTGTGGGAGCTGTTTTGTTAGACTTTAGTGCAGCTTTTGACAATATTGATCATAATCTGCTGCTGGAAATATGTATGTGTTATGGCTTTACATTCCTTGCTATATTGGGGATCGAGAGTTACCTGTCTAACAGAACACAGAGAGTGTTCTTTAATGGAAGTCTCTCCAACATAATCCAAGTAGAGTCAGGCATTCCCCAGGGCAGCTCTCTAGACCCCTTACTTTTTCAATCTTTACTAATGAACTGCCACTGGCTCTGAGTAAAGCCTGTGTGTCAGCATCAACTACCACAGCAAGTGAAATCACTCCAACACTTAACAAAGAACTGCAGTTAGTTTTAGAATGGGTGGCAAGAAATAAGTTAGTTCTAAATATTTCAAAAACTAAAAGCATTGTATTTGGGACAAATCATTCACTAAACCCTAAACCTCAACTAAATCTTGTAATGAATAATGTGGAAATTGAGCAAGTTGAGGAGACTAAACTGCTTGGAGTAACCCTGGATTGTGAACTGTCATGGTCAAAACATATTGATGCAACAGTAGCTAAGATGGAGAGGTCTGTCCATAATAAAGCGCTGCTCTGCTTTCTTAACATCGCTATCAAAAAGGCATGTCCTACTGATCCTACTTTTGTCGCACCTGGACTATTATCCAGTCATGTGGTCAGGTGCCACAAAGAGGGACTTATGAAAATTAAAATTGGCCCAGAACAGGGCAGCACGGCAACATTGAGAGCTAACATTAATAATATGCATGTCAATCTTTCCTGCCTCAAAGTAGAAGAGGGATTGACTTCATCACTACTTTTATTTGTGAGAATGCACCGAGCTGTCTGTTTAAACTACTAGCACACAGACATACCACCAGAGGTTTCTTTACAGTCCCCAAGAGCCATGACTACATGGAACTCTATTCCACATCAGGCATTTTCCCTGACACCCAAAAGTACTCATTACATTTTGAATGCTTAACAGGACAGGAAAATGGTCCAATTCACACACTTATCAAGAGAACATCCCTGGTCATCTCTACTGCCTCTGATCTGGTGGACTCACTAAACACTAATGCTTGGTTTGTAAATGATGTCTGACATTATGTTTGGCCCCTGGCTATCCATAAATAAATAAAAAACACATGTTGTGCCATCTGGTTTGCTTAATATAAGGACTTTGAAATGATTTATACTTTTACTTTTGATACTGAAGTATATTTTAGCAATTACATTTACTTTGATACTTAAGTATATTTAAAACCAAATACTTTTAGACTTTTACACAAGTAGTATACAGTATAGTTACTGGGTGACTTTCACTTTTACTTGAGTCATTTTCTATTAAGGTATCTTTACTTTTACTCAAGTATGACAATTGGGTACTTTTTCCACCACTGACATCAAGTAAATCATGCTAGCAGTAAAATCTGAATAAAAAAACAGATAAAAATACACCTTATGGAACAGCGGGGACTGTGAAAAGGAACAGACACACGCATACACACACTGAGATGATAACATATGCACTATACACACACATACACATGGATTTTGTGTTGTAGATATGCAGTAGTAGAGTAGTGGCCTGAGGGCACACACTTAATGTGTTGTGTAATGTAATGTTTTGATTTGTATATAACTGCCTTAATTTCGCTGGACCCCAGGAAGATTAGCTGCTGCCTTGGCAGGAACTAAAATGGATCCATAATAAATACAAATACAGTATGTGGCCTTCAGTGGCGGTCAGTGCCGTTTCAGATGAGGGAGGACAATTTTTTTCCCATGAGCATGGCTTTATTTCTATTACAGCATATTGGATGACTGTCATTCATATTCCATTCACCCAGTTAAATGTAACAGCGATAGGTTTAGGCTACTATATGAGGTTTAGGCAACTACATGATACTCAAAATTACCCTATACCCATCATGAGGTTGCTACAACCTAGCCTATGAATTAAAGTTTACAATGTAGGTGCACACAGATTGATAGACAAATTTGATGTGACAGACTGACACATGGACACACAGTAACATTCAATACCGCCTTGCACATACTTGCCTGCATCTAGCTGATATTGGGTGTAATCATTAGTCCAACAGTTGCAAACGAGAGTTTCTATTGGACAAATTCAGGTATGTTTACCCCTGTCTTGTTCCGTTTGCTTCTGTTTAAGAAACGTTTTTCAACAGAATCGGCGGAATGAATACACCCCTGATCACGCGTAAACACAGTTCACAGTTTCATAACAGCCACTTTGTATTCCTTCTCGCATCTACGTTATGCGCTGTACTCCTTTCACTTCTTCCTTTCGCTTGTGGACAATGCACAACACATCAGCTGTATGTGACCAGGCGAAAAATCCTTTCCAAGCCAAACCGCTACATACAGCCTACATCATTGTCACCAAATTAGCTATAGTAACATCATAGTCAGCATAGCTAATAGAACTAACGCGTTAGTAAACCCGCTACAATCATGCAGTAACGTTACAGTGTACAGTCAGTAAGCAGTTACACCGGCGGGCCCAAGTGGCAATAAATTAGTAAAACCAAAAGCTTACCTTGACTTGGAAGAGTTCCAGTGTTGTGTTGGATAGTCATAGCCAGCTAGCTAACATAGCATCCCTCTGTTTGAGCAGTGTGTTTCAGTAGGCTAAACTAGCTAGCTGCATTTGTAAGTGAAACTGAAAAAAAGACAATCTTTCTCTCTTTCTATTTCTCACTTGCTTCTCCTTCATTTAGGAATAAATTAATTTGTTCAAAACTGTTCAACTATTTTCTTTCTCTCTCTTTGAGTCAACTGCTCACCACATTTTATGCACTGCAGTGCTTGCTAGCTGTAACTTATGCTTTCAGTACTAGATTCAATCTATGATCCTTTGATTGGGTGGACAACATGTCATTTCATGCTGCAAGAGCTCTGATAGGTTGGAGGACGTCCTCCGGAAGTTGTCATAATTACTGTGTAAGTCTATGGAAGGGGGTGAAAACCATGAGAGACCTAGGTTTTGTATTGAAGTCAATGGACTCAGAGGAGGACGGAAGCTAGCTGTCCTCCGGCTACACCATGGTGCTACGCTACAGAGTGCTGTTGAGGCTACTGTAGACCTTCTTTGCAAAATAGTGTGTTTTAATCAATTATTTGGTGACATGTGATTATATTTAGTTTAATCTAAAAATGATAACTTTTTAATATTTGAAATTCACTGAGGAGGATGGTCCTCCCCTTCCTTCTCTGAGGAGCATCCACTGGTGGCCTTCCATTCCTAATTGAATGGCCAGTACAACAATATGCATAACCTACACCATGTTCAGATATGTTTGAGAGGACCCTGGTCTTGAACATCAGCAATTGACATCATAGAAAGGAGTACAGAATAACGACTCATGGTGTAATTGTAGTAACATACAGGAACTCAAGTCCTTTTGTTCACCCGACCTAGAATACCTCACAATCAAATGCCGACCGTATTACAGTTGAAGTCGGAAGTTTACATACACTTAGGTTGGAGTCATTAAAACTCGTTTTCAACCACTCCACAAATTTCTTGTTAACAAAGTATAGTTTTGGCAAGTCGGTTAGGACATCTACTTTGTGCATGACACAAGTAATTTTTCCAACAATTGTTTACAGACAGATTATTTCACTTATAATTCACTGTATCACAATTCCAGTGGGTCAGAAGTTTACATACACCAAGTTGACTGTGCCTTTAAACAGCTTGGAAAATTCCAGAAAATGATGTCATGGCTTTAGAAGCTTCTGATAGGCTAATTGACATCATTTGAGTCAATTGGAGGTGTACCTGTGGATGTATTTCAAGGCCTACCTTAAAACTCAGTGCCTCTTTGCTTGACATCATGGGAAAATCTAAAGAAATCAACCAAGACCTCAGAAAAAAAATTGTAGACCTCCAAACACCTGAAGGTACCACATTCATCTGTACAAACAATAGTGAACGGCTCAGACACGAGACGTATGTGGCAGGGTCTACAGACAATCACGGACTACAAAAGGAAAACCAGCCACGTCGCCAACACCGGCGTCTCGCTTCCAGACAAGCTAAACACCTTTTTCGCCCGCTTTGAGGATAACACAGTGCCACCAACAAGGCCCACTACCAAGGACTGTGGGCTCTCCTTCTCCATGGCCGACGTGAGTGAGACATTTAAGCAGGTTAACCCCCGCAAGGCTGCCAGCCCAGATAGCATCCCTAGCCGCGTCCTCAGAGCATGCGCAGACCAGCTGGCTGCTGTGTTTACGGACATATTCAGTCTCTCCCTTTTCCAGTCTGCTGTCCCCACATCCTTCAAGATGGCCACCATTGTTCCTGTACCCAAGAAAGCAAAGGTAACTGAACTAAATGACTATGCCCCGTAGCACTCACCTCTGTCATCATGAAGTGCTTTGAGAGACTAGTCAAGGATCATATCACCTCTACCTTACCTGTCACCCTAGACCCACTTAATTTGCTTACCACCCCAATAGATCCACAGATGATGCAATCGCAATCAAACTGTACACTGCCCTATCCCATCTGGACAAGAGGAATACCTATGTAAGGATGCTGTTCATTGACTATAGCTCAGCATTCAACACCATAGTACCCTCCAAGCTCATCATGAAGCTTGAGGCCCTGGGTCTGAACCTTGCCCTGTGCAACTGGGTCCTGGACTTCCTGATGGGCCGCCCCCAGGTGGTGAAGGTAGGAAACAACATCTCCACTTCGCTGATCCTCAACACTGGTGCCCCACAATGGTGCGTGCTCAGCCCCCTCCTGTACTCCCTGTTTACCCATGACTGCGTGGCCAAGCACGCCTCCAACTCAATCATCAAGTTTGCAGACGACACAACAGTAGTAGGCTTGATTACCAACAATGACGAGACCGCCTACAGGGAGGAGGTGAGGGCTCTGGGAGTGTGGTGCCAGGAACATAACCTCTCTCTCAACGTCATCAAAACAAAGGAGATGATTGTGGACTTCAGGAAACAGCAGAGGGTGCACCCCCCTATCCACATCAACGGGACCACAGTGGAGAAGGTGGAAAGCTTCAAGTTCCTTGGCGTACACATCACTGACAAACTGAAATGGTCCACCCACGCAGACAGTGTGGTGAAGAAGGCGCAACAGAGCCTCTTCAACCTCAGGAGGCTGAAGAAATTTGTCTTGGCACCTAAAACCCTCACAAACCTTTACAGATGCACAATTGAGAGCATCCTGTCAGGCTGTGTCACTGCCTGGTACGGCAACTGCACCGCCCGCAACCGCAGACATCTCCAGAGGTTGGTGCGGTCTGCCGAACGTATAACTTGGGGAAAATTACCCGCCCTCCAAGACACCTACAGCACCCGATGTCACAGGAAGGCCAAAAAGATCATCAAGGACATCAACCACCCGAGCCACTGCCTGTTCACCCTGCTATCATCCAGAAGTCGAGGTCAGTACAGGTGCATCAAAGCTGGGACCGAGATAATGAAAAACAGCTTCTATCTCAAGGCCATCAAACTGTTAAATAGCCATCACGAGCACTTTAAGAAATGGAATACTAGTCACATTAATAATGTTTACATATCTTGCACTACTCATCTCATATGTATATACTGCATTCTATTCTACTGTATCTTAGTCCATGCCGCTCTGTCATTGCCTGTCCATACAGTGAGGGAAAAAAGTATTTGATCCCCTGCTGATTTTGTACGTTTGACCACTGACAAAGAAATGATCAATCTATAATTTTAATGGTAGGTTTATTTGAACAGTGAGAGACAAAATAACAACAAAAAATCCAGGAAAACGCATTTAAAAAATGTTATAAATTGATTTGCATTTTAATGAGGGAAATAAGTATTTGACCCCCTCTCAATCAGAAAGATTTCTGGCTCCCAGGTGTCTTTTATACAGGTAACGAGCTGAGATTAGGAGCACACTCTTAAAGGGAGTGCTCCTAATCTCAGCTTGTTACCTGTATAAAAGACACCTGTCCACAGAAGCAATCAATCAATCAATCAGATTCCAAACTCTCCACCATGGCCAAGACCAAAGAGCTCTCCAAGGATGTCAGGGACAAGATTGTAGACCTACACAAGGCTGGAATGGGCTACAAGACCATAGCCAAGCAGCTTGGTGAGAAGGTGACAACAGTTGGTGCGATTATTCGCAAATGGAAGAAAAACAAAATAACTGTCAATCTCCCACGGCCTGGGGGTCCATGCAAGATCTCACCTCGTGGAGTTGCAATGATCATGAGAACGGTGAGGAATCAGCCCAGAACTACATGGGAGGATCTTGTCAATGATCTCAAGGCAGCTGGGACCATAGTCACCAAGAAAACAATTGGTAACACACTACGCCGTGAAGGACTGAAATCCTGCAGTGCCCGCAAGGTCCCCCTGCTCAAGAATGCACATACAGTGGGGAAAAAAAGTATTTAGTCAGCAACCAATAGTGCAAGTTCTCCCACTTAAAAAGATGAGAGAGGCCTGTAATTTTCATCATAGGTACACGTCAACAATGACAGACAAATTGAGAAAAAAAATCCTGAAAATCACATTGTAGGATTTTTAATGAATTTATTAGCAAATTATGGTGGAAAATAAGTATTTGGTCACCTACAAACAAGCAAGATTTCTGTCTCTCACAGACCTGTAACTTCTTCATTAAGAGGCTCCTCTGTCCTCCACTCGTTACCTGTATTAATGGCACCTGTTTGAACTTGTTATCAGTATAAAAGACACCTGTCCACAACCTCAAAAAGTCACACTCCAAACTCCACTATGGCCAAGACCAAAGAGATGTCAAAGGACACCAGAAACAAAATTGTAGACCTGCACCAGGCTGGGAAGACTGCATCTGCAATAGGTAAGCAGCTTGGTTTGAAGAAATCAACTGTGGGAGCAATTATTAGGAAATGGAAGACATACAAGACCACTGATAATCTCCCTCGATCTGGGGCTCCACGCAAGATCTCACCCCGTGGGGTCAAAATGAACACAAGAACGGTGAGCAAAAATCCCAGAACCACACGGGGGGACCTACTTTTTTCCCCCACTGTATACAGGGCCGTCTGAAGTTTGCCAATGAACCTCTGAATGATTCAGAGGGGAACTGCGTGAAAGTGTTGTGGTCAGATGAGACCAAAATCGAGCTCTTTGGCATCAACTCAACTCGCCGTGTTTGGAGGAGGAGGAATGCTGCCTATGACCCCAAGAACACCATCCCCACCATCAAACATGGAGGTGGAAACATTATGCTTTGGGGGTGTTCTCCTGCTAAGGGGAGAGGACAACTTCACTGCATCAAAGGGACGATGGACGGGGCCATGTACCGTCAAATCTTGGGTGAGAACCTCCTTCCCTCAGCCAGGGCATTGAAAATGGGTCGTGGATGGGTATTCCAGCATGACAATGACCCAAAACACACGGCCTGTGGCAACAAAGTAGTGGCTCAAGAAGAAGCACATTAAGGTCCTGGAGTGGCCTAGCCAGTCTCCAGACCTAAATCCCATAGAAAATCTGTGGAAGGAGCTGAAGGTTCGAGTTGCCAAATGTCAGCCTCAAAACCTTAATGACTTGGAGAAGATCTGCAAAGAGGAGTGGAACAAAATCCCTCCTGAGATGTGTGCAAACCTGGTGGCCAACTACAAGAAACGTCTGACCTCTGTGATTGCCAACAAGGGTTTTGCCCCCAAGTACTAAGTCATGTTTTGCAGAGGGGTCAAATACTTATTTCCCTCATTAAAATGCAAATCAATTTATAAAATTTTTGACATGCGTTTTTCTGGATTATTTTGTTGTTATTCTGTCTCTCACTGTTCAAATAAACCTACCATTAAAATTATAGACTGATCATGTCTTTGTCAGTGGGCAAACGTACAAAATCAGCAGGGGATCAAATACTTTTTTCCCTCACTGTATGTGTACAGTTGAAGTCGGAAGTTTACATACACCTTAGCCAAATACATTTAAACTCCGTTTTTCACAATTCATGACATTTAATCCTAGTAAACATTATCTGTCATAGGTCAGTTAGGATCACCACTTTATTTTAAGAATGTGAAATGTCAGAATAATAGTAGAGAGAATGATTTAATTCAGCTTTTATTTCTTTCATCACATATCCAGTGGGTCAGAAGTTTACATACACTCAATTAGTATTTGGTAGCGTTGCCTTTAAATTGTTTAACTTCGGTGAAACATTTCGGGTAGCCTTCCACAAGCTTCCCAGAATAGGTTGGGTGAATTTTGGCCCATTCCACCTGACAGAGCTTGTGTAACTGAGTCAGGTTTGTAGGCCTCCTTGCTCATACACGCTTTTTCAGTTCAGCCAACATATTTTCTATAGAATTGAGGTCTTTGTGATGGCCACTCCAATACCTTGACTTTGTTGTCCTTAAGCCATTTTGCCAAAACTTTGGAAGTATGCTTGGGGTCCATTTGGAAGACCCATTTGCAACCAAGCTTTAACTTCCTGACTGATGTCTTGAGATGTTGCTTCAATATATCCACATAATTTTCCTTCCTCATGATGCCATCTATTGTTTGCACAGATGAACATGGTACCTTCAGGCGTTTGGAAATTGCTCCCAAGGATGAACCAGACTTGTGGAGGTCTACACATTTTTTTCTGAGGTCTTGGCTGATTTCTTTTGATTTTCCCATGATGTCAAGCAAAGAGGCACTGAGTTTGAAGGTAGGTCTTGAAATACATCCACAGGTACACCTCCAATTGACTCAAATTATGTCAATTAGCCTATCAGAAGCTTCTAAAGCCATGACATCATTTTCTGAAATTTCCCAAGCTGTTTAAAGGCACAGTCAACTTAGTGTATGTAAACTTCTGACCCACTGGAATTGTGATACAGTGAATTATAAGTGAAATAATCTGTCTGTAAACAATTGTTGGAAAAATTACTTGCACAAAGTCCTATCCGACTTGCCAAAACGATAGTTTGTTAACAAGAAATTTGTGGAGTGGTTGAATAACGAGTTTTAATGACTCCAACCTAAGTGTATGTAAACTTCCAACTTCAACTGTATATATTCTTAAATTCCATTCCTTACTAGATTTGTGTGTATTGGGTATATGTTGTGAAATTGTTAGATATTACTTGTTAGATATTATTGCACTGTCGGAGCTAGAAGCACAAGCATTTCGCTACACCCGCAATAACATTTGCTAAACACGTGTATGTGACAAATAACATTTGATTTGATTTGATTTGAGATGTAGGATCTTAATTTGATCACCTTGTTGCAGGACAACTTTCCTGCAATGCAGGACATTTTAAACGTGTCGTGTATTTCAGGTTTAAAAAGGCTTCTGAAATTTCCACTTTGAAATTTCAGCCGCAATTTTCTCTTATGAAAAATGTATCATCCCTACAGGAATTTACATTCATTATAATCCACATAATAATTCACATTTCCTGTTGCTGCAGGATTATTTTCCTGGCTCAAATTCAGATCCTACATCTGTACTATAATTATAACTAACACTTGAACTCCTGGGACAGTTCTGAACTTGGAATGGGCTAGAGCTTTCATACTGCCACACCAAGCTTTCTCAGTGGTTCTTAATAGTCTCCTGCCATTACATGAGAACATTTGTAATACAGACCATCCTAAAAGTAACAATTACCAGATAAAAAACAGATGGCAGACAGATGGAACATATTCCCCAGGAATTCTGCTAAAATGTCCCCTTCATGGGGGTTGTTGTATACTGTACACCCTCTGTTAACATGAGCAAGATAGTTTTTGGGGTGGACAGTACTCAACCAGGTTTCTAATGCTTAGCAGTTACAGTATACCGTAGAAATAATAACGACAATGGAACTCTTTTACTTTATAAAATACATCAATTCTTTATGGCCTCATGTCCTCAATGTCAGTTCTGCGGTTTCCAAAATGTCTTCATATGATTCCCAATTCACTAATGATATTGTTTTGCTTACGTATAATGTTGTGATTATATAAAAAGAGATGAAAAACAAACAAGCGCAGTGATCCTGACGCCATAATAACAGCAACTGCTGCATGTGGATTAGAGCCAGTGATCCTTTCTCTCCTGGAGGCCTGTCTGTGTTCTGTCATCTTTTGGATTGGGACAGTATTATGTAGGGTCAAAGGTCATGGGACCCCGTCCCCCATTGATCTCTGTGAGTCCAGCTGTGACGTGGGTTGAGTGCCAGCTTCCTGGGACGTCTGCCAGAAGGAGAGTGAGGAGAGGCAAAGCCCTGGACACGCGTGACCTCTCTATGCATCACTGCTGCTGCTGCTGTCCCTCAGGGAGAAGAGAGTACGTCAGCCCCCTTCACCACACACACACACGCGCACACACGCACACACGCACGGGTACACACAGAACAGTGATTGGAGAGCTCGGAACTCTCTGTGTCTCTCTCTCTCTCTCTCTCTTTCACAGACACACACAGGCTCCCGGGAGGGACCGAGGCATCTCCACAAGGGGTTGGAAAACATTCACACAGATCAATTTGATAAGGCTGGGGGAAGAGCCAGGGAACCACACGAAAAGCGCACTTCACATGACATAACGCACTGTGAATCCTGTGTCACATTCTGTTCACCTTACAATTAGGGAAGAAATACATGCACATTGTAGATAGATTCAAGACTACTGTGTTTTCGCAACAATCACAACAACTATTATGAATGGAGTATGTAGCATATATTAGACATGCAGTACTCCTTGAAATAAATAAAACATGAACACTCAGACGTAAACAAGAGCAAAATTCTTGAATAAGGACAAGAATGTTCGGTGCACTTCCTACAATGAGGACAGGATTAGTGTGTGTGCATAGAGAAGATTACGCTGCAGGAATTGAAAGAGCTAGACTGAACTTTAAATGTTTGTTTGCTTATTCAACAACTGTCAAGTGTACAGCTGTAACTTAGAACAAATACTTTTGCATATCAAAGTGAATATAGAAGCAGAACCTATTTTATATTGCATTCCATGGAAGAGACTAAATAAAAATGCTATTGTAAAAGTATATTATTGAGCAGTGAGTGGAGGAGACCAAGCCTTGTTGTGGACATGGAGTTAGCTGCCTCGGTGTTCAAAGCAATAAAACTTAAGTAGGTAAAAACGTATTTGTAACTATCCCATTAATCCCATTGAATTAAACATGTGATGTTTTGCTTTAGACCACGATAGTACAACTGTACTCTGAATTGTGACATTGATGTGTGAATATCCTTTAGATTCTGATGAGTGATTCATTATAATGTTGGCAATGTGGACAGTATACACTTGGAGGTAGGTAAATGTATAGGTCTACATGTGACTACCAAAATAAAGGAAATACCAACATAAAGTGTCTTAATAGGGTGTTGCCTACACAGGGCTAAGCTGATGGTTCATCTGTGCTCTCCTACAACATCCTCTGCCCCCCCATCCACCCTCCCCTTCCTCCAAACCCTTGTCATTTTGTCACCCATCCTTTGTCTGTATTCGCCACATTCTCAGAGAGGTTGATAGTGGTTGAGAGACAGTTGAGAATTGCTCCCAGGAGTTGTCAATTGTACACACACAGGCACAAAGACACACACAAATGAGAAGCATGTCACAAGCTGTACACAAGATGTGCAACAAGCTCTAAATCCCGAATGGACAAATAATAATCAGTATAGGGCCCAAATGATCATGTCTGACTTCCAACCCTTCTTTCTCTTTGCGAGGGTGATGCTACTTGAGATACCTGAATGCGAATGTTGAAGAGATTTCTATTTACATCACCGAAATGATGTTGCTGGATGGTGTTGAAATAACGGTGTACTTGATGTTCCTGTACACAGTAGGATGTGGAACTCCTCCAACCATGTCATAAAGCTTGTACATGTAGCATATGTTGTATGCTAATTCTATTTGACATTCACTACCGGTCAAAAGTTTTAGAACACCTACTCATTCAAGGGTTTTTCTTTATTTTTACTATTTTCTACATTGTAGAATAATAGTGAAGACATCACAACTATGAAATAACACATATGGCATCATGTAGTAACCAAAAAAGTGTTAAACAAATCAAAATCTATTTTACATTTGAGATTCTTCAAATAGCCACCCTTTGCCTTGGTGACAGCTTTGCACACTCTTGGCATTCTCTCAACCAGCGTCATGAGGTAGTCACCTGGAATGCATTTCAATTAACAGGTGTGTCTTCTTAAAAGTTAATTTGTGGAATTTCTTTCCTTCTTAATGCGTTTGAGCCAATCAGTTGTGTTGCGACAAGGTAGAGTATAGAGTCGCAAAAACCATAAAGCACTATGAATGGAAGGAATGGAAGACCCAGAGTTACCTCTGCTGCAGAGGATACGTTTATTAGAGTTACCAGCCTCAGAAATTGCAGCCCAAATAAATGCTTCAGAGTTCAACTGTTCAGAGGGGACTGTGTGAATCAGGCCTTCATGGTCAGATTGCTGCAAAGAAACCACTACTAAAGGACACCAATATGAAGAAGAGACTTGCTTGGGCCAAGAAACACGAGCAATGGATATTAGACCGGTGGAAATGTGTCCTTTGGTCTGGAGTCCAAATTTGAGATTTTTGGTTCCAACTGCCGTGTCTTTGTGAGACGCGGTGTGGGTGAACGGATGTTCTCCGCATGTGTATTTCCCACCGTAAAGCATGGAGGAGGAGGTGTTATTGTGTGGGGGTGCTTTGCTGATTACACTGTTTGTAATTTATTTAGAATTCAAGGCACACTTAACCAGCATGGCTACCACAGCATTCTGCAGCGATACGCCATCCCATCTGGTTTGGGCTTAGTGGGACTATCATTTGTTTTTCAACAGGACAATGACCCAACACACCTCCAGGCTGTGTAAGGGCTATTTTACCAATAAGGAGAGTGAAAGAGTGCTGCATCAGATGACCTGGCCTCCACAATCCCCCGACCTCAACCAAATTGAGATGGTTTGGGATGAGTCGGACCACAGAGTGAAGGAAATGCAGCCAACAAGTGCTCACCATATGTGGGAACTCCTTCAAGACTGTTGGAAAAGCATTCCAGGTGACGCTGGTTGAGAGAATGCCAAGAGTGTGCAAAGCTGTCATCAAGGCAAAGGGTGGCTATTTGAAAAATCTCAAATGTAAAATAGATTTTGATTTGTAAACACTTTTTTGGTTACTACATGATTCCATATGTGTTATTTCATAGTTGTGATGTCTTCACTATTATTCTACAATGTAGAAAATAGTAAAAATTAAATAAAAACCCTTGAATGAGTAGGTGAATGACCGGTAGTGAATGTCAAATAGAATTAGCATACAACATATGACATCTCATGTTCTGAAGCAAAGTTCAATGTAACTGTTTCTGATAATCATTATGTTATCACAAATAGATAAACATGTGAAATGTGTAATCTTGTGACATCATAAAGGAATGAACCAGCTCTAGATGGCCTTTGAACTTCGACAGCGTCGCCACTCCCAATCAAATATGACACAGGCACAAGAAGTGATGCCCGACAAGGACCCTCCCACTGCCCCTATAAAGTGACATATTGACATTTACATTTGAGTCATTTAGCAGACGCTTAGCAGACTGTTTCAGCCGGCTCCATGCAGTGCTGGGGGGTGGCGTATAATATCCATCCTGTCACTGCACTCCCCCGCTGTGCTAAATGGGGTCAGCGCTGGGTTGACTCTCTCTCCAGGGCCTAGGCATGGTTTTGACTGAGCCAAATGCAAAATGCTTCAACAATCATCCCCCCGCAGACTTAGAATGGGCTGGTGTGAGAATGGACCAGAGAATTAATGAGGCTATCATCAAGTTAATCAGCACTGAAAACTCCCGCTATTTCTCCCTCCCCTCTTTTCATGATGATATCTCTCGCCATGAGTTTGTTAATGGTCATCTGAATGGCTTGGTGACCATTAGGACTTTGCTATTACAATTAGAGATTCTGATATATGTTCATTATTACATCCTATATGTGCACTAAAACTAAAGATCAGAAGCATGTTTTGAAAAAACAACATTAGTGAATATGGGAAGAATACAAGCCTTGGTGTTCAAATTCACTTGACCAACATTATGGCCCAATTGCACACACATTAGTGTTACAAGCATTGAACAGTAGGCTACATCAAATAGCTAATCTTGACCAAGACCAAAAAGAACAAATTCACCTTGAAGACAGGCAAAAACACACACTGGCTGGATGGCTACTTTCCCTGATGGCATGTGTGAAATCACATCAAACATTAAGTCAATTGCTGCATCATTCCAATTTCAGACCTGATTTCTGGACAACTAAAAGGTAATTTTGGCAATATTTCTATGGTAAATACTCTATGCCCAACAGCTGTTGCCACCAGTTAGGCAGGTTATGTTTCCTTATGATATGGGTTAGTAAGTGGAGAGGAAATACACACCTTCTCTACATGAATCTCTAGGTGACAGGTTTCTACTGTCAGAGAGGAGTGGATGGGGCAGCATCAGGCTGTGTACCAGGCATCAAAGGGACACTGTGTATTTTCCAGTCCTCAGCCGCCTCAGAGTTACAGGACTTTGAGATAACCTCTGGCCTGTAGAGTCAGCCTTCTTCTTGTGAGCCAGGAAGTGAAGTAACTCCTCAGTCTTAATCTGTGACCGACCTGCGTCAGACCTTTCCCCACATCGTTAGCCTGCCTGCTTCGGAAGTCAGACCATTTAGGTATTTGGAGAGATGAAGGTAAGACCAGGGGGTCTGTGTGATGTCATTACAATCAGAAACTGGAACCATTTATCGCCTTACTTACTTTTACTTAATCCTCTTAGTTTCTTGAGGGTAGGACGTGAGAATCAACAAAGATACAAACTATTTTTCTGAAAACCTATTAATACGTTTAATGTAACACTGTGTCTACAGTCATAAAAAAATATATAACAATTTAATTTGTGCATAGAGTGAGATATTATAGGTTAACCTGAACAGTTGACTATTTTTTATGATGCTACTGTACCAGCATTCCAGTATTTCACACTCTCTAGAAGAAAGCCCACTACAGTAAGTACTACAGTAAGTCCTATAGTAAGTAGCTGCACCTAGCCCCCTTACATAACTAACACTTCATGTGCTTTCTTGGTTTAAATGTTTTCTTAAGCACAGTCAATATAACATGTTTTATACATTATTCACTTAAAAAACCAATTATAGTACCTTTCGCTTTCTGAGAATTGCAGTCAATGGAAGGTGAGATGCCCTATATTACATAAGGGTACATTAATATGTATCATTTGGTTCTAAAGGAATGGTTTCATTAAATCTCCTGTTACATCTCTTCTTCATGCTTGGTATATCAGGTCCTGACACAATACGTATGCTGCTCTCATAGAAGTTGGAAATGCATTATAGAGTACATCCTCTTTACCCCTGCATATACCCCAGACGATAAAGAATATGTTGTAATTGTCATGCAAAGTACAAAGCTGCTTCTCTGAGTGCTCACAGTAAGTCTGTGGGGCGATACCTTTTAAAATTACCCATTGACAGGTTAAGCATTAAATACTGTACGTTGACATCAGTGAGAGCTGCCAATTTACTATGCTGTTAATAAATATTAGAAAATGTCTTTACCTTGTTGTGATCTGCCGTTGCTTTAAACAGATAACAACCAAATGATGACCTCTTTCCCAGACGTTTTGATGTTGTCATGAAAAATACATTTTTAATAGTTACTCATTGTTTATTATTTATCACATTTACATGTGATGTATGTAACGCTGCATCTGACAACACTGACTACAAACAGCTACTTTCCATCTATGAAGTTCATCATTGCTTATTGATTACATTTACAAAGTATGAGATTCTTTTACTTTGATTGCAGCGTCTCACATGTGATCCAGAAAATATTGTTTATGTACAACAGCCTCATTAGAAACCAAGCACCATTCTCTTCCAAGATGGTGTAAACAGGAAGCACAGTAACTACACTTTATATGTCAATAAACAAGTTACATCATCTTCTGTTGACTTACAACTGTGATAGAGAGATTGTGTGTGCAATCCTTTTTGGTTTTTGCCTTCCACCAGTATGCCTGTGGGGGTGCAGTACCTCCTCTGATGGTATGGGGGCGCTGTGATTTTCATCTCCTTATCTGACCCGGTTTCCACTAGATAGCAGTGCCACAAAGTCAAAATTGGCTATATATAGTACAAATTCATGAAAACAAAAATGTACTTTAGGTTAGCAGCATGGTTAAGGTTAGGGTTAAGGTTAGGTGACATTTTAAGAAGATAAATTGTAGAAATAGGCAGGGTTTATGACTCTGTGGCTGTGGTAACTAGTGTCGACCCTCTGACGGGATTTATGACTTTCTGGCAGCACCTCTGAGATCTCCAGGGATGAGCACTCTAATTCTAAACCATTTTGATGTAGGAAGAGAAATGAATTACAGCACTCTCTTGATAGAAGGTGGAGAGAGCGAGAGAGAGAGGGGTGGGCGGGAGAAGAAAAGTGGCAATGTGATAAAATATCTGTAAAAGGGAGAGGGAAGCTGGAAACAGTGAAAGTCTAGTTATTGAGGAATGGAACATATATGTATACTAAAAGAAAATATCTCAAACATGGGAATTCATCTACTTTCAAGAACATACTCATTAGTGATGTATGTTTTCTTCAGTGGTTTCACACTACCTTCCACTATGTCACCAAACTCCCAAGAGTATACCACCCCCAATGACAATAAAAGGTCTCTGAAAAATGTGTGATTGAATATAACAATATACATATACCTTAACATATAAAGTGTTAGAAGGTAAAGAAAAAATATATATATACAGTGGGGAGAACAAGTATTTGATACACTGCCGATTTTGCAGGTTTTCCTACTTACAAAGCATGTAGAGGTCTGTATTTTTATCATAGGTACACTTCATGACATAAGTATTTGATCACCTACCAACCAGTAAGAATTCCGGCTCTCACAGACCTGTTAGTTTTTCTTTAAGAAGCCCTCCTGTTCTCCACTCATTACCTCTATTAACTGCACCTGATTGACCTCGTTACCTTTATAAAAGACACATGTCCACACACTCAATCAAACAGACTCCAACCTCTCCACAATGGCCAAGACCAGAGAGCTGTGTAAGGACATCAGGGATAAAATTGTAGACCTGCACAAGGCTGGGATGGGCTACAGGACAATAGGCAAGCAGCTTGGTGAGAAGGCAACAACTGTTGGCGCAATTAGTAGAAAATGGAAGAAGTTCAAGATGACGGTCAATCACCCTCGGTCTGGGGCTCCATGCAAGATCTCACCTCGTGGGGCATCAATGATCATGAGGAAGGTGAGGGATCAGCCAAGAACTACACGGCAGGACCTGGTCAATGACCTGAAGAGAGCTGGGACCACAGTCTCAAAGAAAACCATTAGTAACACACTACGCCGTCATGGATTAAAATCCTGCAGCGCACGCAAGGTCCCCCTGCTCAAGCCAGCGCATGTCCAGGCCCGTCTGAAGTTTGCCAATGACCATCTGGATGATCCAGAGGAGGAATGGGAGAAGGTCATGTGGTCTGATGAGACAAAAATAGAGCTTTTTGGTCTAAACTCCACTCGCCGTTTTTGGAGGAAGAAGAAGGATGAGTACAACCCCAAGAACACCATCCCAACCGTGAAGCATGGAGGTGGAAACATCATTCTTTGGGGATGCTTTTCTGCAAAGGGGACAGGACGACTGCACCGTATTGAGGGGAGGATGGATGGGGCCATGTATCGCGTGATCTTGGCCAACAACCTCCTTCCCTCAGTAAGAGCATTGAAGATGGGTCGTGGCTGGGTCTTCCAGCATGACAACGACCCAAAACACACAGCCAGGGCAACTAAGGAGTGGCTCCGTAAGAAGCATCTCAAGGTCCTGGAGTGGCCTAGCCAGTCTCCAGACCTGAACCCAATAGAAAGTCTTTGGAGGGAGCTGAAAGTCCATATTGCCCAGCGACAGCCCCGAAACCTGAAGGATCTGGAGAAGGTCTGTATGGAGGAGTGGGCCAAAATCCCTGCTGCAGTGTGTGCAAACCAGGTCAAGACCTACAGGAAAAGTATGATGTCTGTAATTGCAAACAAAGGTTTCTGTACCAAATATTAAGTTCTGCTTTTCTGACGTATCAAATACTTATGTCATGCAATAAAATGCAAATTAATTACTTCAAAATCATACAATGTGATTTTCTGGATTTTTCCGCCTCTCACAGTTGAAGTGTACCTATGATAAAAATTACAGACCTCTACATGCTTTGTAAGTAGGAAAACCTGCAAAATCGGCAGTGTATCAAATACTTGTTCTCCCCACTGTATATATAAGGTTATTCATCTACAGTCCCAACAGAAAATATTCACACCCCTTGACTTTTTCCACATTTTGTTGTGTTACAACCTGAATTTAAAATGGATTACATTGAGCATTTTTGTCACTGACCTACACACAATACTCCATAACGTCAAAGTGTAATTATGTTTTTCAAATTTTTTACAAATTAATTAAAAAGCTGAAATGTCCTGAGTCAGTACTGTAAGTATTCAACCCCTTTGTTATGGCAAGCCTAAATAAGTTCAGGAGTATAAACGTGCTTAACAAGTCACATAAAAAGTTGCATGGACTCACTCTGTGTGCAATAATAGTGCTTAACATCATTTTTTGAATGACTACCTCATGTCATCCCCACAGATATACTATATATACAAAAGTGGTGGCTGCGTCATGTTATGTGTATGCTTGTAATCGTTAAGGACTGGCAAAATCTTAGAGGAAAACCTGGTTCAGCCTGCTTTCCACCAGACACTGGGAGATGAATTCACCTTTCAGCAGGACAATAACCTAAAACACAAGGCCAAATCTACACTGGACCTGCTTACCAAGAAAACAGGGAATGTTCCTGAGTGGCAGAGTTTCAGTTTTTACTTAAATCTGCTTGAAAATCTATGGCAAGAGTTGAAAATGGTTGTCTACCAATGATCAACAACCAATTTGACAGAGCTTGAAGAATTCTGAAAATGATCAACAACCAATTTGACAAATGCTTGAAGAATTCTGATAATAATACATCGGCAGGTGTGCAAAGCTCTTAGAGACTTACCCAGAAAGTCTCACAGCTGTAATCGCTGCCAAAGGTGATTCTAACTTGTATTGACTCAGGGGTGTGAATAATTATGTAAATTACATTTTCAATACATTTGCAAAAATGTCTAAAAACAATGTTTTCACTTTGTTATTATGGGGTATTATGTGTAGATGGGTGAGAGAAAAAAAAAGTATTCAATTTTGAATTCAGGCTGTAACACAACAAAATATGGAATAAGTCAAAGGGTATGACTACTTTCTGAAGGCACTGTAGATGAATAACCTAATATTTTATATCAATCATCTAATCACCATTGGTATGCATGTCCATACCTCTCTCTATTACTTTCCCCCTCAATCTCTTCCCTCACCTGAGTCTTGCTTTCTACTCGGAGCTTATAGCACTGAGGACAATGGTGGCTCTTTGAACCCGGTGGTGGCTGACTTGAAAGGGAGGTGAGCCCCCTGCCAGGTCCCTCGCTTTGCCCTGCTGCTACTGGTGGTTAAAGAAAATATACAGGCTCGATCTGGAGGATATTACTGTAATGACCACAAATGGCCTTTGTCCACCTCCTAAATATCAGCTGTAATGATCTGGAAAGGGTTTTATAAAACAGGACGATCTGTTTAACCTGAAGGTTGTGCATACTCAGACACAGGTCAATACACACACACCAGAGGTTAAAAAGTGGTGTGGCAAAATTTTTACATGTTTTTTTCTGGGGCCTGGAGATTTTCCTGATCTCATGGCCTGGTCAGATAAAATTCTTGTCCTATTCGTAGGCTATGACAAAATATTATTATGATAGATAGCTTCCCTTTTCTTCTGTGCTATGACTGGGCTGGGTTTTTTCTTGTCGGGTGATGTAAATTGGAAACACTCCTGACCTAAGGTGCATCAAACCCTTTCAAACTACCACAAACCTTGTTATTATTCATTCCTAATGTGATATAAAAAAGAGCCAGAGACAACAACTTCAATGGACAACATACCTAGTAGTTTAGTGAACTACTATAGCATGGCTGAGCGTTATGCAAAGAATGGTTATAATGTCTTTAAATATAAATTTCATTTTATACACACACACAATGTTAAGCAGTTGGGTTACGTTTAACACCATACACAGTAGACTTTGTAACAAGGCAGGGTTACATTTAACACCATACAAAGTAGACTTTGTAACAAGGCAGGGTTACATTTAACACAATACACAGTAGACTTTGCAACAACGTTTTTTTTATGTGTAAGTCATAAAACCACTAACCGTGTGTAGTTGTCCTGGTGTCCATCTGGCCCACCAGAGGTTGGTTTCCTGGCGCTCTCTGTAGGAACTGATTGCCTGTAAAATCCATATATTCAATCATTAAATTAACTATACTGAACAAAAATATGAACGCAACATGCAACAATTTCAAAGATTTTAATGAGGTACAGTTCATTTAAGGAAATCAGTCAATTGAAATAATTAATTAGGCCCTAATCTATGGATTTCACATGACTGGGAATACAGATATGCATATGTTGGTCACATATACACTGCATGACCACTAGTATGTGGACACCTGCTCGTTCTTCTCATCTCATTCCAAAATCATGGGCATTAATATGGAGTTGGTCCCCCTTTGCTGCTATAACAGCCTCCACTCTTCTGGGAAGGCTTTCCACTAGATGTTAGAACGTTGCTGCGGGGAATTGCTTCCATTCAGCCACAAGAGCATTAGTGAGGTCGGGCACTGATATTGAGCGATTAGGCCTGGCTCGTAGTCGCTGTTCCAATTCATCCCAAAGGTGTTAGATCGGGTTGAGGTCAGGGCTCTATGCAGGCCAGTCAAGTTCTTCCACACTGATCTCGACAAACCATTTCTGTATGGACCTCGCTTTGTGCACGGGGCATTGTCATGCTGAAACCACAAAGTTGGAAGCACAGAATCATCTAGAATGTCTTTGTATGCTGTAGCGTTAAGATTTCCCTTCACTGGAACCCTGTGCGAAGTTGCTGGATATTGGCGGGAACTGGAACACGCTGTCGTACACATCCAGAGCATTCCAAACATGCTCAATAGGTGACATGTCTGATGAGTATGCAGGCCATAGAAGAGCTGGGACATTTTCAGCATCCAGAAATTGTGTACAGCTCCTTGCGACATGGGGCTATGCATTATCATGCTGAAACATGAGGTGTTGGCGGCGGATGAATGTGCCTCAGGATCTCATCATGGTATCTCTGTACATGCAAATTGCCATCAGAAAATGCAATTGTGTTCATTGTCCGTAGCTTATGCCTGCCCATACCATAACCCCAACACCACCATGGGGCACTCTGTTCACAACGTTAACATCAGCAAACCGCTCACCCACACGACGCCGTACACATGGTCTGCAGTTGTGAGGCAGGTTGGACGTACTGCCAAATTCTCTAAAAACGTATGTTGGAGTCGGGTTATGGTAGAGAAATGAACAGTCAATTCTCTGGCAACAGCTCTGGTGGACATTCCAGATTGCCACTTGTACGCTCCCTCAAAACTTGAGACATCTGTGGCATTGTGTTGTGTGACAAAACTGCACATTTTAGAGTGGCTTTTTATTGTCCCGAGCACAAGGTGCACCTGTGTAATGATCATGCTGTTTAATCAGCTTCTTGATATGCCATAATTGTCAGGTGGATGGATTGTCTTGGCAAAGGAGAAATGCTCACTAAAATCTGCGAGAAATAAGCTTATTGTACGTTTGGAAAATTTCTGGGATCTTTTATTTCAGCTCATGAAACATGGGACTAACACTTTACATATTTTAACATTTTCATTGAAAATAATATCCCCCTTTTCATGAAGTAGGTTTTATTGAATGTCACTCATTCCATTGCACCCTAATGCTAACCAAACCTGCATTACCAGTTCATATCAGTAGGTGTCACTATGCAATACTAGCTAGTCGAAAAAGACTGAGCCATGATGGCTGCCCGTCTCTGCATTTATTACATTTATGGTGGTGCTAGATTCCATCAATTCTCTCTTTCTGCATTAGCTATCAATCTGTTATGGTTGGACACGTGTTCATATTGTCTGTGTGGACTGCTCTGTTGCAGGATTTGTAGGTTCTTTATTCTTAAGACAGTGAAATTTGCGCCACAAACATTTGTAAATAATCACTATTATTTTTTTTTTTTTATTTATTTTTTTTCACTAGCACTGGAAATAAAATAATATGCCATCATTACTGGAGTAACAAACTGGCTGACTAACCTTTTCAGGAGCTTCAGTATCCCTTGGCCTTGGGTAGCAGCAGCAGATCGTTTCATCTTCTTTATCCTGTGCCAAGCACATTTATTCAGTGAGTCTAAATTATTAACTTTAGCTGCTTCCTGCATGATTGCATCAACCTAGCTAGCTAATTTTGGGTGACTAGTTAACGTTAGCTTGGCTCTCTCTGTGTGTTCGTGCCGTGGGAGGAGGGGTTTTTTCATTGGCAGAAAGCAATGGCTAGCTAGGCTGAATAAGTTGACGACGGACTCGCTCAAGCTGTCGGGACTAACCCAGAACTTTACACAACGTTAGACACGGACACGAATGATCTGCTTGGCGTGTTGACACACTGGTGGTTTGTTGTGGCCGAGTATTGGTGCTAAACCGTGTTGTTGGAGGCTGGCATGCTAGTTGGCTGTGGCGTCATAGGATTCGGTGCCCTGGACGGATTTCACGGAAGAATACTTTACCAAGTAAGCTAGCTGAATAAACTAAGTTAGTCTATTCCTAGAAAACATTGAACCGCTGTAGTTTACAACAATTATAGTTTCTGAGGTGGAAGTTGGGAGAGTTATATTTGAGTGTTTCAGTGAAACGTAAGTGAGGGAGGCCCCGCTCTCTCGCTTTCCCAGATGTTTAGTTCATTTAATTTCGATCTCCTTTGCATTATTGTAGCCATTTTCTGTAGCCTGTCAACTATGCGTCTGTCTATCCCTGTTCTCTCCTCTCCGCACGGGCTATACAAACGCCTCACACCGCTTGGCTGCTGCCACTCTAACCTGCTGGTCCCTGCACGTACGAACCACGTGGAGTTCCAGGTCTCTGGCAGCCTCTGGAACTGCCGTTCTGCGGCCAACAAGGCAGAGTTCATCTCAGCCTATGCTACCCTCCAGTCCCTCGACTTCTTGGCGCTGACGGAAACATGGATTACCACTGAAAACACTGCTACTCCTACTGCTCTCTCCTCGTCTGAACATGTGTTCTCGCATACGTGGAGAGCATATGGTCAGCGGGGTGGTGGCACAGGAATCCTCATCTCTCCCAAGTGGACATTCTCTCTTTTTCCCCTGACCCATCTGTCTATCTCCTCATTTGAATTCCATGCTGTCACAGTCACTAGCCCATTCAAGCTTAACATCCTTATCATTTATCGCCCTCCAGGTTCCCTTGGAGAGTTCATCAAAGAGCTTGACGCCTTGATAAGTTCCTTTCCTGAGGATGGCTCACCCCTCACAGTTCTGGGTGACTTTAACCTCCCTACGTCTACCTTTGACTCATTTCTCACTGCCTCCTTCTTTCCACTCCTCTCCTCTTTTGACCTCACCCTCTCACCGTCCCCCCCTACTCACAAGGCAGCCAATACGCTTGACCTCATCTTTACTAGATGCTGTTCTTCTACTAATCTCACTGCAACTCCCCTCCAAGTCTCCGACCACTACTTTGTATCCTTTTCTCTCTAGCTCTCCTCCAACACTACTCACTCTGCCCCTACTCAGATGGTAATGCGCCGTAGCAACCTTCGCTCTCTCTCTCCCGCTACTCTCTCCTCTTCCATCCTATCATCTCTTCCCTCTGCTCAATCCTTCTCCCTCCAATCTCCTGATTCTGCCTCCTCAACCCTCCTCTCCTCCCTTTCTGCATCCTTTGACTCTCTATGTCCCCTATCCTCCCGGCCGGCTCGGTCCTCCCCTCCTGCTCTGTGGCTTGACGACTCATTGCGAGCTCACAGAACAGGGCTCCGGGCAGCCGAGCGGAAATTGAGGAAAACTAGACTCCCTGCGGACCTGGCATCTTTTCACTCCCTCCTCTCTACATTTTCTTCCTCTGTTTCTGCTTCTAAAGCCACTTTCTACCACTCTAAATTCCAAGCATCTGCCTCTAACCCTAGGAAGCTCTTTGCCACCTTCTCCTCCCTGCTGAATTCTCCTCCCCCTCCCCCCTCCTCCCTCTCTGTGGATGACTTCGTCAACCATTTTGAAAAGAAGGTTGATGACATCCGATCCTCGTTTGTTAAGTCAAATGACACTGCTGGTCCTGCTCACACTGCCCTACCCTATGCTTTGACTTCTTTCTCCCCTCTCTCTCCAGATGAAATCTTGCGACTTGTGACGGCCGGCCGCCCAACAACCTGCCCGCTTGACCCTATCCCCTCCTCTCTTCTCCAGACCATTTCCGGAGACATTCTCCCTTACCTCACCTCGCTCATCAACTCATCCTTGACCGCTGGCTATGTCCCTTCCGTCTTCAAGAGAGTGAGAGTTGCACCCCTTCTCAAAAAACTACACTCGATCCCTCCGATGTCAACAACTACAGACCAGTATCCCTTCTTTCTTTTCTCTCCAAAACTCTTGAGCGTGCCGTCTATAGCCAACTCTCTTGCTATCTCTCTCAGAATTACCTTCTTGATCCAAACCAGTCAGGTTTCAAGACTGGTCATTCAACTGAGACTGCTCTTCACTGTGTCACGGAGGCTCTCCGCACTGCTAAAGCTAACTCTCTCTCCTTTGCTCTTGTCCTTCTAGACCTGTCTGCTGCCTTTGATACTGTGAACCATCAGATCCTCCTCTCCACCCTCTCTGAGTTGGGCATCTCCGGCGCGGCTCACTCTTGGATTGCGTCCTACCTGACAGGTCGCTCCTACCAAGTGGCGTGTCTCCGCACCACGTGCTCTCACCACTGGTGTCCCCCAGGGCTCAGTTCTAGGCCCTCTCCTATTCTCGCTATACACCAAGTCACTTGGCTCTGTCATATCCTCACATGGCCTCTCCTATCATTGCTACGCAGATGACACACAACTAATCTTCTCCTTTCCCCCTTCTGATAACCAGGTGGCGAATCGCATCTCTGCATGTCTGGCAGACATATCAGTGTGGATGACGGATCACCACCTCAAGCTGAATCTCGGCAAGACAGAGCTGCTCTTCCTCCCGGGGAAGGACTGCCCGTTCCATGATCTCGCCATCACGGTTGACAACTCCGTTGTGTCCTCCTCCCAGAGTGCAAAGAGCCTTGGCGTGACCCTGGACAACACCCTGTCGTTCTCCGCTAACATCAAGGCGGTGACCCGATCCTGTAGGTTCATGCTCTACAACATTCGGAGAGTACGACCCTGCCTTACACAGGAAGCGGCACAGGTCCTAATCCAGGCACTTGTCATCTCCCGTCTGGATTACTGCAACTCGCTGTTGGCTGGGCTCCCTGCCTGTGCCATTAAACCCCTACAACTCATCCAGAATGCCGCAGCCCGTCTAGTGTTCAACCTTCCCAAGTTCTCTCACGTCACCCCGCTCTTGTAGCATCTGCTACAAGACCATGGTGCTTGCCTACGGAGCTGTGAGGGGAACGGCACCTCCTTACCTTCAGGCTCTGATCAGACCCTACATCCAAACGAGGGCACTACGTTCATCCACCTCTGGCCTGCTGGCCCCCCTACCTCTGCGGAAGCACAGTTCCCGCTCAGCCCAGTCAAAACTGTTCGCTGCTTTGGAACCCCAATGGTGGAACAAGCTCCCTCACGACGCCAGGACAGCGGAGTCACTCACCACCTTCCGGAGACACTTGAAACCCCACCTCTTTAAGGAATACCTGGGATAGGATAAAGTAATCCTTCTACACCCCCTTACCCCCCCCCCCCCCCCCCCACAAAAAAAAAAAAAAAAAAAAACATATTGTAAAGTGGTTATCCCACTTGCTATAAGGTGAATGCACCAATTTGTAAGTCGCTCTGGATAAGAGCGTCTGCTAAATGACGTAAATGTAAATGTAAATGTAAGCTAGCCATCTAGCTAGGCTAGTAAAGCTAGCGTGAATATTTTTGTTAACTAACTGGATCATTCAAGCAAAGAAAGAAACCAAGTGCAGAGTGCAGAGTCAAACAACGAGGTGCTGGTGCAACCCAACTTAGTTGTTCAGAGGCGTGGTTGATGAGGCTATGTAGGATGTAGCTAGGATACCACTGTGACTGAAAAGTTAATCCACCTGTCACAGCGCGTGGGGTTACTGCATGAAATCCCAGGGACGGGGGAGGTACTATGTCAACTTGTCCAATAAGAAATGCCTGCTATCTTTTCCATCGCAAACTATCTATGACGTGAAGTAATTAATATGTCTAGTAAATGCGTTCGGTGCTGCTGCTTTGAGAGTGTTGTGGCGGCGCCACACCAGATTGAAAAGTACTGGGGCAAATTCTGTCTCGCCACACGTTTTCCGGAAGCTCTGACACACACACATACACACAAACACACACACACAGGGTACAATAGTACAAAACTCAACCTGGTGCATAACCAGAGGTAGAGTCCATAATATTGGAAATTAAGCACAGAATGTGGCGAACAGGGAAAAACTAAATTACATACGCATATAAAATTACTTTTTCTGTGGATTTCCATAGCTGTCGGTTCTCTATTCAGCCATGACTAATGTACACATAATGGTCTGGTGGACATGCTCAAACCTACATTGTAAGGAACTAAACCCTGGATAAAAAAAACGACTGTCCATATAATCCTACGCATTACAAATGCCAACGTTAACATGTGGCTAGGCTCATTGCCTGAGGGTTAATGTAGCCACACGTTGGGTTGGAGCCTGAGCAGAAGCCACATGCAGCAGCAGAGCCTTGGCCAGCAGGAACAGAGCAGGCAAGAGATGGAAATCACTTCTGCAGGCCTGCTGTTACCCATGGTCCTGTGGGGTGGACCAACAGCCCCTGCAGCTCCAGAGTTAATGGGATAGCAGCAGGAATGCTGATCAAGTACAGCCCCACACTCTGCAGATGAGAGAGAGACCAAGCCATCCAAAACCAACCTTCACATAGTCTGCCACAGCCTCATACAGATACAAATTAATGAGTGTTTCTGAAGATGAAAAGCTGTTGGCTTCTGATTTGAATGGATGTTTTAGGAGCAGCTCAGCACATATTTAGAGATATTTTGACGCTGTAAAAAGATTGGCGGTGTGGTCAAATGGCACTGTATCATTTCCTATGCTGGCCATGTCATTTATTTCTAAATGTGTTAGGAAGGCATTGTTTCTTGACTGAATAATGAATCATCTGTCTGCATTATTACATCAGAAACCTGCAACAATGATTGTTGCCCACAGAATTGGTGTTTTGTTAAGAAATTCCACTTCATCCACAACAGTGGGCTTGTTTTAGTCTAGTGGAGCTTTTTTGTATTGGTAAAATTGGGCAAACTGCATTGTATTCACCCTTTGGGACATTTATTTTCCATTAAAACATTAGTACATCTTGAAAATAGATTTTAAGGCCACTGATTTTAAAGTTGAAAAGCATAGTTGTTATGTGAACATAATATGAATACAGTGTGCTACACTGAGAGCCACAGTTCACTACAGCCTCTAACCATGATAATGCATTTGATAGATGTGATAGATGCCAAGAGTTTTAAAGTAAGACCACCGATTTGCTACTGACTAAACAAAGAAAGTATAATGATTTCACCATTAGGTCTTCATCAGCTCCTTTATCAGGTCTATAGATTTGCTACTCTAACGTTGACCGAGTGGTGAAATCAATGAAAGGGTTCATACAGTTCTTGTAATAGAATTGCAGACAATTGCTGTTTCAAAACAAAATCTCATCAAAGTTTAATGGTCATGTACACAGATTTGCAGATGTTATCGCAGGTGCAGCAAAATGCTTATGTTACTAGCTCCAACAGTGCACTAATATCTAGCAATACAATAACAATAAACACATAATTTAAATAGTAAAAAACAAGAACTTAAGAAATATCAGAACAAGCAATATCAGAATGAGCAATGTCAGATTCCAGAATATATATATAAACAAATGGTGTGTATAGACAGTCTATTAATCGAAAAGGTGTGTACAGCAGTAGTTATATAGGATGAGCCATGACTAAAATACAGTATATACATATGAAGTGGGTAAAACAGTATGTAAACATTGTTAAAGTGACCAGTGTTTAATGTCTCTATATACATGGGGCAGCAGTCTCTAAGGTGCTAGTGTCAGTGTCTAAGGTGCTGGGCAGAGTACCGGGCGGTGGCCGGCCGGCTAGTGATGGCTTTTCACAGTGATGCTTTTGGGGAAGCTATTTTGAAAATATATACTGAACAAAAATATAAAGCAACATGTAAAGTGTTGGTCCCATGTTTCATGAGCTGAAATATAAGATCCCAGACATTTTCCATACGCACCAAAAGCTTCTCTCTCTCAAATTTGGTGTACAAATTTGTTTACATCCCTGTTATTGAGCATTTCTCCTTTGCCAAGATAATCCATCCACCTGACAGGTGTGGCATATCAAGAAGCTGATTAAACAGCATGATCATTACACAGCTGCACCTTGTGCTGGGGACAATAACAGGCCACTCTAAAATGTGCAGTTTTGTCACACAACACAATGCCACAGAGGTTTTCTCTGGGAGCGTGGAATTGGCATGCTGACTGCAGGAATGTCCAACAGAGCTGTTGCCAGAGAACTGAATGTTCATTTCTATACCATAAGCCGCCTCCAACGTCATTTTAGAGAATTTGGCAGTACATCCAACCGGCCTCAAATCCACAGGCCACGTGTAACCACACCAGCCCAGGACCTCCACATCCAGCTTCCTCACCTGCGGGATCGTCTGAGGGGGAGGGGGTGTGCTGAGGAGTATTTCTGTCTGTAATAAAGCCCTTTTGTGGGGAAAAACTCATTCTGATTGGCTGGACCTGGCTCCCAAGTTGGTGAGCCTATTCCCTCCCAGGCCCACCCATGGCTGCGCCCCTGCCCAGTCATGTGAAATCCATGGATTAGGTCCTAATGAATTTATTTCAATTCACTGATTTCCATTTATGAACTGTAACTCAGTAAAAATCTTTAAAATTGTTGCATGTTGCGTTATATTTTTGTTCAGTATAGTTTACCAAGCTACCAATTACTTCACAATGGAAGAAGTTAAGCTACATTAAAGCTACCCTTAAAAAAATGGTTTACTTAATTAAAGTTACTTTGAAAAGGTAGTTTACTACATCCAAACTACTTCGTGAAAAATGATCATACAGTGCAGTCGGAAAGTATTCAGACCCCTTGACTCTTTTCACATTTGGAACTTTACAGCTTATTCTAAAATGGATTAAAAAAAGAAAAATCTACACACAATACCTCATAATGACAAAGTGAAAACAGATTTTTTGAAATGTTAGCAAATGTATTACAAATTAAAAACAGAACTACCTGATTTACATAAGCATTCAGACCCTTTGCTATGAGACTCGAAATTGAGCTCAGGTGCATCCTGTTTCCATTGATCATCTTTGAGATGTTTCTACAACTTGATTGGAGTCCACCTGTGGTAAATTCAATTGATTGGACATGATTTGGAAAGGCATACACCTGTCTATTATAAGGTCCCACAGTTGACAGAGCATGTCAGAGCAAAAAAAACAAGCCATTAGCTCCGAGACAGGAATGTGTTGAGGCACAGATCTGGGGATGGGTACCAAAACCTTTCTGCAGCAAGGTCCCCAAGAATGGAAGCCACTCTTCAGTAAAAGGCACATGACAGCCCACTTGGAGTTTGCCGAAAGGCACTTAAAGGACTCTCAGACCATGAGAAATAAGATTCTCTGCTCTGATGAAACCAAGATTGAACTCCTGATTTCCAAGCGTCACGTCTGGAGGAAGCCTGGCACCATCCCTACAGTGAAGCATGGTGGTGGCAGCATCATGCTGTGGGGATGTTTTTCAGTGGCAGGGACTGGGAGACTAGTCAGGATCGAGGGAAAAATAAACGGAGCAAAGTACAGTGAGATCCTTGATGAAAAACTGCTCCAGAGCGCTCAGGACCTCAGACTGGGGCAAAGGTTCACCTTCCAACAGGACAACGACCCTAAGCACACAGCCAAGACAACGCAGGAGTGGATTCGGGACAAGTCTCTGAATGTTCTTGAATGGCCCAGCAAGTGCCCGGACTTGAACCCGATCGTACACGCTCCCCATCCAACCTGACAGAGCTTGAGAGGATCTGCAGAGAAAATGGGAGACACTCCCCAAATACAAGTGTGCCAAGCTTGTAGCATCATACTCAAGAAGACTCGAGGCTGTAATCGCTGCCAAAGGTGTTTCGACAAAGTACTGAGTAAAGGGTCTGAATACTTATGCAAATGTGATATTTCCGGGGGGGTTTTTTTATTCACTTGCTAATTTTCTAAAAACCTGTATTTGATTTGTCATTATGGGGTATTGTGTGTAGATTGATGAGGGGAAAAAACTATTTAATCCATTTTAGAATAAGGCTGTAACGTAACAAAATGTGGAAAAAAGTCAAGGGGTCTGAATAATTTCCGAATGCACTGTATGTACACTACTGTTCAAAAGTTTGGGGTCACTTAGAAATGTCCTTGTTTTCGAAAGAAAAGCAATTTTTTTGTCCATTAAAATAACATCAAATTGATCAGATATACAGTGTAGACATTGTTAATGTTGTAAATGGCTATTGTAGCTGGAAACGGCAGATTCTTTATGGAATATCTACATAGGCGTACAGAGGCCCATTATCAGCAACCATCAGTCCTGTGTTCCAATGGCACGTTGTGTTTGCTAATCCAAGTTTATCATTTTAAAAGGCCAATTGATCATTAGAAAACCCTTTTGCAATTATGTTAGCACATCTGAAAACGTTTGTGCTGATTAAAGAAGCAATAAAACTGGCCTTCTTGAGACTAGTTGAGTATCTAGAGCATCAGCAATTGTGGGTTTGATTATAGGCTCAAAATGGCCAGAAATAAATAACTTTCTTCTGAAACTCATCAGTCTATTCTTGTTCTGAGAAATGAAAGCTATTTAATGCAAGAAATTGCCAAGAAACTGAAGATCTCGTACAACGCTGTGTACTACTCCCTTCACAGAACAGCGCAAATAGGCTCTAACCAGAATAGAAAGAGGAGTGGGAGGCCCCGGTGCACAACTTAGCAAGAGGACAAATACATTAGAGTGTTTAGTTTGAGTAACAGGCGCCTCACAGGTCCTCAACTGGCAGCTTCATTAAATAGTACCCGCAACACACCATTCTCAATGACTACAGTGAAGAGGCGACTCCGGGATGCTGACCTTCTAGGCAGAGATGCAAAGAAAGCCATATCTCAGACTGCCCATCTTAATCTTTTCGTTTTATTGGCCAGTCTGATATATGGCTTTTTCTTTGCAACTCTGCCTACAAGGTCAGCATCCCGGAGTCGCCTCTTCACTGTTGACGTTGAGACTTGTGTTTTGCGGGTACTAGACACTCTAATGTATTTGTCCTCTTGCTCAGTTGTGAAAGTTATTTCTTTCTGGCCATTTTGAGCCTGTAATTGAACCCACAATTGCTGATGCTCCAGATACTCAGTTGGTACAAGCTTCCTTCTTTTCACTCTGTCGATTAGGTTAGTATTACGGATTAACAACAATGTTGTTGATCCATTTTCAGTTTTCTCCTATCACAGCCAATAAACTCTAACGGTTTTAAAGTCACCATTGGCCTCATGGTGAAATCGCTGAGCGGTTTCCTTCCTCTCCGTCAACTGAGTTAGGAAGGACGCCTGTATCTTTGTAGTTACTGGGTGTATTGATACACCATCCAAATAGTTATTAATAACTTCACCATGCTCAAAGGGATATTCAATATCTGCTTTTTGAAAAGTAACTTAATAACTTCACCGTGCTTTTTTTTTCACCCATCTACCAATAGGTGCCCTTCTTTGCGAGGCATTGGAAAACCTCCCTGGTCTTTGTGGTTGAATTTGTGTTTTAAATTCACTGCTCGACTGAGGGACCTTACAGCTAATTGTACGTGTGGGGTACACAGATGAGGCAGTCATTCAAAAATCATGTTAAATACTATTATTGCACACAGAGTGAGTCCAGGCAACTTATTATGTGATTTGTTAAGCAAATATTTACTCCTGAACTTATTTAGGCTTTCCATAACAAAGGGGTTAAATAATTAAAGACTCAAGAGATTTCAGCTTTTCCTTTTTTATTAATTTGTAAACATTTCGAAAAACATAATTCCACTTTGACATTATGGGGTATTGTGTGTAGGCCGGTGGCAAAACATCTAAATGTAGAAAACAAAAGCCCCAGGGTCTATAATTTGTTAATCCAGCCCTGTTTAAAAGTGGTGCTCATGAGCCAAAACGGGTCGCATCCATTTCGCATGATATGTTACGTCATGCAAAAAAATATTTTTTCGTTTTTTTTGCAATTCGTATGATATGTTGTGAATTTGTTGTGCTTAAGATCCCGGTATGCATCTTTAAGTCTTAATTAACAGCCCTATTTCTTTCTAGGTGAGGATCTAGGAAGGATCAGAGGCAAGGAGATCTATGGGTAAACAATATGGGCTCCATACCAATACACCTCTTTGTCTACTGCTGATGCTGATTTAAATTAAGCTGGTATATTTGTTTTTGACCCTCAGTCAATCTTTAATTAGTACACTGATGTTTACATAGGGATAGTTACAGAGTGATTGTCATGAAGTGGTTGCTTGTAGAAGACGGAATCAGACAGAGGTGCAGGCCCTGCCCCCGCCTACAGTATGTGCTCTTTTGACCTGGCGCTAAATGGCAAATGGCCAAACAGAAAATAAGTGGTCTCTTACAGTAACTTCCAACAGAATAATTATATTGCATCCATCCTTGTTCTCTGAGTAGAAGTTTGATGTCATCGATATGGATGTCATCAGGGGTGAAATTAAGCTGGCACTCTCCAGTACGGCGTACCGGAAAAATAAATAATAAATACAAAATGCCAAGAAAACTGTATTTATCATTACCACATGTCAGCAGCATACTGGCTTGCCTCTGAAGCTAAGCAGTGTTGGTCCTGGATGGGAGACCAGATGCTTGTCACGCCCTGGCTCTGGGACTCTTATATGTTGAGCTAGGGTGTGTAGATTCTATGTGTTTGTGTGTTAGGATCTAGTTCATGTGTATCTATGTTGGCCGGGGTGGTTCTCAATCAGAGGCAACGAGAATCAGCTGTTGCTTGTTGTCTCTTATTGGAAACCATACTTAGGCAGCCTGTTTGGCACAGTGTATTGTGGGATCTTGTTCCGTGTTGGTTTGTTTGTTAACCGAGGACTTCACATTTCGTTTTGTTAGTTGTGTAAGTACTCTAATAAAAGATGTACGCATTCCACGCTGCGCCTTGGTCTACTCCTTTTGACGATCGTGACAGAAGATCCCACCAAAACAGGACCAAGCAGCGTGTTTCGGAGCAAACGCCGGGTAAGAAGCTGGAGAAGTTGGCGATGGCCCAGGTGGGCCAATGGTGGTCCTGGGAGGACATGTTCGAGGGCAGAGGACCATGGGCAAAGGTTAAAGCCTTGGCGAGAGAGGAGGTACGGCGCCAACAGTGTCGTCGTCGGACAAGCGAGAGGCAACCCCAAGACATTTTTAGGGGGGGGGGGGCACATGGCATGGACGACGGGGCTGCTGGAGGCAGATAAGGGGCGAGTTTGTGGACGAGGAGAGAAGGCCACCGGGTTACGGGAGCCATTGGTGATTAGAGGGAGGGAAAGTGTAGAGGCACGGCGAGAGGTACTGAAGTGTGTTGCCAGTCCGGTCCGGCCCGTTCCTGATCCCTGTATAAGGCCAGTGGTGTGTGTTCCCAGTGCGGTCCGGCCTGTTCCTGTCCCTCGCACCAAGCCTGTGATGCGCGTCGCCAGCCCGGCCCGGCCTGTTCCTGCCCCTCGCACCAAGCCAATGGTGCGCGTCGCCAGCCCGGCCCGGCCTGTTCCTGCTCCCCGCACCAAGCCTATGGTGCGCGTCGCCAGCCCGGCCCGGCCTCTTCCTGCTCCTCGCACCAAGCCAATGGTGCGCGTCGCCAGCCCGGCCCGGCCTGTTCCTGCTCCCCGCACCAAGCCTATGGTGCGCGTCGCCAGCCCGGCCCGGCCTGTTCCTGCACCCCGCACCAAGCCAGGGGTGCGCTTCGTCAGCCCGGTCCGGCCCGTTCCTGCTCCCCGCACCAAGCCTGTGGTGCGCATCGTCAGCCCGGTCCGGCCCGTTCCTGCTCCCTGCACCAAGCCAGGGGTGCGCTTCGTCAGCCCGGCCCGGTCCATTCCTGCTCCCCGCACCAAGCCTGTGGTGCGCATCGTCAGCCCGGTCCGGCCCGTTCCTGCTCCCCGCACCAAGCCAGGGGTGCACGTCGTCAGCCCGGTCCGGCCCATTCCTGCTTCCCGCACCAAGCCTGGGGTGCGTGTCGTCTGTCCGGCACAGCCCGTGCCCGGTTCACCGGTGCCTGGTCAGGTACCGGTCAGCTGCTCCACACCGGAGCCTAAGCAATCCGCTCCACCGATGTCCAGTCCAGCTCCAGCCAGCGGGGCCAGACCAGACCAGGGGCACTACGGGGGGGTTATTAGAGGGTGGTGGTCACACCCGGAGCCGGATCCGCCTCCGTGGAGGAATGCCCACCCGGCCCTCCCCTGTTCGGTTTATGTTTGGCGCGGTCGCAGTCCGCGCCTTTGGGGGGGGGGGTACTGTCACGCCCTGGCTCTGGGACTCTTATATGTTGAGCCAGGGTGTGTAGATTATATGTGTTTGTGTTTCTATGTTAGGATCTAGTTCATGTGTATCTATGTTGGCCGGGGTGGTTCTCAATCAGAGGCAACGAGAATCAGCTGTTGCTTGTTGTCTCTGATTGGGAACCATACTTAGGCAGCCTGTTTGGCACAGTGTATTGTGGGATCTTGTTCCGTGTTGGTTTGTGTTTGTTACCAAGGACTTCACGTATCGTTTATTGTTTTTGTTTGTGGTGTACTTAATAAATAAGAATGTACGCATATCACGCTGCGCATTGGTCCAATCCTTTCGACGATCGTGACAATGCTGCTGGAATTGATGTTAGAGGGCCAGTAGGAGGCAGTCTTTCCTCTGGTCTAAAAACAAATATCCCAATGCCCCAGGGCAGTGATTGGGGACATTGCCCTGTGTAGAGTGCCGTCTCTTGGATGGGACGTTAAACGGGTGTCCTGACTCTCTGTGTTCACTAAAGATCACATGGCACTTATTGTAAGAGTAGGGGTGTTAACCCTGGTGTCCTGGCTAAAATTCAGAATCTGGCCCTCATACCATGGCCACCTAATCATCCTCAGCTTCCAATTGGCTCATTCATCCAGCTTCCAATTGGCTCATTCATTCTCCCCTGTAACTATTCCCCAGGTTGTTGCTGTAAATGAGAATGTGTTCTCTGTCAACTTACCTGGTAAAATAAGGGATACATCAAATGTCAGTCGCATGAAAATTTAGCAAATGGACTTGAAAACGGGTGGTACACATTCCAAAATGCAGTGTGGTTCCACAAAAACACTGACATTTTCCCAAGGCAAAGATGCGTGGCCGAGACCAAGATGCGCACGGACAGCAGTGGATGTATCAATTCAGGCTACGTGTGCCTAATGACAATCGCTGAATGTGACCTTTGAAGTGGTTGTTTGACAATCAGATGAAAACATCATAACTGATTGTTTAAGTGTATGCCACAAGCCACATTAAAAGGTAATGCCTTTAAAAAGTTCAATGACATATCTTTACTATTAGGCTCACAGACATCCTATGTAAATGACTAGGGATTCTACAGTATATGTAATTCTATGATTAGGACCATAAAATAATGGTCCCATACCGGTAAGAAATTAAATCTACTTCCACCCCTGGATGTAATATATCTCTGTGTTAATTTGTATTTGTTCAGAGTGTATTGTACTCAGGCAACCTCCTCAGACCACCTCCTCAGGCTATCACTCCCAGAAGAAGATGCTTGATTTGTTCTGATTGGATATCTTGGTTCGATTGGTTTGTGGTTGGTCACCTCTTTTTTGAGTATCACTTTATATAAACTATGAAATAAAATCTATCAATTGTTCACTGTCGGAAAGGTTGTATGAGAAACTCTTCTCTTCTAGGCTACTAGGCCGCTGGCCCCAGTATACCTCTCTTTGTCTTTGTTCATGATGATAGGCAATCACCCTATATTTCACGCTTTATACTATCACCATATATTTAATGCTTCATGCCTTGCCTTCTAACGTTATGCTTTTGCCTATATTGGAATTAATTCCTATTACAATGTCAATATTTGCGTTTATTATCAAACTCCGACCAATTCTTGCTAGTAAAGGCACATACTACCATAAAGGCACTTAAATCTTTTGTCTTGCCCATTCACCCTCTGAATGGCACACATACACGATCCATGTCTCAATTGTCTCAAGGCTTAAAAATCATTTTTTTGCATGTCTCATCCCCTTCATCTACACTGATTGAAGTCCATTTAACAAGTGACATCAATAAGGGATTCACCTGGTCAGTCTAAGTCATGGAAAGAGCAGGTGTTCATAATATTTTGTACACTCAGTGTACTGTAACTGAAAAACGGAGTAAAATCTTTTAAATTGATTTTACTCAGTTACAGTTCATATAAAGAAATCAGTCAATTGAAATAAATTCATTATGCCCTAATATATGGATTTCACATGACTGGGAATACAGATACAGTGGGGAAAAAAAGTATTTAGTCAGCCACCAATTGTGCAAGTTCTCCCACTTAAAAAGATGAGAGAGGCCTGTAATTTTCATCATAGGTACACGTCAACTATGACAGACAAATTGAGAATTTTTTTTCTCCAGAAAATCACATTGTAGGATTTTTAATGAATTTATTTGCAAATTATGGTGGAAAATAAGTATTTGGTCACCTACAAACAAGCAAGATTTCTGGCTCTCACAGACCTGTAACTTCTTCTTTAAGAGGCTCCTCTGTCCTCCACTCGTTACCTGTATTAATGGCACCTGTTTGAACTTGTTATCAGTATAAAATACACCTGTCCACAACCTCAAACAGTCACACTCCAAACTCCACTATGGCCAAGACCAAAGAGCTGTCAAAGGACACTTGAAACAAAATTGTAGACCTGCACCAGGCTGGGAAGACTGAATCTGCAATAGGTAAGCAGCTTGGTTTGAAGAAATCAACTGTGGGAGCAATTATTAGGAAATGGAAGACATACAAGACCACTAATAATCTCCCTCGATCTGGGGCTCCACGCAAGATCTCACCCCGTGGGGTCAAAATGATCACAAGAACGGTGAGCAAAAATCCCAGAACCACATGGGGGGACCTAGTGAATGACCTGCAGAGAGCTGGGACCAAAGTAACAAAGCCTACCATCAGTAACACACTACGTCGCCAGGGACTCAAATCCTGCAGTGCAAGACGTGTCCCCCTGCCAGTACAGGTCCAGGCCCGTCTGAAGTTTGCTAGAGTGCATTTGGATGATCCAGGAGAGGATTGGGAGAATGTCATATGGTCAGATGAAACCAAAATATAACTTTTTGGTAAAAACTCAACTCGTCGTGTTTGGAGGACAAAGAATGCTGAGTTGCATCCAAAGAACACCATACCTACTGTGAAGCATGGGGGTGGAAACATCATGCTTTGGGGCTGTTTTTCTGCAAAGGGACCAGGACGACTGATCCGTGTAAAGGAAAGAATGAATGGGGCCATGTATCGTGAGATTTTGAGTGAAAACCTCCTTCCATCAGCAAGGGCATTGAAGATGAAACGTGGCTGGGTCTTTCAGCATGACAATGATCCCAAACATACCGCCTGGGCAACGAAGGAGTGGCTTCGTAAGAAGCATTTCAAGGTCCTGGAGTGGCCTAGCCAGTCTCCAGATCTCAACCCCATAGAAAATCTTTGGAGAGAGTTGAAAGTCCGTGTTGCCCAGCGACAGCCCCAAAACATCACTGCTCTAGAAAATTACAGGCCTCTCTCATCTTTTTAAGTGGGAGAACTTGCACAATTGGTGGCTGACTAAATACTTTTTTCCCCACTGTATACATCTGTTGGTCACATATACCTTAAAAAAAAGGTATGGGCGTGGATCAGAAAACCAGTCAGTATCTGGTGTGACCACCATTTGGCTCATGCAGCGTGACACATCTCATTCGCATAGAGTTGATCCGGCGGTTGATTGTGAGCTGTGGAATGTTGTCCCACTCCTCAATGGCTGTGCGACATTGCTGGATATTGGCGGGAACTGGAATTCTTTGTCGTACACGTCGATCCAGAACATCCCAAATCTGCTCAATGGGTGGTGAGTATGCAGGCCATGGAAGAACTGGAACATTTTCAGCTTCCAGGATACCGCAGGGGAAGAAGCCAGATGTGGAAGTCCTGGGCTGGCATGGTTACACTTGGTCTGAGGTTATGAGGCCAGTTGGACGTACTACCAAATTCTCTAAAACAACGTTGGAGTCGGCTGATGTTAGAGAAGTTAACATTCAATTCTCAGGCAACAGTTCTGGTGGACATTCCTGCAGTTAGTGGTGGAAAATGTACCCAATTGTCATACTTGAGTAAATGTAAAGATACCTTAATAGAAAATGACTCAAGTAAAAGTGAAAGTCACCCAGTAACATACTACTTGAGTAAAAGTAAAAAATGATTTGTTTTTAAATATACTTACTGTAAATATGAAAAGTAAATGTAATTGCTATAATATACTTAAGTATCAAAAGTTAAAGTTAAAGTATAAATCATTTGAAATTCCGTATTTTAAGCAAACTAGACGTCACCATTTTCTTGTTTTTTATTTATTTATGGATAGCCAGGGGCACACTCCAACACTCAGACATAATTTACAAATGAGGCATGTGTGTTTAGTGAGTCCGCCAGATCAGAGGCAGTAGGGATGACCAGGGATGTTCTCTTGATAAGTGAGTGAATTTGACAATTTTTCTGTCCTGTTAAGATTGCAAAATGGAACGAGTACTTTAGTGTGTCAGGGAAAATGTATGGATGAAAAAGTAAATTATTTTATTTAGTAATGTGAAGTAAAAGTAAAAGTAGTCCAAAATATAAATAGTAAAACAAAGTACAGATTCCCAAAAAAATCTCCTTAAATAGTTCTTTAAAGTATTTTTACTCAACTACTTTACACCACTGTCTGCAGTCAACATGCCAATTTGTGCACCAAATTTTTGATAAATAAGCTGTGTGTAAAATGTCGGGGATCTTTTATTTCAGCTCATAAACATGGCACCAGCACTTTACATGTTGTGCTTATATTTTAGTTCTAATTTTATTAATTTTCTAATCTAATTTTAGTTCAGTATATATATATATATACACAGTGTGTGGCAAAATGGCTTAAGGACAACAATGTCAAGGTATTGGAGTGGGCATCACAAAGCCCTGACCTCAATCCTATAGAAAATGTGTGGGCAGAACTGAAAAAGCGTGTGCGAGCAAGGAGGCCTAAAAAACCTGACTCAGTTACACCAGCTCTGTCAGGAGGAATGGGCCAAAATTCACCCAACTTATTGTGGGAAGCTTGTGGAAGGCTACCTGAAACGTTTGACCCAAGTTAAACAATTTAAAGGCAATGCTAACAAATACTAATTGAGTGTATGTAAACTTCTGACCCACTGGGAATGTGATGAAATAAATAAAAGCTGAAATATATCATTCTCTCTACTATTATACTGACATTTCACATTCTTAAAATAAAGTGGTGATCCTAACTGACCTAAGACAGGGAATTTTTTACTAGGATTAAATGTCAGGAATTGTGAAAAACTGAGTTTAAATATATTTGGCTAAAGTGTATGTAAACTTCCGACTTCAACTGTATAATGCCATTTAGCAGACTTTTATCCAAAGCAACTTACAGTCATGCGTGCATACATTGTACGTATGGAATCAAATCTACAACTCTGGCAGTGCAAGCACCATGCTCTACCAACTGAGCTACAGAGGACCACAACTTTAGTCAACTATAACTCATAGCCTAACACTTTCTTTCACATTGCTTAATATTTTATGGTGTCAAATAAGATACAATTGAATAGACTTTGTTAATATACAAATTACATTTAGTCTAATTGTGTCCAGGTGAGGATTTATTAAGTCGAGGAGAAGAGCTTAAATTACAGTACAATAAGGGGCATTCGATGGAGAGTATTTACGTTGTTCTGTGACTGTTTCTTTTTTTTCTTTTCTTTGTTTATTATTATTTAACCTTTATTTAACCAGGTAAGCCAGTTGAGAACAAGTTCTCATTTACAACTGTTTTGTGACTGTGTCATAGCTTCCATTTCGGTTGGAATTAAAATGGGCCCCATTCCAACAGGTGAGACACAAATCAATAGACTGAGATTGAATAAGACACAAATCAACAGACAGAGATTGAATAAGATACATTGTTGGTTGCTTCCCTTGACCTTGTTGCTGACCTTGTGAAGTTACTGCAGAATCGTATTGACTGAGGACATCGTAGTGTTGCAAATACTGTACTGTGCACAGATCCCATGTCTCTCATTACTTTATTTTATGTTATCGACAAAGGCATCGAGACAAAGACACAAAATTGCCTTGTGATTACTTTAGCATAGCAGATGCACATTGTCACGCATCGCAGACAACACAGAAAGGTAACAGTGATGCGCCCTCATTCTGAGGCTTGGTGTGGTGCACATAGGGCCTGATTTATAAAGTGTTCATACCACTGAAGTTCGCACCACTTTGAAATTGAAGGAATTCAAATTAAAAGAAGAGGCTAAAGGTGGAGTACAGATGAAGGGAGGAAAATACCTTCAAGTAAAGCTAAAAATAGACAGGTTCAGCTTTGTTTTAGGCTATCATTCCCCTCTGGAAATAGCAGACCTGTGCAAACTTTGCAGAAGTATAAAGTTTTCACTTACCATATACGTACGTAATATGATATTAATGCTTTTAAAAATGACATACCATTCAACTGATATTAAAGTGCTTCTTTTTGTCTTAGGGCCTATAGTGAATATAAAAATACAACCTCATTGTCTGAAAATAAAAGCATAGGAAATAAATGACTATGAGCAACCAGATAAGCATTTATTTTTTCAAATAAAAGTACCGCTGCTGACTTGCATAAAGGAGTCCCATGAACTACAACTTATAAAGGCTTCATGTAACATACATAAAGTCTTCATGAACCCTAAATAAATGTTTCACAAATTATCTATAAGCATATGTCATACTGTACAAAAACATAAGATGGCGGCACCGAGGATATCTATAAGCTGATGTCGTTGTGTACAAAAACAAGATGGCGGCACTGAGGAGGGCGCACGTCTTGCCGGTTCTTGCTCGACTTTTTTTGCATTAATTATTACTTTGTTTGCTCAGAATGTTTGTGCAATAATTTCCTACCACCGAAAAACACTTCTGGATCATGAATCGGAAGCTACACACTTATCTCTCAGCCTCCCAAATGTGGAATATTACATTCGCTACTTTGTTCCCCGCACAGCGGACTTACCTGTTGCTCATGGCCGAGATTACCTAAGGCAACGCCGGTGACGAAGAAGCAGAAGGAAAGGGGGACTCCAAACTAGGCTGAATAGACGAGGGGGGTGGGGGGTTGGTGTATGTTTCCTCATAAACAATTCCCGTTGTACCGAAGTTGAAAACATCGCAAGCTCCTGTTCACCCGACATGGAGTTTCTGATGGTAAAATGCAGACCCCACTATATGCTGGGGGAATTCACATGTGTTATTATCACAGCTGTGTACATACAGCCACAAGAAAACACCAAGGCTGCACTCAGCGAACTGTACGAAGATTACCAGCAAGAATCCTCTCACCCCGAAGCAGTCTTTAATGTCGCGGGTGACTATAACCAAGCCCGTTTAAAACAAATTTTACCTAAATATCCCCAACATGTATCCTGCCCCACAAGAGGATCCAGTGTGCTTGACCATGTATACACAAACATTCGTGACATGTACAAAGCCATCCCCCGCCCCCTCTTCAGCCAATCAGATCATGTCTCTTTGTTTCTACTCCCTGCCTACAAGCAGCAACTCAAGAGGGAACCCCCAACACAGAATAGTGAGACGCTGGACAGAGGAGGCAGACTCAATGCTGCAGGATTGTTTTGAGAACACTGATTAGAATATGTTCAAATATTCATCCACCCAGGACTCATCCATCAACATTGAGGAATATACAGTACATCTTCAGTCACAGGCTTCATTAGGAAATGTGTTGATGATGTTGTACCCACAATAACAATCCGGACATACCCCAACCAAAAACCCTGGAAGAACGGACATATACGTACAATGCTGAGAGCCCGTACTGCAGCATTCAATGTCAGCAGAACGAACCCTGATGACTCGGCAAGCAGGTACGAGCTCTGCAAAACCATTAGGAATTTAAAAAGACAATACAGACTCAAACTTGAATTGATGTTCGACAACTCAGACTCGCGTTGCATGTAGCAAGGACTACAGACTATCACAGACAAATCCAGCTGTGCAGTGCCCACTGAAGCCTCCCTCCCAAACGAGCTTAACACATTCTATGCTCGCTTCGAGGCAGACAATACCAAGCCAACCAGGAAAACTCTTGCTGCTCCGGACAACCAGGTGCTTTTACTTTCTGAGGCTGACGTGAGGACAACTCTCAAAAGAGTGAATACTCACAAAGCCACCGGCCCAGATGGCATCCCTTGCTGCGTCCTCAGAGTGTGTACTGACCAGCTGGCGGGAATCTTCTCGGACATCTTCAACCTATCTCTGTCTTAGGCTGTAGTCCCCACCTGCTTTAAGGAGACCACCATAGTCCCAGTGCCCAATAAAGTGACATGCCCTAATGACTATCGCGCCGTTGCACTCACCTCTGTCATTATGAAGTGCTTCGAGAGGCTGGTCATGGCCCACATCCAGGCCAGCATGCCAGGCACACTGGACCCACTCCAATTTGCCTACCGCTCCAACAGATCCACGGAAGATGCCATTTCCATCACTATTTACACGGCCGTAACACATCTGGACAAAAGAAACACCTACAGTATGTGAGAAAGCTGTTCATTGACCTACAGTTTAGCATTCAACACTATTGTTCCCTCCAAGCTCAACACCACCCTCTGCAACTGGATCCTAGACTTCCTGACGGGCAGACCACAGGCTGTGAGGATTGGAAACAACACCGCCTTCACACTGAATCTTAACACAGGGGCCCCCCAGGGGTGTTTCCTCAGTCCTCTGCTGAACTCCCTGTTCACCCATGTCTGCGTGGCTTTGCACGACACCAACCCATCATCAGGTTTTCTGATGACACCACAGTTGTAGGCCTGATAACCAACAACAACGAGTCAGCCTATAGGGAGGAGATAAGTGAACTGGCATTGTGGTGTCATGACAACAACCTCTCCCTCAACATCTGCAAAACAAAGGAGTTGATTGTTGACTTCAGGGGGGGATTAGGTAGCTGACTAGTGGTGGCTATTCAGCAACCTGATTGTCTGAGGCTAGAAGCTATTGGCCAGTGTGTCAGTTTTTGCCATGATGCTCCTATGCTGCCTGCGTCTGAGTGATTGAAGCAGGGAGAACAGGCCGTGGCTTGGGTGGCTGAGGTCCCTGATGATTTTCTTGGCCTTCCTGCAACACCTGGTGTTGTAGGTGTCCTGGAGGGCAGGCAATGTGCACCCAATGGTCCGGTCTGCTGAGCATACCACCCCCTGTAGAGCCTTGCAGTCAGCAGCAGTGGAGTTTTCGTACCAGGCTGTGATGCAGCCCGACAGCAAGCTCTCGATGGTGCTCCTGTAGAACACTATGAGGCCCCTCGGGGACAGGCTGAATTTCTTCAGCCTCCTTAGGTTGAAGAGCCACTGTCGTGCCTTCTTCACTACGGTGTATGTGTGGTTTGACCAGTTCAGCTACTCTGAGATGTGTACACCGAATAACTTTTTTTGTTTTGCTGAAGATGAGAGAGAGGTTGTTTGCCTGGCACCATGCCGTCAGAGTGCCTACCTCCTCTCTGTAGGCCATCTTGTCATTGTTGGTAACCAGGCCTACTACTGTCGTGTCGTCAGCGAACTTGATGATAGAGTTGGAACTGTGTGAGGCTACGCAGTCATGGGTGTACAGGGAGTACAGGAGGGGACTGAGGACACACCCTTGTGGGGCCCCCGTGTTGAGGATCAGTGTGGAGGAGGTGATGTTGCCTACCTTCACCACCTGGGGGTGGCCTGTCAGGAAGTCTAAGACCCAGTTGCATAGGGAGCAGTTCAGTCCCAGGGCCGTGAGCACTGTGGTGAGCTTAGAGTGCACTATGGTACTGAAGGCCGAGCTGTAGTCGATTAACAGCATCCTCACATATGCATTCCTTTTGTCCAGGTGGGAGAGGGCAGTGTGCAGTGCAATGGCGATTGCGTTGTCTGGGGATCTGTCGGGGGGAAGGTGAATTGGGAAGTGTATCAGGGAGGGAGTAGGTGATGTGGTCTTTGACTAGCCTCTCAAAGAACTTCATGATCATGGAAGTGAGTGCTACGGGTCGGCAGTCATTCAGTTCAGTTATTTTCCCTTTCTTGGGCACGGGGATGATAGTGGACATCTTGAAGCAGGTGGGGATAACGGCCTGAGCAAGGGAGAGATTGAAAATGTCTGAAAAACACATCAGCTATCTGGTCTGCACATGCTCTGAAGGTGTGGCTAGGGATGTGGTCTGGGCCGGCAGCCTTGCGAGGGTTAACACGTTTGAATGACTCACATTGAATATCTTTTTGAGCATGGTGAAATTATTAATTACACTTTGGATGGTGTATCAGTACATCCAGTCACTACAAAAATACAGGCGTCCTTCCTAACTCAGTTGCCGGAGAGGAACGAAATCGCTCAGGGATTTCACCATGAGGCCAATGATGACTTTAAAACAGTTACAGAGTTTAATGGCTGTGATAGGATAAATCTGAGGATGGATGAACAACATTATAGTTACTCCAAAATATTAACCTAATTGACAAAGTGAAAAGAAGGAAGCCTGTACAGAATACAAATATTCCAAAACATGCATCCTGTTTGCAGCAAGGCACTAAAGTAATACTGCAAAAAATGTGGCAAAGCAATTCACTTTTTGTCCTGAATACAAAGTGTTATGTTTGGGGCAAATCCAATACTACACATTACTGAGTACCACTCTCCATATTTTCAAGCATAGTGGTGGCTGTATCATGTTATGGGTATGCTTGTAATCGTTAAGGACTGGGATGTTTTTCAGGATAAAAAATAAATGGAATGGAACTAAGCACAGGCTAAATCCTAGGAAAAAATGGTTCAGTCTGCTTTCCCCCAGACACTGGCCAATGTATTCACCTTTCAGCAGGACAATAACCTAAAACACAAGGCCAAATCTACACTGGAGTTGCTTAGTTAAAATACAGTGAATGTTCCTGAGTGGCCGAGTTACAGTTTTGAAAATCAATGGCAAGACCTGAAAATTGTTGTCTCACAATGATCAACAACCGATTTGACAGAGCTTGAAGAATGTTGATAAGAATAATGAGCAAATGTTGCGCAATTCAGGTGTGGAAAACTCTTAGAGACTTACCCAGAAAGATTCACAGCTGTTATCGCTGCCAAAGGTGATTCTAACATGTATTGACTCAGGGGGTTGAATACTTATCTAATCAAGATATATTAATGTTTTATTTTTAATTAATTATTGACAAATGTTAAACATTTTATTCGACTTTCACATTACAGAATATTTTGTGTAAATCGTTGACAAAAAAATAAAATTAAATCCATTTTAATCCAACACAACAAAATGTGGAAAAAGTCAAGAGGTGTGAATACTTTCTGAAGGCACTGTACATGGCCTGGCTCCCCCTCAGTGACCCATCCGGTATTGGGGTTAAGCACAGATGTCTTTATAAGGATATACAGTTGAAGTCGGAAGTTTACATACACTTAGGTTGGAGTCATTAAAACTCGTTTTTCAACCACTCCACAAATGTCTTGTTAACAAACTATAGTTTTGGCAAGTCGGTTAGGACATCTACTTTGTGCATGACACAAGTAATTTTCCCAACAATTGTTTAGAGACAGATTTTTTACTTATAATTCACTGTATCACAATTCCAGTGGGTCAGAAGTTTACATACACTAAGTTGACTGTGCCTTTAAACAGCTTGGAAAATTCCAGAAAATGATGTTATGGCTTTAGAAGCTTCTGATAAGCTAATTGACATCATTTGAGTCAATTGGAGGTGTACCTGTTTATGTATTTCAAGGCCTACCTTCAAACTCAGTGCCTCTTTGCTTGACATCATGGGAAAATCAAAATAAATCAGCCAAGACCTCAGAAAAACAATTGTAGACCTCCACAAGTCTGGTTCATCCTTGGGAGCAATTTCCAAACGCCTGAAGGTACCACGTTCATCTGTACAAACAATAGTACGCAAGTATAAACACCATGGGACCAAGCAGCCGTCATACCGCTCAGGAAGGAGACGCGTTCTGCAAATCAATCCCAGAACAACAGCAAAGGACCCTTTGAAGATGCTGGAGGAAACAGGTACAAAAGTATCTACAGTGGGGAAAAAAGTATTTAGTCAGACACCAATTGTGCAAGTTCTCCCACTTAAAAAGATGAGCGAGGCCTGTAATTTTCATCATAGGTACACATCAACTATGACAGACAAAATGAGGAAAAAAAATCCAGAAAATCACATTGTAGGATTTTTAATGAATTTATTTGCAAATTATGGTGGAAAATAAGTATTTGGTCAATAACAAAAGTTTCTCAATACTTTGTTGTATACCCTTTGTTGGCACTGCCACAGGTCAAACGTTTTCTGTAAGTCTTCACAAGGTTTTCACACACTGTTGCTGGTTTATTGGCCCATTCCTCCATGCAGATCTCCTCTAGAGCAGTGATGTTTTGGGGCTGTCGCTGGGCAACAAAGACTTTCAACTCCCTCCAAAGATTTTCTATGGGGTTGAGATCTGGAGACTGGCTAGGCCACTCCAGGACCTTGAAATGCTTCTTACGAAGCCACTCCTTTGTTGCCCGGGCGGTGTGTTTGGGATCATTGTCATGCTGAAAGACCCAGCCTCGTTTCATCTTCAATGCCCTTGCTGATGGAAGGAGGTTTTCACTCAAAATTTCACGATACATGGCCCCATTCATTCTTTCCTTTACACGGATCAGTCGTCCTGGTCCCTTTGCAGAAAAACAGCCCCAAAGCATGATGTTTCCACCCCCATGCTTCACAGTAGGTATGGTGTTCTTTGGATGCAACTCAGCATTCTTTGTCCTCCAAACACGACGAGTTGAGTTTTTACCAAAAAGTTATATTTTGGTTTCATCTGACCATATGACATTCTCCCAATCCTCTTCTGGATCATCCAAATGCACTCTAGCAAACTTCAGACGGGCCTGGACATGTACTGGCTTAAGCAGGGGGACACGTCTTGCACTGCAGGATTTGAGTCCCTGGAGGCATAGTGTGTTACTGATGGTAGGCTTAGTTACTTTGGTCCCAGTTCTCTGCAGGTCATTCACTAGGTCCCCCCGTGTGGTTCTGGGATTTTTGCTCACCGTTCTTGTGATAATTTTGACCCCACGGGGTGAGATCTTGCATGGAGCCCCAGATCGAGGGAGATTATCAGTGGTCTTGTATGTCTTCCATTTCCTAATAATTTGTCACGCTCGTCTAATGAGGGAGACCAAAGCGCAGCGCGTTGAGCGAACATGACTTTATTAAATAAAGTACTCACTACAAAAAAAAAAAAAACAATGACGAATCGTGAAGTCCTCAGTTACAATGACTGACAAGGAACAAAAACCCACAACACTAAGGTGAAACACTGACAGTTTAAATATGGCTCCCAATCAGAGATAACGAGCCGACAGCTGACACTCGTTACCACTGATTGGGAGTCACACGACCAAACAAGGCAACACAACCAAATACAACACCACCAATACCAAACACAACCAAATGAACACACCCTGGCTCAAAATACACAGTCCCGGAGCCAGAGCGTGACAGTACCCCCCCCTAAAGGCGCGGACTCCGACCGCGCCTACACCCCAAATAGGGAAGGGCTGGGTGGGTATTGCTCCTCGGAGGCGGCTCCGGCTCCGGGCTTGACCACCACCCTACTACAATCCCCCCGTAGTGCCCCCAGTCCGATCTGACCCAGTTAGCTGGATCAGGACTGCCGACGCGCACCCCTGGCTTGGCGCGTGAGGCAGGAATGGACCGGACCTGGCAGACGATACGCACCCTTTGCATGGTGCGTGGAGCCGGAACAGGCCTCACCAGGCTGAAGACTCGCATCCCTGGCTTGGTGCGAGTAGCAGGAATGGGCTGAATCCGGCTGACGACTCGCACCCTTGGCTTGGTGCGAGTAGCAGGAATGGGCTGAATCCGGCTGACGACTCGCACCCTTGGCTTGGTGCGAGTAGCAGGAATGGGCTGAATCCGGCTGACGACTCGCACCCTTGGCTTGGTACGAGTGGCAGGAATGGGCCGGACTGGGCTGGCGACGCGCACCACAGACCTGGTGCGGAGAGCAGGAACGGGCAGAGCCGGGCTGACGAGACGCACCACAGGCTTGATGCGGAGAGCAGGCACGGGCCGTGCCGGACTGACGACGCACACCACTGGCTTGGTGCGGGAAGCTTGGATGGGCCGGACTGTACTGGGGACACACACCACTGGCCCTACACCGGGATCTGGAACGGGCCGGACCGGACTGGCAACACACGCCAGTACCTCTCGCCGTGCCTCTACTTCCTCCATCCCCTCTTCGACCAGTGGCCCCCGTAACCCGGCGGCCTTCTCCGGCAACCCACTGGGCCGCTCGATCGCGGCCTCCTGCTGGTCCGACGTCGTGAGCCCCCCCCTAAAAATTTTCGGGGCGTCTCTCCTACCCGTGGACCAGGTCTCCATGTCCCTCGCCAGCCTCTCGCCCTTCTGCCATAATGTCAAGCCCTTCTCTTCCTCACTCGGCTTGACCCAGTCCAGGAGGCGAAGGAGATCTGTGAGGGATCTCCCTGGCGATGGCTCCTGGACACGCTGCTTGGTCCCATCTTGGTGGGTTTTTCTGTCACGCTCGTCTAATGAGGGAGACCAAAGCGCAGCGCGTTGAGCGAACATGACTTTATTAAATAAAGTACTCACTACAAAAAAACAACAAACAATGACGAATCGTGAAGTCCTCAGTTACAATGACTGACAAGGAACAAAAACCCACAACACTAAGGTGAAACACTGACAGTTTAAATATGGCTCCCAATCAGAGATAACGAGCCGACAGCTGACACTCGTTACCACTGATTGGGAGTCACACGACCAAACAAGGCAACACAACCAAATACAACACCACCAATACCAAACACAACCAAATGAACACACCCTGGCTCAAAATACACAGTCCCGGAGCCAGAGCGTGACATAATTGCTCCCACAGTTGATTTCTTCAAACCAAGCTGCTTACCTATTGCAGATGCAGTCTTCCCAGCCTGGTGCAGGTCTACAATTTTGTTTCTGGTGTCCTTTGACAGCTCTTTGGTCTTGGCCATAGTGGAGTTTGGAGTGTGACTGTTTGAGGTTGTGGACAGGTGTCTTTTATACTGATAACAAGTTCAAACAGGTGCCATGAATACAGGTAACGAGTGGAGGACAGAGGAGCCTCTTAAAGAAGAAGTTACAGGTCTGTGAGAGACAGAAATCTTGCTTGTTTGTAGGTGACCAAATACTTATTTTCCACCATAATTTGCAAATAAATTCATGAAAAATCCTACAATGTGATTTTCTGGATTTTTTTTCTTCTCAATTTGTCTGTCATAGTTGACGTGTACCTATGATGAAAATTACAGGCCTCTCTCATCTTTTTAAGTGGGAGAACTTGCACAATTGGTGGCTGACTAAATACTTTTTCCCCCCACTGTATATCCACAGTAAAACGAGTCCTATATTGACATAACCTGAAAGGCCGCTCAGCAAGGAAGAAGCCACTGCTCCAATACCGCTATAAAAAAGCCAGACTATGGTTTGCAACTGTGCATGGGGACAATGATCGTACTTTTTGGAGCGATGTCCTCTGGTCTGATGAAACAAAAATAGAACTGTTTGACCATAATGACCATCGTTATGTTTGGAGGAAAAAGGGGTTTTCTGCAAGCCGATGAATAAAATCCCAACCGTGAAGCACGGTGGTGGCAGCATCATGCTGTGGGGGTGCTTTGCTGCAGGAGGGACTGGTGCACTTCACAAAATAGATGGCATCATGAGGAAGGAAAATTATGTGGATATATTGAAGCAACATCTCAAGACATCAGTCAGGAAGTTAAAGCTTGGTCGCAAATGGGTCTTCCAAATGGACAATGACCCCAAGCATACTTCCAAAGTGGCTTAAGGACAACAAAGTCAAGGTATTGGAGTGGCCATCACAAAGCCCTGACCTCAATCCTATAGAACATTTGTGGGCAGAACTTAAAAAGTGTGTGCGAGCAAGGAGGCCTGCAAACCTGACTCAGTTACACCAGCTCTGTCAGGAGGAATGGGCCATAATTCACCCAACTTATTGTGGGAAGCTTGTGGAAGGCTACCCGAAACATTTGACCTAAGTTCAACAATTTAAAGGCAATGCTACCAAATACTAATGGAATTAATGTAAACTTCTGACCCACTGGAAATGTGCTGAAATAAATAAAAGCTGAAATAAATCATTCTCTATTATTCTGACATTTCACATTCTTAAAATAAAGTGGTGATCCTAGCTGACCTAAGACAGGGAATTTGTACTAGGATTAAATGTCAGGAATTGTGAAAAACTGAGTTTAAATGTATTTGGCTAAGGTGTATGTAAACTTCCGACTTCAACTGTATGCTTTAATGCGTTCATGTTTACGCACCCCGAGGTATTACGCTGCAGGAATATGCACACAAAAAAACTCTGGAGATTTCCTGCGCCTGCTCTCTATTACTCTGAGAAATGATACATTTCAGGGGGTTCAGTGGTAATAGTGGTGATAAGTTTAATACCCCTCTCCCCAGACACATGGTTCAGTCAGGAGATGAAAAGGCCTGGAAATATTAATGTGTGGAGAGGGAGAGGAACCTTGGCTCTCCGGCTTTTTAATGTCCTTATCTGTTTTGCACATGGCCGCTTTGTGGAACGGGGCCCTCCCAAGTATGCAAATGCACGGCAATTGGGCCGAGTGTGAATTGGGAAACGCTAATTTCCCTCCCAAACGTGTGGTGGCTTAATGTATATTATTACTGCCTCTGTCTGGGAGATGGTGCAGAACACAACCATAATTGATGATACGGCAGCTGCCTTTTTTCATTAGTGGCTGTTTGCCTCCCTCTACCTTTATAAACTAGTCAGGATGGACACTCTCTGTGATAAGGGTTCACCCCTCTGTGGGTGTAGTTGGTACATCCCAGCTACTACGTTTAATCATTCAATATAATGTTCTCTTTTTCTATGATCTCCAAGATGAATCCTTGTATGACAAAAAGTTCTGAAAATATCAACTGTGTGTGTGTGTGTGTGTGTGTGTGTGTGGCGCTCTTACTCCCCACATCTCCCCCTGCAACACCTGCTCCTGCCCCCGAGAGGGTCTGAGTAATAAGCCAATGTAATAACGCTTTGCTAAGGGTCACGCATAAATCAGATAAACCAACACCCGACTGATAGATTGCTCCTGACTATTCCCCATATGTATGTATATATATATACTGAACACAAATATTTAAGTGTTGGTCCCATGTTTCATGAGCTGAAATAATAAGATTCCAGAAATGTTCCATATGCACAAAAAGCTTATTTCTCTAAAATGTTGTGCACACACTTGTTTACATCCCTGTTAGTGAGAATTTCTCCTGACAGGTGTGGCATATCAAGAAGCTGATTAAAAAGCATAATCATTATACAGGTGAACCTTGTGCTGGGGACAATAAAAGGCCACTCTAAAATGTGCCGTTTTGTCACACAACACAATGCCACAGATGTCTCAAGTTTTGAGGGAGCGTGCAATTTGCATGCTGACTGCAGGAATGTCCACCAGAGCTGTTGCCAGATAATTTAATGTTCATTTATCTACCATAAGCCGCCTCCAATGTTGTTTTAGAGAATTTGGCAGTACGTCCAAACGGCCTCACAACCGCAGACCACATGTAACCACGCCATTCCAGGACCTGGCTTCTTCACCTGTGGGGACTGGGACTGGGAATAGTGCCGGGGAATGTGTGGCCACCATCAGGACAGACACATATGTGTGAAATGAGAGAGAGAATTCAGTGCTAATAGACATTGGCCACAAACTTTTTAGTAATTCAATTTAATACAGGTGAGGGTGAGGTATACTTTCATCTTTCAAAAGTCACTCCATTCAAAAAACACTTGCTTTGTCATTCTGCTCTGGCGAAGGCAGCTGAAACACATGATCAAACAAGACCATAATAAAATTGTGAAAATTAGGTGATTCTTTTGGAAGTACATTTCACAAATTCCAACAATGCACATTGTTGCATTGTTCTCTGTGTGCACAGTATCCAGAGTTTTGAACAAAGAGAGGTTGATTTCTCTCTCAGTTGGTCCCCTCAGAACAGGATAGAGTTGCACGCAAGGCTCCATAGTCCCAGCTCTTACTCAGTCAGTATCCCCCTATCTCCTAATGGCTCACCCCTTTCTCTCATCTCCTTTAAGGGATGGATGACGTGCCACTGTCAGAGTTGATATCTACTAATGACTAGAGATGTGACATTCAACTGGGCTCAAATCACTACACCCTGAGTGCTTGCCATGAATGGGAAAAGTGAGCTTTGCACACATGCACATGTGCACGCACATGCACTTAATGCGGAAACACACAGACCATGGCAAGAGTCCCAGTTTGATGGCCTATTCCAGCCACTAGCAGCTCTCTCCTCACACTCTTATCACATTGCTATTCCGTTTAACTATAGCATGGAAGAGCAGCCACAGTCCTTCTAATATGACCAGACAAAACGTTGATTTCCACAATGTCTCACCTGTAATTTTACGACTCATTCTACGTCATATTGCCGGCGTCCTGGAAAAACCTTGTATCTAAAAAAAATGTTTTATTTTCATATCTATATTGCCATGTATTAATGGAAGTTCACAAGGCATTTTGAATGTCTTGTACTATTCATGAAATATACTCTGAGTGTACAAAATATCATTCCTAATATTCAGTTGCACCCCGTTTTGCCCTCAGAACAGCCTGAATTTGTCGGGGATGGACTCTACAAGTTGTCGGGAAACTGTTGAGCGTGGAAAACCCAGCAGCGTTGCAGTTCTTGACACACTCAAACCGGTCCGCCTGGCACCTACTACCGTACCCTGTTCAAAGGCACTTAAATATTTTGTCTTGCCCATTCACCCTCTGAATGGCACACATACACAATCTACAGTATGTCTCAATGGTCTCAAGGATTAAAAATCCTTCTTTAACCTGTCTTTTCCCCTTTGTCTACACTGATTGAAGTGGTTTTAACAAATGACAACAATAAGGGATCATAGCATTCACCTGGATTCAGCTGGTCAGTCTATGTCATGGAAAGAGCTCCTAATGTTTTGTACCCCCAGTGTATACGGTATATACACTGCTCAAAAAAATAAAGGGAACACTTAAACAACACAATGTAACTCCAAGTCAATCACACTTCTGTGAAATCAAACTGTCCACTTAGGAAGCAACACTGATTGACAAAACATTTCACATGCTGTTGTGCAAATGGAATAGACAACAGGTGGAAATTATAGGCAATTAGCAAGACACCCCCAATAAAGGACTGGTTTTGCAGTTGGTGACCACAGACCACTTCTTAGTTCCTATGCTTCTTGGCTGATGTTTTGGTCACTTTTGAATGCTGGCGGTGCTTTCACTCTAGTGGTAGCATGAGACGGAGTCTACAACCCACACAAGTGGCTCAGGTAGTGCAGCTCATCCAGGATGGCACATCAATGCGAGCTGTGGCAAGAAGGTTTGCTGTGTCTGTCAGCGTAGTGTCCAGAGCATGGAGGCGCTACCAGGAGACAGGCCAGTACATCAGGAGATGTGGAGGAGGCCGTAGGAGGGCAACAACCCAGCAGCAGGACTGCTACCTCCGCCTTTGTGCAAGGAGGAGCAGGAGGAGCACTGCCAGAGCCCTGCAAAATGACCTCCAGCAGGCCACAAATGTGCATGTGTCTGCTCAAACGGTCAGAAACAGACTCCATGAGGGTGGTATGAGGGCCCGACATCCACAGGTGGGGGTTGTGCTTACAGCCCAACACCGTGTAGGACGTTTGGCATTTGCCAGAGAACACCAAGATTGGCAAATTCGCCACTGGCGCCCTGTGCTCTTCACAGATGAAAGCAGGTTCACACTGAGCACGTGACAGACGTGACAGAGTCTGGAGACGCCGTGGAGAATGTTCTGCTGCCTGCAACATCCTCCAGCATGACCGGTTTGGCGTGGGTCAGTCATGGTGTGGGGTGGCATTTCTTTGGGGGGGCCACACAGCCCTCCATGTGCTCGCCAGAGGTAGCCTGACTGCCATTAGTTACCGAGATGAGATCCTCAGACCCCTTGTGAGACCATATGCTGGTGCGGTTGGCCCTGGGTTCCTCCTAATGCAAGACAATGCTAGACCTCAAGTGGCTGGAGTGTGTCAGCAGTTCCTGCAAGAGGAAGGCATTGATGCTATGGACCGCCCGTTCCCCAGACCTGAATCCAATTGAGCACATCTGGGACATCATGTCTCGCTCCATCCACCAACGCCACGTTGCACCACAGACTGTCCAGGAGTTGGCGGATGCTTTAGTCCAGGTCTGGGAGGAGATCCCTCAGGAGACCATCTGCCACCTCATCAGGAGCATGCCCAGGCATTGTAGGGAGGTCATACAGGCACGTGGAGGCCACACACACTACTGAGCCTCATTTTGACTTGTTTTAAGGACATTACATCAAAGTTGGATCAGCCTGTAGTGTGGTTTTCCACTTTAATTTTGAGGGTGACTCCAAATCCAGACCTCCATGGGTTGATACATTTGATTTCCATTGATAATTTTTGTGTGATTTTGTTGTCAGCACATTCAACTTTGTAAAGAAAAAAGTATTTAATAAGATTATTTCATTCATTCAGATCTAGGATGTGTTATTTTAGGTGTTCCCTTTATTTTTTTGAGCAGTGTATTTATTTAATGTATTTTTTGCCTCTTGGGCCCCCTACGGGCCTGAGCCCAGGGGCTTCAGCACTGTAAACTCCTGCATTATTCCGTCCCTGCTTTCAAAACTACTGGAACAAAAATTCTGGAGCATCACTTTAATCTGAGCCTCTGTGGCTAGCCTGGGATTATCCCCCTTCTGCCTCTCAGCTTCAAATGAGAGCCTCAGAGTAGAGCGATTTATATCAGGCAGAGCGACAGCTAATGATGAACTCGGAAAGCACAACAAATTCTACACCACCATTGGATCAGACACATCACCCCCATGAAAGGCAGAATTACAATCATATAACATGCAAAAATATTACTGCAAAAACAGAATCTGTCCTACAGGAAATTCGAAGAAGGGAAGTCGAACCCCTAATGTCTCGCAATGTGATAGCTCAGTAAAGAGCCTGGACACGAAAAGAGTAACATCTCCCAAAATGTAGCTGCGAGCAGCAATGAATGGGGTTCATAGGATGACAGAAAGGACTCAAGATCAGTTGAATTACAAAGCAAGCACTCTATCATGTAGGAACTATCATCCTTTATGTGCAATCAGTGAAGGTCGAGGCTACGAATACGTAGTTTTCGCGGCTTGCCCCGCCCCCATCCCGCACCCTCTGGAAATGTCTTTCTCAAAACGAAGGATCCGAATCACGTTCTGCGCATGTGTTATTTAATTCAACTTGACACACAATCAGTGTTTTGTGTGGTGATGTAATCTTTATTAGGGGCTCCCGAGGCTCTTTATTAGGGCTCCCGCAGCGGTCTAAGGCACTGCATCTCAGTGCTTGAGGCGTCACTACAGACCCCCTGGTTCGATTCCAGGCTGTATCGCAACTGGCTGTGATTGGGAGTCCCATCGGGCGCCGCACAATTGGCCCAGCGTCGTCCGGGTTTGGCCGGTGTAGGCCGTCATTGTAAATAAGAATTTGTTCTTAACTGACTTGCCTAGTTAAATAAAAAAAAGTATCCTTATATGCTGCCAGAGTTGCTGAAAAAAATCTCTGTCTCACAATAGCCAATGTTTGCACATTAAATCGTTATTGACTGCCTGTCTTGCTTGTTGATATGCTGTATACATATAGCTTGCCTAAACAGCTGCATGTAGGCTAACTCCCCTCCTGAAAAAATAACATGAAATCACTAGACTGGCTGTTGTGTCGTGCTTATGTTTGCTTTGATTACTAATCTGCATATGCTCAGAAATCTCTGTATCTTTAGTTCAAAACTTCAAGGTTCCAGAAAAAGCGGAACCGCAGCCACTCCGATCAGTGACAGCATTACCATGTTGATTTCAATCTCAATTGGTACACTCCACATTAGCATTCATAAATACTTCAATACACTCTCACAGCTGTAATACACTGAATGCACAGCAGGCAGGACTTCCGGTTTCTCATTTTACCGAGACCACATAATAGGGCAACAGTTAAGGTTTCAGTGACTTTCTATTCACATAGCTTCTAAGGACAGATACTGTACATAATGTTTACATACTAAATGTCATTGCCCCATGTCCATCGGTTCAGTTCTAGTAGCCTGTTGTTGTTGTCCATGGTAGAATCATCTAGCCCACTGACTCCTGAAGCCCCCATGAGCTCCAGAGTCTAGAAGCAGTCTAGCTAACGCATTAGCTAGCTATAGTCGTGAATTATCATTTCGCTAGCTAGCTGAGCTGTTTTACAAAAAAACATCTGAATTGACTCAAACACTGTAGCTAGACTGCTCCTCGGCAACAATGTTATTGGGGTGTGGGAATGTTTGATTTGTCTTTTAATTTTAAGTTAACTGTCATTGAAGTTGGTGGTAACTACTGGTTTCAGATCCGAGGAGAGAGAAACTGTCTGCCATATTTTGTGTTTTGGTAAGGGCTTGGAGTAACGTCACGCACCCAAGAAGCCTCAACTAATCACCCGACGGATATGAATGACTTTGCCTCCGGCTATTCTACGAAAGGAAATTTCCAGACCAGATCTGCGATAACACAGGATCTCCCAAAAACAGATGTCCTGCTCCTGCAAGTAGTTTTAGCATATTTTAGCATATTAGCATATAGAATAGTGTGGCCATCTTTGATGGCATCAATGTTATTTTCTCAAACTCTTTAGGGACCAAAGACCAAATTTGGAGTGAATATTTGTCCATGAGAAGAAGATTTTATGATAATTTTAAGCATTAGCGTTGTAGACAAAACATTTAATTGTTAATAGTTTCCTTATTTTTTAAGATATCAAGGTCAAACTTAATATGGCACATCATGTTTTTGGTGACCCTGAAAAGTTTCAAATTGATAGGACATTGTGAAGTGGATTTACAAAGGATTTAAATGGACACGTAAAATCTGATTTTCAGATTGATCAATAACTCAGCCATCTCTCAACCAATCCCTTAGTTTGAGAAAAGCTAAGTAAAGAGATGTACCATGGGCCTACATACCAAAAGTGGTGTTATTTGGACGTTTTCCAAGATGGAGGAAAATATATCCTGAGGGAACTTATGGGTCCTTAAGGCAAATTTGTTCAGCATGAGGAAACACGCTTACATACAAAGTTTCAAGTCTCTAACTGGGTGGCGGATATGAGGGTTTAAGTGAGACTACTTATAACAAATCAAATCAAATTTTATTTGCCACATGCGCCAAATACAACAGGTGTAGACATTACAGTGAAATGCTTACTTACAAGCCCTTAACCAACAATGCATTTTTTTACTTTTTTTTTTTTTTAAGTGTTAAGTAAAAATAATAAAAGCAAATAATTAAAGTAACAGTGGGGAGGCTATATACAAGGGGGTACCGGTGCAGAGTCAATGTGTGGGGGCACCGGCTAGTCGAGGTAATTGAGATAATATGTACATGTGGGTAGAGTTAAAGTGACTATGCATAAATAATAGACAGAGTAGCAGCAGCGTAAAAGAGGGGGGTGGGGGTGGGGGGGCAGTGCAAATAGTCCGGGTAGCAATGATTAGTTGTTCAGGAGTCTTATGGCTTGGGGGTAGAAGCTGTTGAGAAACCTTTTGGACCTAGACTTGATGCTCCGGTACCGCTTGCCGTGTGGTAGCAGAGAGAACAGTCTATGACTAGGGTGGCTGGAGTCTTTGACAATTTTGAGGGCCTTCCTCTGACACCGCCTGGTATAGAGGTCCTGGATGGCAGGAAGCTTGGCCCCAGTGATGTACTGGGCCGTACGCACTACCCTCTGTAGTGCCTTGCGGTCGGAGGCCGAGCAGTTGCCATACCAGGCGGTGATGCAACCAGTCAGGATGCTCTCGATGGTGCAGCTGTAAAACTTTTTGAGGATCTGAGGACCCATGCCAAATCTTTTCAGTCTCCTGAGGGGGAATAGGCTTTGTCGTGCCCTCTTCACGACTGTCTTGGTGTGTTTGGACCATGATAGTTTGTTGGTGATGTGGACACCAAGGAACTTGAAGCTCTCAACCTGTTCCACTACAGCCCCGTCGATGAGAATGGGGGCGTGCTCAGTCCTCTTTTTTTTCCTGTGTACCACAATCAATCGGTGCCATTCTTTTCGACCAAGTTACTCATGGCCTCTAGTTTCTGTTTGCCAAATTAGAAAAGTTAAAAATAATAACTTAAGAATAACAATAGGTTTCACAGCTTTGCTGTGAACCCCTAATGATTTTTTAGACTTCAAACGGAGCACAATGATGAGCTGTGAATGCTGAGCACCGAGACAGACGCATTAGCTGAGAGTCTGCCAACAACTAAGGAGCGCGTTAACCGTCTGTTGTTAATTAGGGAGGGGTGCACACATCCCTAACAGTCCTTACTGCTCCAGCTCACAGAGAGACAAAGAGGTGTCTCTCTGGGATAATTAGAGGGTTTGATAATGAAGCAGACACACATCCAACAGGAGCAACAAACGGGAAACACTTTGAACTATACGCTTGTCCTCCCCAGGACCCCTTGCCCTGTTTAATAGTCATGACTATACGTCATGACTACACTTTCTGTGACCTTAACACTGCATTTCCTGCTCTGTTGTTATACAAATGTTTTATACCTCAATAGGCATCCTGTTGTCTGCTAACATTGAGTCACCTCTTTGTGGTCATTTGTGGTCCTTTTTTAGTGTAGTTGGTAGACCATGGTGCTTGTAACGCCAGGGTAGTGGGTTCGATTCCCAGGTCCACCCATACGTAAAATGTATGCATGCATGACTGTAAGTCGGTTTGGATAAAAGTGTATGCTAAATGGCATATATTATACTATAATAGCATCTTCCCGGAATTGCGTCTGTCCTTGAGCCACTTGTAACTCCAGACACATTAATACATGAACTTGTGTATTCACCCTATATATACTTTAGTAATGTATAACCCTTTGCCTTGTTATACATACAGTAAGACATTCACAACACCTTTATAAAAACCAGTCATTCAATTTCATGAGTATTGCAGTATGATTCATAACAACCTTCAGATCACATTTATGCAATATCAACCCTGTTCCTGGAAAGCTGCCTGTGACGAGGTGTGAATGAAGGAGTCAGGCACAGGAGGTAAAATACCGAAGTCCAGAGTTTATTCAGTTTACATAAATCAAACGCCCCAAGCGTCAAACGAAACTATTACAAGGGAAAACATCCACCTTGGCATAAACACAGTGAATAGTAGCTCAACCGAGCTACACGCTCTCACAACAAACAATCACTCACAAAGACAAGGGGAACAGAGGGAACACTTATACCCATACTAATTAGGGGAATGAGCACCAGGTGTGTGTGATTGACAAGACATGACAAGTGGAGTGATGAGAATGGGATCGGCAGTAGCTAGTACTTCGGTGACGACGAACGCCGAAGCCTGCCCGAACCAGGAGGGGGGGGCAGCCTCGGTGGAAGTCGTGACACTGCCCTCCTGTAGGTTTTCGCTCCAACCCCCGTAACTAACCTGATTAATCTTATCAACCAGCCAATTATTAGAATCAGGTGCGCTAGATTGGTATTGGAGCAAAAACCTAGAGGATCTCTCCAGAAACACGGTTGGAGAGCTCTGTCTTAAAGCCAATTTATACTTGATCCAAACATGTGGTTGGAGGCTTCGTATGGAGGGTGTGACGCATTTGTGGAGCCTCCGGAGGAATGAAGAGGCGAAATCAATCTCGGTACTGCATCGCCGTGCGCCTCTCAAATGTTGTAACAATGCTGAGGGCTCCGTATAGTTCTGCATTCACATGATTGGTTGACCGTAGGTGGGTGCGGTACGTCCTGTATAAACACAAACTCACTTCCTTGACAACTTCCTTTACAATAGCTCTGCTCTGCTCCGCTAAGCGCAAGAAGTATGAAAGCCCTGAAGTCTGCAGAGACTGCATTGCAGTAAATTCTGTACGGACACTTCAGACTTCGGATTGAGCATAAAGAGCCTTTTAGGTAGTAGTATCCACCAACAAATGGCATTTCTTAAAATATAGCAAACTTCGGTGACAGCCTTCATCAGCAATTGGACGAAATGCCAAAACGTGTCCATTTTCTTTGACTGCTGCTGCTGAAAAAAGACATAAAAACGTAAAAAATACTTCAGTGTATGCTTTTTGAACACATCACCCAAATACTTTTTGCTAATCAAATCAAATGTTATTTGTTACCGTAGAGATAATTGTATGTGTGGGGTACAGACATGAGGTAGTCATTCAAAAATCATGTTAAACACTATTATTGCACAAAGAGTGAGTCCATGCAACTTATTATATGACTTGTTAAGCAGATTTTTACTCCTGAACTTATTTAGGCTAGCCATAACAAAGGGGTTGAATCCTTATTGACTCAAGACATTTCAGCTTTTCATTTTTTATTAATTTGTAAAAATGTCTAAAAACATGTTGACATTATTGGGTATAATGTGTAGGCCAGTGACACAAAATCTAAATGTAATCCATTTTAAATTCACTCTATAACACAACAAAATGTTGAAAAAGTCAAGACATGTGAATACTATATGAAGGCACAGTACATATACAGTGGGGGAAAAAAAGTATTTAGTCAGCCACCAATTGTGCAAGTTATTATTTATTTATTATTATTTGCAAATTATGTTGGAAAATAAGTATTAGGTCACCTACAAACAAGCAAGATTTCTGGCTCTCACAGACCTGTAACTTATTCTTTAAGAGGCTCCTCTGTCCTCCACTCGTTACCTGTATTAAAGGCACCTGTTTGAACTTGTTATCAGTATAAAAGACACCTGTCCACAACCTCAAACAGTCACACTCCAAACTCCACTATGGCCAAGGCCAAAGAGCTGTCAAAGGACACCAGAAACAAAATTGTAGACCTGCACCAGGCTGGGAAGACTGAATCTGCAATAGGTAAGCAGCTTGGTTTGAAGAAATCAACTGTGGGAGCAATTATTAGGAAATGGAAGACATACAAGACCACTGATAATCTCCCTCGATCTGGGGCTCCACGCAAGATCTCACCCCTTGGGGTCAAAATGATCACAAGAACGGTGAGCAAAAATCCCAGAACCACACGGGGGGACCTAGTGAATGACCTGCAGAGAGCTGGGACCAAAGTAACAAAGCCTACCATCAGTAACACACTACGCCGCCAGGGACTCAAATCCTGCAGTGCAAGACGTGCCCCCCTGCTTAAGCCAGTACATTCCAGGCCCGTCTGAAGTTTGCTAGAGTGCATTTGGATGATCCAGAAGAGGATTGGGAGAATGTCATATGGTCAGATGAAACCAAAATAGAACTTTTTGGTAAAAACTCAACTCGTCGTGTTTGGAGGACAAAGAATGCTGAGTTGCATCCAAAGAACACCATACCTACTGTGAAGCATGGGGGTGGAAACATCATGCTTTGGGGCTGTTTTTCTGCAAAGGGACCAGGACGACTGATCTGTGTAAAGGAAAGAATGAATGGGGCCATGTATCGTGAGATTTTGAGTGAAAACCTCCTTCCATCAGCAAGGGCATTGAAGATGAAACGTGGCTGGGTCTTTCAGCATGACAATGATCCCAAACACACCGCCCGGGCAACGAAGGAGTGGCTTCGTAAGAAGCATTTCAAGGTCCTGGAGTGGCCTAGCCAGTCTCCAGATCTCAACCCCATAGAAAATCTTTGGAGGGAGTTGAAAGTCCGTGTTGCCCAGCGACAGCCCCAAAACATCACTGCTCTAGGGGAGATCTGCATGGAGGAATGGGCCAAAATACCAGCAACAGTGTGTGAAAACCTTGTGAAGACTTACAGAAAACGTTTGACCTGTGTCATTGTCAACAAAGGGTATATAACAAAGTATTGAGAAACTTTTGTTATTGACCAAATACTTATTTTCCACCATAATTTGCAAATAAATTCATAAAAAATCCTGCAATGTGATTTTCTGGATTTTTTCCCCTCATTTTGTCTGTCAAAGTTGACGTGTACCTATGATGAAAATTACAGGCCTCTCTCATCTTTTTAAGTGGGAGAACTTGCACAATTGGTGGGTGACTAAATACTTTTTTCCCCACTGTACTTCTAAAAGCTGCACAAGCTCTAGAAAAAGGAGTGTCTGAACTGAGTAGAAAGAGGTGAGAGCTAGTGCGGTTTTCATTTGTTGACGTAACTTGCTCTATGAACTGGAAGTATTTACTTTGAAAGGATCGCGGAATGTGTGGGGTGACTGGCAATGTATGTAGAGGGTCCCTGGTTCGAACCCAGGTAGGGACAGTGGGTAAAGCTTTCGCATTGGGGCTATAGACCTAGATTACTACGTGGATTGAGAAATGTGAAAGGTTGAATTAGATATCTTAAGTAGAAGTATTCTAGAAAGGTCTATGAAAATATGTTACAAGGTCCCCGCGCCTCCCCCGTTGTGTAGGAAGGAGCAAGGGGAGGGGTGAGAGAGAGTTCAAATGATAGGAATATCATTAAATGTATGCTTATCAACGATAGCAAGTATTTGTTTTATTAATTAGGGCCTAATCAGAGAGAACAGTTAAAGAAATTGAATAGCGAACTGAAATGTCAATAGAGCTGTGAAAATTGAGTTGAGGACAAAGGAGAATAATTTCTGGCTCTGGTTAGCGGAAAAAAATAATAATAAAAAAATAGAGACAGTCCAGCGAGTTAGATTGAGCTGTAAGATTTCAAGTAGAGGTCTAAATACTTGACTGGAAGGCAGTGCTTTGATAAATTCTAATTGTTATTACTTTATTCGATAGGAATTACCAATATTACCTAAGTGATTGTTTAGGTAGGTGGTAATATTGACACATGGGCAAAACATGTGTCAAAAGGGGGATGGTAGGAGATGGTAGGATTAAATAATAAATATATACGAAGGAGAGGACGAAATACTTTAAAAAAAAATAATAATAATAATAATATTTTTAGATACTGTCTAGAAAAAAGAATGCAGTCAGAAATAGAAATTGAGAGCTGAACACGTGTGAAGATAGTTTATTAACCACACCCGTATGTCAGAGGTTTTGTGCCCCACAGGTGAACTAAAGGAGAAGGTGACCCACTCTATCTAACCAGGTGACTGGTGAGCATCCAGTCCCTAAAGAAGAAAAACTGGAAGCAGGCCTGTTGGGAAGGGCCCTATCAGGTTATATTGGTTACTGCCTTTGCCATTAGAATAGCAGAAAGAGCAACCTGGGTCCACGTTACCCACTGCAAAAAGGTAAGAACACATGCAAGCACCACTGAACACATGCAGAGTTAGAGAGAAGAACTAGACCAATAGGGTCTGGGGATCACCTCTGTTAACGAAGATCTCCTACCCCGACCTATCATCACTGTAGTGTGTTCTCAGGGTGTGAGTATGGGGTAGTACCAAGCAGAAAGACTGAGGACAGGAGAGGGTTGGCGGTTTTTGGGAATATGGATAACTTGAGTTGCATCATAGTCTCGGTAATAGTCTTGATATGTCAAGATCCACCACCAATTGTGCTATGCCCTTACCATTGTTAAGAAGTAAAAGAGAAGAGAAGCGCCCGACATACTGACCGTCAAGGACGATTGGCCTACAAAATGGGAGTCAGAGAAGGGCAGACTGTCAGATTCAAAATAAGGGTTAGGGACGTAGCCAACGGGTGGGGTACATGTCAATAAGCAAATTGGGATTATAAAATCCTATTATATTCGTGTTCGGCCCCCACGGCGGATTGTTCCTAGACTCAAGTGTTTAAAAACACTTGGGGATGGGGATATGAGACCGAGGGGGACTGAACATCCAGATGGGGGTAAAGAGAAACAAAGACATCACCAATTATCAATTGGAGATAGTAGTAATGTGACGGACTTAAGATCGGAAGCACAGGAGAGAATTTTGAACCTCACAGCCCCTGTAACCGATGTGTGGTGGACGTGTGCCAGTAAAGGCAGTGTAAGGCAGAGAATTCCAAAAGGGTGGCTAGATACGTGCACCCTGGTTCTACTGGTTCAGCTAGTTAGAATTAGTCACCAGGAACCAAGGATTAAACAGATGTAGGAGGAGTTTTAACAAGAAGGAGAATAGCCCTATTTAGCAGATTTTTACTCCTGAACTTATTTAGGCTAGCCATAACAAAGGTGTTGAATACTTATTGACTCAAGACATTTCAGCTTTTCATTTTTTATTAATTTGTAAAAATGTCTAAAAACATGTTGACATTATTGGGTATAATGTGTAGGCCAGTGACACAAAATCTAAATGTAATCCATTTTAAATTCACTCTATAACACAACAAAATGTTGAAAAAGTCAAGGCATGTGAATACTTTATGAAGGCACTGTACATACACAGTGGGGAAAAAAAGTATTTAGTCAGCCACCAATTGTGCAAGTTCTCCCACTTAAAAAGATGAGAGAGGCCTGTAATTTTCATCATAGGTACACGTCAACTATGACAGACAAATCCTACAATGTGATTTTCTGGAGAAAAAAATTCTCATTTTGTCTGTCATAGTTGACGTGTACCTATGATGAAAATTACAGGCCTCTCTCATCTTTTTAAGTGGGAGAACTTGCACAATTGGTGGCTGACTAAATACTTTTTTTCCCCACTGTACTTCTAAAAGCTGCACAAGCGCTAGAAAAAAGAGTGTCTGAACTGAGTAGAATGAGGTGAGAGCTAGTGCGGTTTTCATTTGGTGACGTCACTTGCTCTATGAACTGGAAGTATTTACTTTGAAAGGATCGCGGAATGTGTGGGGTGACTGTCAATGTATGTAGAGGGTCCCTGGTTCCCACTGTAGGTAGGGGTAACGTGACTAGGCAACAGGATAGATAATAAACAGTAGCAGCGGCATATGTGATGAGTCAAAAGAGTTTAGCAGTCTCATGGCTTGGGGTATAAATCCTGTTGGTTCCAGACTTGGTGCATCGGTACAACTTACCATGCTGTAGCAGAGAGAATAGTCTATTAAATTTTTGTCATTTAGCAGACGCTCTTATCCAGAGCGACTTACAGTTAGTGAATACATATTTTTTTTATACTGGCCCCCCGTGGGAATCGAACCCACAACCCTGGCGTTGCAAACGCCATGCTCTATCAACTGAGCTACATCCCTGCCGGCCATTCCCTCCCCTACCCTGGACGACGCTGGGCCAATTGTGCGCCGCCCATGAGTCTCCCGTTCGCGGCCGGCTGCGACAGAGCCTGGATTCGAACCAGGATCTCTAGTGTCACAGTTAGCACTGCGATGCAGTGCCGTAGACCACTGCGCCACTCAGGAGACAACTATGACTTGGGTAGCTGAATTCTTTCACAATTTTTAGGGCCTTCCTCTGACACCGCCTGGTATAGAGATCCTGGATGACAGGGAGCTCGGCCCAGTGATGTACTGGGCCGTACGCATCACCCTCTGTGGGGGAAGAGGCATTGTCGTGACTTCTTCACAACTGTGTTGGTATACTGTATGTGGACCGTGTTAATTCCTTAGTGATGTGGACACCGAGGAACTTGAAGCTCTCGACCCGCTCTACTACAGCCTCGTCGATGTGGATGGGGGCATGCTCAGTCCTCCGTTTCCTGTAGTCCATGACCTCCTCCATATAGGCTGTCTCATGGTCATCGGTGATCAGGCCTACCACCGTTGTGTTGTCAGCAAACTTAATGATGGTGTTGGAGTCGTGCGCGGCCACGCAGTCGTGGGTGAACTGGGAGTACAGGAGGGGGCTAAGCACGCACCCTTGAGGGGCCCCCGTGTTGAGGGTCAGTGTGGCGTATGTGTTGTTACCAACCCTCACCACTTGTGGGCAGTCCAGGATCCAGTTGCAGAGGGAGGTGTTCAGTCCCAGGGTCCTGAGCTTAGTGATGAGGTTGGAGGGCACTATGGTGTTGAACGCTGAGCATTCTCACATAGGTGTTCCTCTTGTCCAGGTGGGAGAGGGCAGTGTGGAGTTATCTGTTGATCTGTTGGGGCGGTATACTAATTGGAGTTGGTCCAGGGTGTCTGGGATGATAATGTTGATGTGGCCATGGCCAGCCTTTCAAAGCAATTCATGGCTACAAATGTGAGTGCTACGGGGCAATAGTCATTTAGACAGGTTAACTCAGTGTTCTTAGGCACAGGGACTTTGGTGGTCTGTTTGGAACATGTAGGTATTACAGCCAGGGTCAGGGAGAGGTTGAAAATCTCACTAAAGACACTTGCCAGCTGGTAAGCGCATGCTCTGAGTACGTGCCCTGGTAATCCATCTGGCCGCGTAGCCTTGTTTAAAGGTCTTACTCACATTGGCTATTGAGTGTGGAACAGCTGGTGCTCTCATGCATGGTTCAGTGTTGCTTGCCTCGAAAAGATCATAGAAGGCATTTAGCTCGTCTGATAGGCTCGCATCACTGGGCAGTTCGCGGCTGGGTTTCCCTTTGTAATCTGTGATAGTTTGCGAACCCTGCCACATCCGACCAGTGTCAGAGCCAGCATAGTAGGATTTGATCTTAGTCCTGTATTGATGCTTTGCCTGTTTGATGGCTCGTCGTAGGTCGTAGCGTGATTTCCTATAAGCATTCGGATTAGTGTGCCGCTCCTTGAAAGCGGCAGCTCTAGCCTTTAGCTCAGTGCAGATGATGCCTTTACTCCATGGCTTCTTGGGATATGTACAGTCACAGTGGGGAAGACGTTGTCGATGCACTTACTAATAAAGCCGTTGACTGATGTGGTAAACTCCTCAATGTTATCGGATGAATCCCAAAACATATTCCAGTCTATGCTAGAGAAACAGCCCTGTAGCTTAGCATCCGCTGCATCGGACCACTTCCGTATTGAGTGCGTCACTGGTACTTCCTGTTTGAGTTTTTGCTTGTAAGCAGGAATGAGGAAGATAGAGTTATGGTCAGATTTGCCAAAGAGAGGGCGAGGGAGAGCCTTGTACGCGTTTCTCTGTGTATAGTAAAGGTGATCTTGAATTTTATCACCTTTAGTTCAAATCAAATCAAACTTTATTTGTCACTTGCGCCAAATACAACACCGTGAAATGCTTACTTACAAGCCCTTAACCAACAATGCCATTCAAGAAAGAGTTAAGAAAATATTTACCAAACATAAACTAAAGTAAAAAATAATCAAAAGTAACACAATAAAACAACAATAACGAGGCTATATACAGGGGGTACCGGTACCGAGTCAATGTGCGGGGGTACAGGTTAGTCGAGGTTGCACAGGTGACATGCTGGTAAAAATGAGGTAAAACGGATTTCAGTTTCCCTGCATTAATATCACCGGCCACGAGAGGTGCCGCCTCTGGGTGTGCATTTTCTTGTTTGCTATGGGCCCTATTGAGTGCGGTCTTAGTACAAGCATCAGTTTGTGGTGGTAAATAGACAGCTACGAAATATTTAGTTGAAAACTCTCTTGGTAAATAGTATGGTCTGCAGCTTATCAACTCAGGCGAGCAAAAACTAGAGAGTTCCTTAACATTAGAGATTGCACACCAGCTGTTGTTGACAAAGAGACACACACCTCCCCCTCATCTTACCCGAGGCTGCCAACGATGCATGGATAAGCCAGCGAGATGTATATTATCCACGTCCTTGTTCAGCCATGACTCCGTGAAATATAGAATATTAGAGTTCTTCGGGTCCCGTTGATAGGATAGTCTCAAACAGACCTTGTCCAGTTTGTTCTCAAGTGACCGTACGTTCAAATCAAATCAACCAAATCAATTATTATTTGTCACATGCGCCAAATACAACAGGTGTAGATTTTACTGTGAAATGCTTACTTACAATAATAATAATATTACAATTGTAATAAAAATACAAAAAAATACACAAAACATAAATATTTAACAAAAAATACATAAATAAATAATTTAAAAAAGAAAGTAACACAATAAAATAACAATAATGAGGCTAAATACAGGGGGTACCGGTACCGAGTCAATGTGCGGGGGTACAGGTTAGTCGAGGTAATTCGTACATGTAGGTAGGGGTAAAGTGACTATGCATCGCTCTGGATAAGAGCGTCTGCTAAATGACTAAAAATTTAAATAATAAACAGTGAGTAGCAGCAGTGTAAAAACTGTCAATGCAAATAGTCTGGGTGGCCATTTTATTAATTGTTCAGCAGTCTTATGGCTTGGGGGTAGAAGCTGTTAAGGAGCCTTTTGGACCTAGACTTGGCGCTCCGGTACCGCTTGCCGTGTAGTAGCAGAGAGAACAGTCTATGACTTGGGTGACTGGAGTCTTTGACAGTTTTTTGGGCCTTCCTCTGACATCGCCTCGTATATAGGTCCTGGATGGTAGGAAGCTTGGCCCCAGTGATGTACTGGGCCGTACGCACTACCAGGTGTTCGCCAACAGAACGGAGAGTAGAGGCGGTTTATTTGCATGCCAACATAGCCTAGTCAGGACGCCGACTCATCTGCCTCTTTTGCGCCGTCGCTTCCTCTTTGTAGAGTCACAGGGATTAGGGCCTGGTCCGGAGTAAGCAGAACGTCCAAAGTTGCCGACTCGTTAAAGTAGAAATTGTCATCCAAATCATAGTGATCGCTGTTCCGATCTCCATAAGATATTTTCGGTCATAGGTAATGATGGTGGAGACATTATGCAAAATAAAGTTACGATCAGCATATTTTTTTTGTTTTTACATTGATTGGAGTAGCACTTTCAAGACTGATACTGACTGGTCCTATGTAACAGGTGGGATGGTATGAACACGTTCTTATGCCATGCCCCTTGCAATGCTTCCTTGTTTGAGTGTACCATCTGTGTTTATTTCGCCACAGACATTAACTGACCGACTAAGGGATAAGGTGATAGATGGCAGGCATCACCATCAGGGCATCCATTCGATCTAACAGCTTTTGATATTGGAGGCCCCCTATGCCAAAACAAACACGTGAAGTCAAGGCATCTGTTCATACCTGTGTGTACAAACCTGTGAGCCAGAGACCTGCCTGCCTCTCCAATGGGCCTAAGTTTCAAACAAGCTGTTGCGGGGCCCTGATTTAATCATGTAACCACAGAGAGTGGGGGCCAACCATCCCGAATGAGTGTGATTCATGGCAATGGCATCTGCTTTGGCAGGGGCTTCAAACCAGTGAGGTCAGAGCACCTGATCACAGAGCCACCAGTCTGCAGCTAGTCTTCTCCAACATGCTTCACCTTTCCAACATGCCTCGCCTCATTGGGTTTTGACTACGTGGTGTACAGTTACGACCGGAAGTGACTTTTTGTTGCAGGTTAGGAGAACCTACGCAGCAGGTTAGGAGAACTTACGCAGCAGGTTTATATGAACCTACACAGCAGGTTAGGAGAATTTACGCAGCAGGTTAGGATAATTAACGTGGCAGGTCAGGATAATTAGGTTAAGGTTAGGAAAGGGGTTAGGGTTAGTTAAAATGCTATCCTACCTGCTACGAAAAGTCACTTCCGGTCGTAGCTGTATTACATCTAATCACAACTGCTTTTCTGCCGCATCGACCGCTGAGCAAAATTATAATTAAGTGAGTGGTGAGGAACAGAGCAGAGCGGCCAGTCCCTGGCTTAGAAAGAGAGAGGGAGAAGGTTGTGCATATGGAGAGGTGGGCTGGCAGTGCCAAGGAACAGCTCTTTGCCAAACCACACTGTAAATCAAGCCGACACTCCAGCGGTAACCTTCAGCGGCTCAAGTACACCGACTCAATCTGTATACATTAATCCTTTATTGTTACTCAGAAATCAAATAATTCTGTCTGCAGCGGACAGGAAAATTGCCAGGCGAATACATACACTATTCTTCTTTGTACATTCTCCTTCACTCTCCCTCTCTTCCTCCAATGCCTTCACTGGCAATTCAACTAGTAATTCTTAATAAAGGCTTATCAAGGCTAGGAAAGTGCCATTCGGATGCAGCCAGCTCACCGGCTCTGTCCTCAGTCTTGTTTTGAGATTCTCAAGGTCAAATGACTAATTTACTGATTGCATCACAGGCGGTGACATTTTTATGTTTGTCTCAATAAAGTTCTATTGAAGTAAGATGAGAGCGAGTCATTACCACACGTAGACACCATTAGATCCATTTTAGCTCTGTCTTTACTGGAGGGAATCAGGGGTAACACAATACAAGAATTACAGCACCACCCGGCCGATGTACAGGCATAGTAATCAGGCTTCAGCAGAGCAAAGAAGGGAGGAAACGGATCATAACGCTAGGTAAATCTCAGTGCCCTAGACAGAGAGAGAGCGAGAGAGAGAGGGGGAGAGAGAGAGAGAGAGAGAGAGAGAGAGGCATACAGTGAAGCGGGGGAGGGATGGGCTCTAGGACTTGGTCTAATGGCCGGAACTGAAACTCTGTATAGACTCTAGGCTGATTTACAGCCCTGCCGTGGTAAATGAACCCCATCGCTAATGGCACCACTACTTTTTAATGGACATGCCCACAGAGCACTGTGCACCCAAGCTGAGCCTCTGTCTATACTGGAAGAGAGACACTGCGGAGAGACAGAGAGAGAGGCAGGCAGGGGAGAGTGTCGGGGACAGAGAGACAACGGCACAAAGAGAGAGAGGGAGAGAGAATAAGCCGCACTGCCGGTTTCAGCAACCTTCCCATCTGTGCTAAATTGAAGATGGAAGGAGGGTGTTCTCAGCCATTCCCATCTCCCTTGATATGTAAATGTATTATGTTACTGCTGGTTGCTCTCCTTCTATCTCTCTTTCTCACTCTCTTTCTTTTTCTTTCTCTCTTTTCTTTTCTTTCTGTCCACCCCTATCTCACTGTCTCCCTCAGTACAATGAATCCAAACAGCTAACATACAACATCATGGGAGGAGAGGGACATAAAATGGCAGCCTTAAATACTTAAAGGTCCAATGCAGCTGGTTTTTTATCTCAATATCAAATCATTTCTGGGCACCAATTAAGTGCCTTACTGTGATTGCTTTAAATAAAAATGGTCAAAAATAAAGAAAAATAGCTTCTTAGCAGAGATTTCTCAAGCAAGAATTTTGCTAGGACTGTCTGGGAGTGGTCTGAGTGGGGAGGGTAAAACTGAAAACTAGGTTTGGAACTCGCTTTCTTATTGGTCTATTAACTAATGTATCGCTTTGGCAGTCTTGTGATGTAACGAGAACTTTCAGGTGGTCTTTTCAAACAACTCTTACACTAAAAGTGCATCATCATATTTTTCCTCAATTTCACAGTATTATTCCAACCTCATAGTGTGGAAATATATATAAAAAACAGGAAAATCACATTTCTGACTGCACTGGGCCTTTAATCTGATTGAACACAGATAAAGGATGATCTAAATAGCAATGACCTGATGAGCACTGAGCTGATTGGTTAGGTGATGATGCTCCAGTACAGATTAAATGTCACGGATCCCTCCGAGGCTGCCTCCTCTCCTTGTTCGGGCAGGCTTCGGCGTTCATCATCACCAGCCTTCTAGCCACTGCCGCTCCTCTGTTCATCATTCCATTTGTTTTGTCTTGTTTTCACACACACCTGGTACATATCCCCTCATCAGTGTCTGTATAAGTATTCCCTCTGCTCCCCCATGTCTTTGTGTGTGATTGTTACTTTGTGGAGGTACCGCATGCTCGGTTGAGCATTTTTGTTATTTTATCGCCGGGAATATTTACCTGTGTATGTTTGGTCCCCAGTACGCATTTAAGTCGCACTGGGATCGTGTTTACGCATTGCTGCGGACTACCTTATTGGGCTGATTAAAGCATATTCCTTCTTCACACTCCTGCGCCTGACTCCATCCATCCCATCGCTACAGAATAACACACCCAACAGCATGGAGTCAGCAGGAAAGGAGAATATGCCTGGAGTCATTGAGCGGGTCCGGGAGCATTCCAGCATGTTAGCCAGCTTGGGCGACGCGATGGATCGGGTTCTCCATGCCGTCCAGCGCCTGGAGAGGAGAGGACCCGACCCTGCAGAACCAGCCACCCACACACCAGCAACCAGGGGTATTCACCTCTCTCTACCTCGAGAATACAACGGGACAGCTGCCCACTGCCAGGGTTTCCATCTGCAGCTGGACCTATATTTCCACAGCATCAGCCCTGCTCCATCGGATCGGGAGAGGGTGTCCGCCCTCGTCTCCTGCCTCTCAGGGAAAGCTCTGGAGTGGGCCAACGCGGTCTGGAGTGAAGGAGGAGATGCGTTGGACAGCTACGGAGAGTTCGCTCGACTGTTCCGGGCAGTCTTTGATTATCCCCCTGAAGGAAGAGAGGCGGGCGAGCGTCTGTTCCATTTGAGGCAGGGGACGAGGACAGCGCAAGACTTTGCCCTGGAGTTTAGAACCCTAGCGGCTGGGTCCAGGTGGAACGAGCGGGCCCTCATATACCATTTCCGATGCAGCCTGCATGAGGACGTCCGAAAGGAGCTAGCCTGCCGGGATACCACTCTGACCTTTGACCAACTGGTGGACATGGCCATCCGGTTGGACAACCTGCTGGCATCCAGAGGACGTCCTGGAAGGGGCCTGCCCGTTTCATCCCCCCTCACCCCGGATCACATTCCGATGGAGCTGGGTGGTGCAGCGTTCCGGGAGAAAAGGACAACAGACACAGTGTCACTCTTGTGGCAGAAGAGGACATTCGGCGGCAAGATGTCGTCAGAGGTCTTCTGGTTCTGGAGGCGGCAGGCAGGGCACTCTCGCGTCACCCCAGGTAGCTCACACCCACACTCATTCAGAGCCCTCTGCTGCGCATTTAACCATCCACGTCACCTTCCCTGATTACCCGGTAGTTCCCCAGTGTAAGGCGCTGGTAGACTCAGGCGCAGCTGGGAACTTTATGGACAGGTCTTTAGCTCTTAGTCTCCGTATTACCTTGGTTCCCCTGTCTTGTCCATTGCCCATCAGAGCACTTGACAATCAACCATTAGGGTCAGGTTTTGTTAGGGAGGCTACAGCACCAGTCACAATGATTAAGCAGGAGACACATACTGAGCAAATCACAATCCATATTATTGAGTCCCCTGATTTCCCGGTTGTGCTGGGCCTTCCCTGGCTAGCACTACATGACCCCACCTTTTCATGGCCGCAGAGGGTTCTAACGAGATGGTCGCGAGAGTGTCAGGGTAGGTGTCTAGTTGTTTCCGTTGGTGCGACCACGGTGGAAAGTCCAGACAATGCCTCCCCTGTGTGCCTTCCCCCCGAGTACCTCGATTTGGCGCACACGTTTTCCAAGACGCAGGCGACCAATTTACCACCCCATCGCCCGGGGGATTGCGCGATAAACCTCCGATTAGACACTGTGCCGCCCAGGAGACATGTATATCCCCTGTCGCAGGCTGAGACGAAGGCTATGGAAACATACGTTTTTTCTTTTTTCTTTTTTTGGTCGTTTAGCAGACGCTCTTATCCAGAGCGACTTACAGGAGCAATTAGGGTTAAGTGCCTTGCTCAAGGGCACATCGACTGATTTTTCACCTAGTCGGCAAGGGGATTAGAACCAGCGACCTTTCGGTTACTGGCACAACGCTCTTACCCACTAAGCTACCTGCCGCCCCGAGTCCCTGCGTCAGGGGTTCATTCGTCTCTCCACCTCACCCGCCTCCTCAAGTTTCTTTTTCGTGAAGACGAAAGACGGGGGTCTGCGCCCTTGCATTGATTACCGAGCACGTAACAAGGGGACAATTCGCTATAGTTATCCTCTACCCCTCATTCCATCTGTAATCGAGTCAATGCATGGGGCGCGCTTCTTCACGAAATTAGATCTCAGGAGTGCGTCCAACCTGGTGCGTGTCCGGGAAGGGGATGAATTGAAGACAGCGTTTAGCACTACCACAGGGGATTGTGAATATCTGGTGATGCCGTACGGGTTGATGAATGATCCATCAGTTTTCCAGTCCTTTGTGAACTAGGTGTTTTGGGATATCCTGGTGTATTCCGCTACGCGCGCCGAGCATGTGTCCCTGTGTCCCTGGTTCGCAGAGTGCTTGGGCGACTGTTGGAGCATGACCTGTATGCCAAGGCAGAGAAATGTCTGTTCTTCCAGCAATCTGTCTCCTTCCTCGGAAACCACATCACCACCTCAGGTGTGGAGATGGAGGGAGACCGCATCTCTGCCGTGCGGAATTGGCCGACTCCCACCATGGTGAAGGAGGTGCAGCGCTTTATTGGCTTTGCCAATTACTATCGGAGGTTTATCCGGGGCTTTGGCAAGATCGCAGCTCCCATTACCTCTCTGTTGAAGGGTGGGCTGTCCCGGCTCCGCTGGTCTGCTGAGGCTGACAGGGCTTTCAGTAACCTGAGTGCTCTGTTCACCTCAGCCCCGGGTACTGGCCCATGAACTTCTTATCTATTGGGCACTAATGTTCCCCTCCTCTGGTCACCCAGGTATTGGCCGTACAGTGTGCTGCCTTACCGGGAAGAACTGGTGGCCTACCTTGGCTAAGGACGTGAGGTGTATGTCTCCTCCTGCTCGGTGTGCGCCCAGAGTAAGGCACCTAGGCACCTTCCAGTGGGTAAATTACAACCCTTACCAGTTCCACAATGGCCATGGTCCCACTTATCCATTGATTTTCTAACTTTTCTCCCTCTCTCAGGGTAACCCCACCATCCTGGTCGTTGTGAACCGCTTTTCTAAAGCCTGCCACCTCCTTCCGCTGCCCGGTCTCCCCACGGCTCTGCAGACTGCGGAGGCCCTTTTTACTCACGTCTTCCGGCACTACGGGGTGCCAGAGGACATAGTGTCTGACCGGGGTCCCCAGTTTACGTCTAGGGTCTGGAAGGCGTTCATGGAATGTCTGGGGGTCTCGGTCAGCCTTACCTCTGGTTTTCACCCCAAATCTAATGGGCAGGTGGAAAGGGTGAATCAGGATGTGGGTAGGTTTCTGCGGTCCTACTGCCAGGACCGGCCGGGGGAGTGGTTGGTGTTCTTGCCATGGGACAAATATGCCCAGAACTCTCTATGCCACTCCTCCTCTAACATGTCCCCATTCCAATGGGTTTTAGGGTATCAGCTGGTCCTGGCACTGTGGCATCAGAGCCAGACCGAAGCTCCTGCAGTGGACGACGAAGGAAGACGTGGAACGCCGCCCACGTCCACCACCACCTCCAGCACGCCGTGCGTTGCCAGAAGTCCAACGCTGACTGCCACCGCAGTGAGGCCCCGGTCTTTGTACCGGGTGATCGGGTCTGGCTCTCAACCCAGGACCTGCCCCTCCGCCTGCCCTGCCGGAAGCTGGGTCCGCGGTTTGTGGGGCCGTTCAAAGTCCTAAGGAGAGTGAACGAGGTGACGTATAGGTTGCTGCTTCCTCCTGATTATCTTATTAACCCCTCGTTTCACGTGTCCCTCCTAAGGTTGGTGGTGGCTGGTCTGCTCCAGGAGTCTGAGGTGTGGGAGGTTCCTCCGCCCCCTCTGGACATCGAGGGGGCCCCGGCGTACTCCGTCCGTTCCATCCGGGATTCGAGGCGTCGGGCAGGAGGCCTTCAGTACCTCATGGAGTGGGAGGGGTACGGTCCGGAGGAGCGTTGCTGGGTCCCTGTGAGGGATGTCCTCAATCCTTCCCTGTTGCGGGATTTCCACCGTCGTCATCCGGAACACCTTGCTCCGCGTCCTCCTGGCCGTCCCCGGGGCCGATGTCGGTGAGCTGCACATCAAGGGGGGGGGGGGGGGGGGGGTACTGTCACGGATCCCTCCAAGGCTGCCTCCTCTCCTTGTTCGGGCAGGCTTCGGCGTTCATCGTCACCGGCCTTCTAGAATATTTACCTGTGTATGTTTGGTCCCCAGTACGCATTTAAGTCGCACTGGGATCGTGTTTACGCATTGCTGCATTTAATAGGCACCTTATTGGGCTGATTATAGCATATTCCTTCTTTACACTCCTGCGCCTGACTCTGTCCATCCCATCACTACATTAAAATACATATCTTACATTCCCATATACTGCACTGTGGACACAGGAAAGTTCTTACGTATTGACACCAACCTGTTGTGATTTAAGTTATAAACATAACCTTTGAGGTATATAAATGTGATTAAAATCAAGATATATTCACGTCAGTGAATACCACATCAGTTCCCTGGCTTGTCACAGAACATTTTCAAGCGAACAGACAGCCTGACAATCCTCATTGACTAAATAAATTATTTGTTTGTCTATGGTCGATCTCTTGCTGCATTTCAATTAATCCTCATAAAGAACGCTCCTGTCCTGTGACATTCAGTGATGTATTCAGCACAGAGATCAGTCCAAACACCCTCATCATTGTCCTCGAAATCCACTGGGCAAAAACTGGTCGAATCAACAGTTTCCACGTCATTTCAACTAAAATAATCAGTGTGATGACGTTGAATCAACATGAAAACTGATTGGATTTGCAAAAAGTAATCAATGTAAGGGAATTTCCTATTTTCTTTTTCAGTTACATTTTTTCCCAATTGTTTACACACTAAAACTGGCCCATGAGGCACAATGATGACCCAAACCTGTAACTCATTTAGCAGAACCATACATCAAATCTGCAATACTACTGGCCCATGTTTTGCTTTACACTCAGATTGTAATTCTATAACAAACATTTGGCAAAACACAACACACAATTCTCTACCGTTGGCACAACCTTCACAACTAAAATCTCTTGTGTGCAAATGAAAAGCAACACTGTTCAACAAGCTAAACTCAATTACCAATTGATCACTTTCACTATGCAAGCACTAATTCCGTAAATGTTCACTTTGCAATCAGACCTTTGATATGGATTTAAAAAAGCCACAGGTGTATACTCCTGTGTTTGGAGAACAATGGAACCAAACTTGGCAAAGAGAGGTGGAGGTGGAGGAAGACCAAGACCAAGAACAAGGAGAGTAATCTGATTAAATTTGGGTGACTGTGGTGGACCATGTGGTCAACCATGGTTTGACCTTGAGAGAGGCTGGGCAGAGAGTGCAGCCCAATCTGAGCCGCTTCACCATAGCATCCATCATCCGGACGTTCAAAAATGAGAATAGGTATGTACTACAGACATTGGACCTATCAACTACTTTTACAGTTAACCTTTATTTAACTAGGCAAGTCAGTTAAGAACAAATTCTTATTTACAATGACGGCCTACCCCACGGCCAAACCCAGACAACGCTGGGCCAATTGTGCGCCGCCCTATGGGACTCCCAATCACGGCCGAATTGTGATACAGCCTGGAATCAAACCAGGGTCTGTAGTGAGGCCTCTAGCACTGAGATGCAGTGCCTTAGAACGCTGCGCCACTCGGGAGCCCTCGGGAGCAGTAGTACAACATAAAGTACAGTAAAGACTGTAGATTCAACAACAGATTATTGAAAACCCTGCCATCTTCCATAACATCAGAGTGAGCTTATTCTTAAGCCCGCATTCTTAAGAAACACGATCTCCGGATGAAGCAAATCTACAGAGTCCCATTTAAAAGGAATTTCCAAGAGTGAAGGATAAACGGTAAGAATATGTGCAAGTAAGTAATGTACTTGTCACGCCCTGGCTCTGGGGACTCTTATATGTTGAGCCAGGGTGTGGATTGTCTATGTTGTATTTTCTATGTTTTGTTCTAGTTCGTGTAGATCTATGTTGGCCAGGGTGGTTCCCAATCAGAGGCAGCTGATTCTCGTTGTCTCTGATTGGGAACCATACTTAGGCAGCCTGTTGGCACTAGTTAATTGTGGGATCTTGTTCCGTTAATGTTTGTGTTGTATGACCTAGGACTTCACGTATCATTTTGTTGTTTTTGTTCGGGTGTGTGTACTTAATAAAATAATGTACGCTTATCACGCTGGTCCGCATCCGTCAACGATCGTGACAGAAGATCCCACCAAAGAAGGACCAAGCAGCGTGTTCAGGAGCAAACGCCGGGTAAGGAACTGGAGAAGTTGGCGATGTCCCAGGTGGGCGAATGGTGGTCTTGGGAGGACATGTTCGCGGGCAGAGGGCCATAGGCAAAAGTTAAGGCCCTGGCGAGAGAGGAGGTTCGGCGCCAACCGTGCCGTTGTCGGACAGGCGAGAGGCAACCCCAATAAAAAAAATTTGGGGGGGGGCACACGGCATGGATGACGGGGATGATGGAGGCAGCTACAGGACGTATCGGCGAATTAGGAGAGGAGGCCACCGGGTTTGGGGGGCTGGAAGGGAGGTTGGCGGAGCCTAGAGGTAGAGCAGAGCCAACTCCCCGTACTCAGGCTAGGCAGCGTGAGACTGGGCAGGTTCCGAGGTATGCGGAGCTGCGTACTGTGCCGCGAGTGGTCCGGCACAGTCCTGTACGTCCTGTGCTAGCACCACGCACGTGTCGTGCTAAGGTGGGCATGCAGCCAGGACGGAGTGTGCCGGCTCAACGCTCGTGGCCTCCAGTACCCCTCCTCGGTCCCGGATATCCTGCGCCAGTGCCACGTGCTGTAGTGCCAGTACGAGTGCACAGCCCTGTACGTCCTGTGCTGATGCCTCACACAGAGTGTGTAGAAATAGGCATTCAGCCAGGACGGGTTGTGTCAGCTCTTCGCTCCAGACCTCCAGTCCGTCTCCACAGCCCGGTCCGGCTCGTTCCTGCTTCCCGCACCAAGCCAGTGGTGCGCGTCGCCAGCCCGGTCCGGCCTGTTCCCCGCACCAAGTCAGTGGTGCGCGTCGTCAGCCTGGTCCGGCCCGTTCCTACTCCCCGCACCAAGCCAGAGGTGCGCGTCGCCAGCCCGGTCCGGCCCGTTCCTGCTCCCCGCACCAAGCCAGTGGTGCGCGTCGCCAGACCGGTCTGGCCCGTTCCTGCTCCCCGCACCAAGCCAGTGGTGCGCGTCGTCAGCCCGGTCCGGCCCGTTCCTGCTCCCCGCACCAGGCCAGTGGTGCGCGTCGTCAGTCCGGCACGGTCCGTGCCTGTTCCACCGGTGCCTGGTCCAACTCCAGTCAGCTGCTCCACACCGGAGCCTGAGCAATCCGCTCCACCGGTGTCCAGTCCAGCTCCGGCCAGCGGGACCAGACCAGGGGCGCTACGGGGGGGGTAGCGAGAGAGTGGTGGTCACGCCCGGAGCCGGATCCGCCTCCGAGGCGGAATGCCCACCCGGCCCCTCCCCTGTTGGGTTTAGTTGGCGCGGTCGCAGTCCGCGCCTTTGGGGGGGGGTGTACTGTCACGCCCTGGCTCTGGGGACTCTTATATGTTGAGCCAGGGTGTGGATTGTCTATGTTGTATTTTGTTCTAGTTCGTGTAGATCTATGTTGGCCAGGGTGGTTCCCAATCAGAGGCAGCTGATTCACGTTGTCTCTGATTGGGAACCATACTTAGGCAGCCTGTTGGCACTAGTTAATTGTGGGATCTTGTTCCGTTAAGGTTTGTGTTGTATGACCTAGGACTTCACGTATCGTTTTGTTGTTTTTGTTCGGGTGTGTGTACTTAATAAAATAATGTACGCTTATCACGCTGCGCCTGGGTCCGGTTCTTACAATGATCATGACAGAACTAGTATTACACTCTTGAAACATTAGAGACTCATTGATGTTGCCAGTGAACAATACAGCAATTACAGTATTTATTGTTATTACAGAGAATCATGGAGTTGGATGCAAGTCCCATCCCCCATGGATTCAATTTAGCAAAGAGGAGGAGAGGAAGGAACATAATTGGTCAACGCGCCATTACATTTACATTTACATTTTTGTCATTTAGCAGACGCTCTTATCCAGAGCGACTTACAAATTGGTGCATTCACCTTATGATAGCCAGTGGGACAACCACTTTACAATATGTTTTTTTTTTGGGGGGGATGGGGTTAGGGGGGGTAGAAGGATTACTTTATCCTATCCCAGGTATTCCTTAAAGAGGTGGGGTTTCAAGTGTCTCCGGAAGGTGGTGAGTGACTCCGCTGTCCTGGCGTCGTGAGGGAGCTTGTTCCACCATTGGGTTGCCAGAGCAGCGAACAGTTTTGACTGGGCTGAGCGGGAACTGTGCTTCCGCAGAGGTAGGGGGGCCAGCAAGCCAGAGGTGGATGAACGCAATGCCCTCATTTGGGTGTAGGGACTGATCAGAGCCTGAAGGTGCGGAGGTGCCGTTCCCCTCACAGCTCCGTAGGCAAGCACCATGGTCTTGTAGCAGATGCGAGCTTCAACTGGAAGCCAGTGGAGTGTGCGGAGGAGCGGGGTGACGTGAGAGAACTTGGGAAGGTTGAACACCAGATGGGCTGCGGCGTTCTGGATGAGTTGTAGGGGTTTTGTAGGGGCCATCATTGAGGTACCTGGTCAGCGCGGGAGAAATGTCACCATATGCGCAGCTATGAGCCACAATGGGGTCCTCCACCGCCATGCCACCCTTGGACCATACAACCCTGCCCCTTCTCCTTAATTTCCTGAACACCTTGTATGACAATCTTTTTCAGCCAGAGTAGAGAGGGCCAGGTGATACTGAGCAGAAAATGTCTGTTCTAATTTGGGACAACGTTAGTTTCCATTGGGCTGCTCAGGTCTGCAACTGGTTCCATGACCATCACAGGTTTACAATTCTCTATCTCCCACCATATTCCCCATTTCTCAACCCCATTGAGGAGATGTTTTCAGCATTGCAGTGGATCGCAAACCCCATGAACGTATGGCCCTTCTCCAGGCAATGGAGGAGGCCTGTGGTGACATTCCAGCAGTCCTATCAGGGGTGGATGCGTCATGCCAGAAGATATTTCCCGCCGTCTGGCCAAGGAGAATATCACCTGTGATGTTGATGAAAATCTGTGGCCGGACCAAAACAACAGACATGACTGATTTTGTTTTCTTGACTTATGATTTAGATTTCACTGTATTTTGACAGTTTATTTATCTATTCCGTACAATTGGTCAAACATACAATACATGTTTTGAGCCCCACCTGTTTAGTGTGTTGTTGTTGCCTGTTTTGCATGTTATTTTACCATTAATATGTGCCACATATCAGTTTGCAAACAATGTAAAAAATGATAATAATTGAGTTAATAAAGCCGCACACAAACATGGTCTCTTTTTTGCTTTCTTGATTAAGGCAGCTCCAAAATGCAGGTGTTTCAGCCTAGCTCAGTGCTTTCTGTGGTGGTGGAGCAGCCAGCTGAAAATACAAAGCGTAGGTGTTGTTAATGCTCTCTAGTTGCGCCGTGATTGGCTCAGTGTTCTGTCACTCATGGGGACACTACGTCACCGCAAAATCTACAGGGAGAGCTTGAAAATTCAAGCCCCTTGGGTGCTGCCATATATTTACATTAGAGGTGCCCATCCAAGAAGGCTCAAGGTCATTGGCCACAGATAATATGACGTCAAATCATGTTATATCTACCGTAGCTTTGATTGAACTGATCATGTTAACATCATACTTTCACAATCTTAGCTAGCAAGCTAGACAAGCAGTCATCATCATGAATCAAGTCAAGAATCTACTGACAAATCCTTTTCAATCCTTGTCACATGAAGATAAATTATAGCTAAAACGTATCGGTGCTCATCGGCCGGCCATTGGACATTAACATTCCACAACAAGTTGGAAATCACAAAATCAACAATGAGTGGTTTGGAAGGAATCAGTGGCTAACTGCAAGCGCTGCAAAGCAATCACTAGCCTGGTTTTCAGTGTAGAGGGTGTGTGGTCCAAGTCTGGGTTTAAGGGTCTCTTTTCCAAGCTTAAAAGGATAACCATTCACGTGCAACACCATGGGCCAGAAAAGGTTGAGTACATTGGCCATGCTATCAATCCAGCATGACTTCTGTCGCGTTCAAAACAACTGGAAACTCGGAACTGGAAAATCTCAGTCTTCAGTGAGTTCAAGACAACTGGGAACTCTGAAAAGAACTAGCTCCGACTGGGAAAATATGTTTTGAACGGTCATCCAACTCGGAATTCCAAGTCGGGAACTCGGGCCTCTTTCTAGAGCTCCGACCTGAAGATCACTGACGTCGTTATTCGACCTTGTTTTTTTCAGAGTTCCCAGTTGTCTTGAAAGCACCATAAATCCAGAGAATGCCAGACTTTGATGAAAATTTGCCCACAAGAAGGACCGCCGCGCCCCTTCCTGTTCAAGTGAGCACAGCACAACAAGGTGAGTACAAAAATGTATTGTATGCTGCTGCATGATGATGTAATATGCCAGGTAGATATGTATACTGTAGCTAATAAAGTAATACTACGTGTATATTGTGTAGTAAGCTGTTAGTAGCCAATGTGCCTCACCCTAATAATTTGGTCGCTTTCCCCCACATAACTTAGCCTACTGTTCTGACTTGGGGGTGCACTTGTAGCCTATAGCCTGTTTTAGAGAAATGTCATCGTAGAATATTGTAAGAGCTTTTATTGTCTGCTTACAGTGCATTCGGAAAGTATTCAGACCTCTTCCCTTTTTCCACATTTTGTTATGTTACAGCCTTATTCTAAAATTGACTAAAGAAAATGTTCCCTCATCAGTCTACACACAATACCCCATAATGACAAAGCGAAAACAGGTTTTTAGACGTTTTTGCAAACGTATTAAAAATAAAAAACAGAAATACCCTATTTACATACACTACCAATCAAAAGTTTGGACACACATACTCATTCAAGAGTTTTTCTTTATTTTTACTATTTTTTACATTGTAGAATAATAGTGAAGACATAAAAACTATGAAATAACACATATGGAATCATGTAGTAACCAAAAAAGGGTTAAACAAATCAAAATATATTTTATATTTGAGATTCTTCAAATAGCCACCCTTTGCCTTGATGACAGCTTTGCACGCAATTTGCTTTGTCATTATGGGGTATTGTGTGTAGATTGATGAGGGGTTAAAAAACAATTTAATCAATTTTAGAATAAGGCTGTAATGTAACAAAATGTGGAAAAAGTCAAGGGGTCTGAATACTTTCCGAATGCACTGTTTATGGCCTCTTCATTTATTCTACGGTTCTGACTTGGTGTACAGGGAGAATACTGTTAGAATGGCCCATGTTCTGAATTCTGTGCTGTACATTTCTATGTGCTAAACAAATAGTTATATTGACTATGTCCATCTTAGCGAAATTACGAATTGCCTCTTATCCGCTCGTCATTCCCTAATTGTCATTAGAAACCACATTTGTTTAAGCTATGTTTTTTTAAAGGCAGTAAATGAGGCTGAATGAACTGTTTTGCTGCCAGACAAGGCTCCGCTGATAGCCAGGTGTAGCGGTGGTAAGGATTCACTCCATGGTGCTGAAAAGAAAGCTCTGCTATTGGGACAGCTTTATGTAGGCCCTGACAGTTTGTGGGCACCGTTTGTCACCGTTATAGTGCAATTAATGTATTGTTTAGTGTTGTGTTGTAATGTGTGGTGGCTTTGCTGGCATCCAAAAAAAAATGTTGAGTTTGCCCCACCAAGATTTACATGCTAAAATCACCACTGAGTACAAATAGGCCTATTTTTCTTACTTTGAATATGCAAAATATATTTACTGTGTGTTTACATTTTTACTGTATGTGTGTTTACAGTATGCTGTTTGACATATATTGAGTCATGTTGAAATATAAAACTAGAATTTTTGCATTTGTGTTCCTTTCTTGTTTGAGTACACACAAACAATATACAGCATAACAACAACATCTTAGTCTTTACACTGAAATAGGTTCTGATAGTAGTGTTTTGAATATGACACATTAATGTGATCTTGGTTGTCACTAAGTTAGATTCATTTGATGTGTGTGTGTGTGTCTCATTTGTATGCAGAGTTTCATTTTGAGCAAGGAGTACATGATTTTGATTGCTGTGTTTAATTTTGCAAGATGTCTGTGGGGTTTGGGGAAATTGGCTAACTGTTTTGAGTTTTGAGTACCTGAGATGTAGTTTCAGCAAACGTGTTAACAATTGGGAAAAAATGTCATCTAAAATGGTGGCATTGGTGTTGATTTCACATTGAATTCACGTTAGTTGACAACTCAACCAAATGTAAATCAAAACTAGACGTTGAACTGACGTCTGTGGTCAGTGAGGAGCATCAGCAGCAGAGAGAGAGAATGAGCCAGTAAGGTGAAGGAGTGATAGACTGATGTGGAATCATAGGCCTATTGATCACACAGGAAGCAGCAGATCATGAATCATGTTCTGAGACGTTATATCATTGTCCTGTACTTGTATTTTTATCACTTCTTGCTGTTTGGTTGGTTATTGATAATAACAGTCTTCTTCTCTGTGTCAACTCATGTTGAACTCACTTCTGTCCGTGCTGTGTGTGTCTAACATGCATGTGTGCGTGAGTGTGTGTTCTACATCTATAGTGTGTACAATATGCTGCTGTAGGACTATAAGAGATCACTACAATTAGCCATCACATAGCTCACGTAGCATTGACAGCGGGGCCTGCGGCTCCTGGGCCATGCATTATTCATCTCTACCAATCACCATAATTAATGTTCAGGAGCATGTCCGCGCTTACACTCCTACTGAACCACCATCTTTAAAGAGGCCACAGAGGCTCCCCTGCTGGACCGGCTGGAGATCTTGATTTGCTTGGAGGCTCAGAAAAGGGCTCTGCGTTCGTGAGACACTGAGGCAAATGTCAAAAGAACAAAGAACCTTCTGAAGATCAATGTAAACTGTTTGTGAGGGTCTGTCATTTGAGCCTTGTGTGTCTTTGTGTGTCTTGTACCATTGGCTACTCACTGACTTGAGTTGTTCCAGATTACAGTGTATGTGACATGTAATGTTCCTCATTACTCCCGATTGTTAGTGGTGTAAAGTACTTAAGTAAAAATACTTTAAAGGACTACTTAAGTAGTTTTTTTGGGTATCTGTTCAGTATTTACTTTTACTTCACTACATTCCTAAAGAAAATAATGTACTTTTTACTCCATACATTTTCCCTGACACCCAAAAGTACTCGTTACATTTTGAATGCTTAGCAGGACAGGAAAAGGATCCAATTCACGCGTTTATCTAGAGAACATCCCTGGTCATCCCTACTGCCTCTGATCTGGCGGACTCACTAAACACACATGCTTTGTTTTTTATTTTGTTTTTGTTTTTTGTTTTTTGTTTGTTTTTTTAATATATTTTTTAATTTAATATAAATTATATTTCCCTTAATTACTTTCCAACCCCACCACCCCTTCCCCAATTGAAGTAAACTAGTGAACAACAACGCTTAGGCCTCTACTTCCAGCCCATACATACTATATACATTGTATGGACACAGTCAAATTCTACAATAATTCTATTTTGTTTGTTTTTACTCCTGAACTTCCTCCGATCATTTTCATGATGTCCATCTGGTTTGCTTCTATATGCCATATTTTTCTAATTGTGCTCTTTCACAAACGCTCCCAACCTATAACCTATATACTTATTATGGACACAGTATGCTTTACATTAGTTATCTTGTTGTTATTAGTTGTTGTTATTAGTCCCATCCTTCAGCTCCATTCAACACCTCCCATCTATCTCTTAACACCATCCATATTGGATTTCTATTTGCCATATATTTTTCAACTGTACTGTGATGTTTTACAAAAGTTCTGAACCTTTCTATTCTCATTGTTTCTACAGATCGAAAATTGAAAATAAACATTTTTGCTAAAAGTATTATTAGATTATTGATCGATTGACTATGACTTTTCAGATCACCCAGTAGTGCTATCTTCAGGGTTAGCTCCAGGTAAATATTGCAATCCTTTAGCCATTCCTGGGCCTGTGTCCAAAAACAAGCTACAAATGGACAGTACCAAAACAAATGATCTAATGATTCTGTCTCTTCGCAGCAAAATCTGCAGAGCTGGGAAGATTGTATCTCCCATATAAATAAAATTCTATTGGTAGCAAGAATGTTATATAATAATTTAAATTGAACAATTCAAAGTTTTGAATCCGGCGTCGTTTTGCGTATCAATTCATAAACACTATGCCATGGAAACGGTACGGCAAAAATCTCTTCCCAACTCTTTTAGAATCTATATGGGACGGCTGTCAATCCTTTGGTCCTTAAATGAAACTGGTATACTTTTTTATTTATCAGAAATTTCTTTAACCAATTATGTTCTTTAATGCAAGGCCGACAGACAAGTTCCTTACTTTTTCCCCCTTCCACTTTCCTTTTCAATTTTTTCGGTAATGCTGCAATTATTTGGTTGTCATTTTGGATAGAGCAGACATTTCCATATGTTTTTGTTAGCTGCATGTGCGACATAACTCCACCAGTCCTACCGATAATAGAATTTACGAAGATTATACCTTTTTTAAACCTTTTGTCAAAAAAAAAAGTTTTTTTATCAATTAGTATATTTGAGTTTAACCACAAAATTTGTTGCATTATTTGTTCTGTCGTTTCTGGAGGATAAAATTAAAATTGAAAACAACTTTCTATGGCTTGTTTTTCGAAATAGTGATATTTGGGAGATTATTTCCTTTTCAAATAACTGAAAGTGAGAGGTTATAATCTGAATGAAGGGGAAAAGGCCATTCTTGAACATTGGGTGAGACAATCTTACTAATTTGCTAGAGAACCAGTTCGGATTTAAGTATAATTTTTGTATGACTGAAGCTTTTAGTGATAGGTCTAATGCTTTAATATTTAATAATTTCTGTCCTCCTAATTCATATTCATTATATAAATAGACCTGTTTAATTTTGTCTGGCTTGCCGTTCCAAATAAAATGGAATATTTTTTTCTCATATAATTAAAAAAACTGTTCGCTAGGCGTAGGCAAGACCATAAGCAAATAGGTAAACTGGGATAATACTAAAGAGTTAATCAGGGTGATCTTTCCACAAATTGACAGGTATTTACCTTTCCATGGTAGCATGATCTTATCTATTTTTGCTAACTTTCTATTAAAATATATTGGAGTGAGATCATTTATTTCCTTTGGGATATGTATTCCGAGTATATCCACATCACCATCAGACCATTTTATTGGTAAACTACATGGTAATGTAAAAATTGTATTTTCTAGTGATCCAATACGTAATATAGTACATTTATCATAATTTGGTTGTAATCCAGAGAGGTTCGAAAATGTATCTAGACCCTCTATGAGGCTGTGGAGGGATTGAAGTTGTGGATTTAAAAGAAAACATGAATCATCAGCGTACAATGACACCTTTGTTTTTAAGCCCTGGATTTCTAATCCCTTGATATTATTGTTGGATCTGATTTTAATAGCTAACATCTCGATGGCAATAATAACTAGATATGCCGATAGTGGACAACCTTGTTTCACTCCTCTTGACAGTTGAAAACTTTCTGAGAAATAGCCATTATTTACTATTTTACACATAGCGTGATTTTAACTCAATTTATAAGAGATTGTTCAAAATGTAAATGCTCCAGGCATTTATATATAAACCCCAGTCGTACTTTATGAAATGCCTTTTCGAAGTCTGCTATGAATAGTAGGCCTGGTTTCCCAGATTTTTCATAGTGTTCTATTGTTTCCAATACTTGCCTTATATTATCTCCAATGTATCGCCCATGTACAAAACCTGTCTCATTAGAATAAATAATGTCCGACAATACCTTTTTAATTCTATGCGCTATACATTTTGCTAGAATTTTTCCATCACAACACTGAAGTGTAAGGGGCCTCCAATTTTTTTAAATGGACTGGATCTTTATATTTTCCACTTGTATCCTGTTTCAGTAATAATGAAATCGGACCTTCTTCTTAAGTGTCTGATAATCTACCATTTACATAGGAGTGGTTAAAACATGCTAATAACGGTCCTCTGAGTATATCAAAAAAAGTTTGGTATACCTCGACTGGTATGCCATCCAACCCTGGAGTTTTCCCGGACTTAAAGTCTTTAATTGCATCCAGAAGTTCCTCCTCTGTAATTTCACCTTCACATGAGTCTTTCTGCATGGCTGTTAATTTTACATTATCAAGAGAAAAACATCTCTACAATTTGCTTCAGTTAGAGGAGATGGAGGCGACTGAAACGAAAACATATGCTTAAAGTACTTTGTTTCCTCCTTCAAAAGATAATTTGGTGAATCATGGGTGACTCCGTCATTTGTAACCAGTTTCAATAACATTCTTTTTGGTAGCATTCCTATGTTGAAGATTTAAAAAAAAATTGGTGCATTTTTCCCCATATTCCATCCAGTTTGCTTTACTTTTTATAATATATTACACTTGATCTTTCTTGAATAAGTTTCTCCATTTCTTTTTGTTTCTCCTCTAATTTATTCTGAGCCTCTATGTTACAGTTTTTATTGCTATCTATCTGTTCTGTTGGACCTTCTATTTCCCTTGTTAGTGTGGACTCTTTTGACCTAAATTGCTTTTGTTTTCGAGGTGAGTACTGAATTGCATGGCCTCTAAAGGCACATTTAAAGGTGTCCCATACAATAAGGGGATTTGCTGTACCTATGTTATGTCGGAAAAAATCAGTTATAAATTCCTCTGTCCTAGTTAAAAACAAGTTATCATCCAATAGGCTTTGATTAAATTTACAATATCCTCACCCACGTGGAAATTCAGTAAGAGTAATGTATATGCTAATTATATGATGGTCCGACCGCATTCTGTCCCCTATCAACACTTTTTAAACTTTTGGTGCCAACGAAAATGGCATAAGAAAGAAGTCAAGACAACTAGCTTGATTGAGTCTCCGCCATGTATATTGCACTAGATCAGGATATTTAAGCCTCCATATATCTACTAGTTCTAATGTATCCATGACATTCACGATTTCCTTAAGAGCATGAGGGTGATTGTTTGTAGTGTGATTTCCTTTACGGTCCATTGAGCTATTTAAAACGGTATTATAATCTCCCACCATAATAATAGTGTCTTGAATTGCTTGCAGAGTTGATAATTTATTATATATATTGTCAAAGAAGTGTGGATCATCATTATTTGGTCTGTAAAGGTTAATGAGCCATATCTGTTTATGGTCCAATAACATATTTAAAATAATCCATCTACCTTGCGTATCTGTTTGGACAATTTGCACATTCGGATCGAAATTACTGTTCATTAATATCATCACCCCTTTTGAGTTTCTTTGCCCATGGGAGAAGTATATTTCGCCCCCCCATTCCTTTTTCCACGCAACTTCATCTAGAATTGTTGAATGAGTTTCCTGTAAACAATATATATTATATTCCTTCTCTTGGAGCTATGTAAATATTGTTCTTCTTTTGTTATTATCTGCTAAGCCATTACAATTATAACTGGCTATACTTATTTCACCACATACCATAATGGGATACAAGTTTCAAATCTATTTATCATTATATATGTTTGTAAATTTACCAATAAAAAATACCATAGCAATTGACTGTCCATATAGCTGTACCATGATATTTGCATTGCTACTAAGTAACCCTCCAATTGTTCTCCACTAATTCCCCCGCTAAAGCCCCTCCCCATCCCAAGTTGGGCCGTCATCCCAGTGTTCAGCATACCACCCCCGTCCCCCGGAATCCCTAGGCCCCCGAGAGGCCAGGACCCATCCATCGAAAACAGCACACAGTGCCACCCACAAAACAGAAGCAGGTCAACCGCCAAAAGCATTTCCAATGCTCTCACCTCAATATATATATATACAGTGGGGAGAACAAGTATTTGATACACTGCAGATTTTGCAGGTTTTCCTACTTACAAAGCATGTAGAGGTCTGTAATTTTTATCATAGGTTCTCTTCAACTGTGAGAGACGGAATCTAAAACAAAAATCCAGAAAATCACATTGCATGATTTTTAAGTGATTAATTTGCATTTTATTGCATGACATAAGTATTTGATCACCTACCAACCAGTAAGAATTCCGGCTCTCACAGACCTGTTAGTTTATCTTTAAGAAGCCCTCCTGTTCTCCACTCATTACCTGTATTAACTGCACCTGTTTGAACTCGTTACCTTTATAAAAGACACATGTCCACACACTCAATCAAACAGACTCCAACCTCTCCACAATGGCCAAGACCAGAGAGCTGTGTAAGGACATCAGGGATAAAATTGTAGACCTGCACAAGGCTGGGATGGGCTACAGGACAATAGGCAAGCAGCTTGGTGAGAAGGCAACAACTGTTGGCGCAATTATTAGAAAATGGAAGAAGTTCAAGATGACGGTCAATCACCCTCGGTCTGGGGCTCCATGCAAGATCTCACCTCGTGGGGCATCAATGATCATGAGGAAGGTGAGGGATCAGCCCAGAACTACACGGCAGGACCTGGTCAATGACCTGAAGAGAGCTGGGACCACAGTCTCAAAGAAAACCATTAGTAACACAGTACGCCGTCATGGATTAAAATCCTGCAGTACACGCAAGGTTCCCCTGCTCAAGCCAACGCATGTCCAGGCCCGTCTGAAGTTTGCCAATGACCATCTGGATGATCCAGAAGAGGAATGGGAGAAGGTCATGTGGTCTGATGAGACAAAAATAGAGCTTTTTGGTCTAAACTCCACACGTCGTGTTTGGAGGAAGAAGAAGGATGAGTACAACCCCAAGAACACCATCCCAACCGTGAAACATGGAGGTGGAAACATCATTCTTTGGGGATGCTTTTTTGCAAAGGGGACAGGACGACTGCACCGTATTGAGGGGAGGATGGAAGGGGCCATGTATCGCGAGATCTTGGCCAACAACCTCCTTCCCTCAGTAAGAGCATTGAAGATGGGTCGTGGCTGGGTCTTCCAGCATGACATCGACCCGAAACACACAGCCAGGGCAACTAAGGAGTGGCTCCGTAAGAAGCATCTCAAGGTCCTGGAGTGGCCTAGCCAGTCTCCAGACCTGAACCCAATAGAACATCTTTGGAGGGAGCTGAAAGTCTGTATTGCCCAGCGACAGCCCCGAAACCTGAAGGATCTGGAGAAGGTCTGTATGGAGGAGTGGGCCAAAATCCCTGCTGCAGTGTGTGCAAACCTGGTCAAGACCTACAGGAAACGTATGATGTCTGTAATTGCAAACAAAGGTTTCTGTACCAAATATTAAGTTCTGCTTTTCTGATGTATCAAATACTTATGTCATGCAATAAAATGCAAATTAATTACTTAAAAATCATACAATGTGATTTTCCGTCTCTCACAGTTGAAGTGTACCTATGATAAAAATTACAGACCTCTACATGCTTTGTAAGTAGGAAAACCTGCAAAATCGGCAGTGTATCAAATACTTGTTCTCCCCACTGTATAGCTATTTAAAAATATATATCCATTCAAATATCTTGCATATCTTATTTTCCATCATTATCGATTAATATGCGTAATAATGTTGGCAGTTCATGCGTAGGATTTTAACCTATAACCCGGATTGCCATTGTATTACATCACATTTTTGACAAGCAATTATTATTTTAGCAAACAATTATTGTGGTTCATCCTATATTCTCCCTAACATCCTTACCCCCTTGCAACAGATGTGGGATAAACATACACGCACATACTCTAACACACTCAACCCCTTTCCTCCACAATCAACCATAAGATCAGATGCTCAACGGTTGTTACATCCCAGAGCCCAACTCAAGAAAGGACCTGATTTACGAATGCATATACAGTTACAGCTGTTTGAGAAAGCATGTAAGATTGAGCAAAAATTGACAACAATGTGAGATTTGATTAATCTATTTAATCTATGTAGGTGATGGTCCTAGGTGATGGAGATCAGATCCACCCTCTTCACCTGAGACACAAACACTCTGGTACCCCGTTGTAACCATTTTTCCCAAGCATCTCTGTGCAGTCATACTTTTAATTATTTTGTGCCACAATAATAAGCCCCCTTACTGATTGTCCGAGTGTGACCCACTCCCCATGGGTTACTGCAGCCAGTGTTGCCAGCACTGCCACTACCTGGGTGGGGGTATCCCACCGGAATCCCAACCGGCTAGGTACAAGGTCATCAAGGTTCTCATTAGCAGCTTTGAGAATTTCCTTGTATTTATGCTCTCCCATCAGGGGGCTCTGGCTTTGTAGGACCAACCCTGCCAGGCAGGGTCTCTGACCGCATTTATTTTTCTGTTTAGGCTGCATATAGGCAACTCACAGCAGGTCCATAAAACAGATGTGGACTTCTCTTTGGTGTATGGGTCACTCAGGTGGGTGTCTAGGATATAGGATTGGGGATCGTTCCATCATGATAGGACAATAAAAACATAGATTAGATGTATACTATATTTTAAAATGTATATCCCTCATCTGCACAAAATTGAAAGCTCTCTCTCACAACCCCTGCTTACAGACACACGTTGGTTCTGGGATATGCAACCATTTCCTTTCTCACTCACTTAACGCCACACTTATTCAAACACAAAAACGCACACCACACCTTCCATCACAATTCATCCACACATACCCACATACTGTGCCTTCTATGACTTCTGTTTGCTATGTTTTTATCTCCACTATATTGATTGAGTACATGTGTTCTAATTAATTGTATTTGAATATGTATTATTTTGCTTGTTATCATTTCTTGTAATACCATTTAATCCTTTTATAAAATACTATACATAATATAAATGTTCTTTATTATTACAATCCCTACCATGGCTAGTATTGGGTGCTCCATTATTCGACTCCTCTATTAGAACTTTCGGAATAGCCATGGAGTAGTCTTATTTTGTATTTGTTTTTAATTTTATTTTTTACCTATTTAAAAAAGAAAATTGGGGGGGGTGGGGGGGGTAGATCAGCCATGGAGTAGTCTTTGTGTCGCTATACATTTGGTTGTCAATATACAGTTTATCGACAATGAGAGCAACACGCTTACCTTTTAATCTATTTTCCTTGAAGATTGGGTACAGAACTTTGCGCCTTTCTGCAATCTCCCTCGGGAACTGATCATTCATTCCTACTTTGGTGCCAGCAAGTATTTTACCTAGGCTTTTAACCATTACTTTATCCTTAAAAAAAAGCTAATTTGCAACGATTGGATGCTCATATCTCTGTCCTCTTTGTCCGAAACGGTGTACACGTTCGACTTGGATTTTATCGACAGCCTCGAGTGGGATTTGAAGCGCTGTTAGAAAGAAGTCCTTCACAATAGTCTCGGTTACCTCTCCCTCTTTTCCTGGATACCCGTAAGTACTAGATTTTCTCTTATCAATCTAGTTTGCATGTCTAGTAAGGCTTCTCTCAGAAAGTTGTTCTCCTTTTTAAGTTCCTTAACGTCCATTTCTATCTTAGTGACTGTCTCTTTTAGTTTTTTTGTATCTTTCTCCATTATCGCAGCTTTTCCGTCACTCATTTCAAGACTCGCCTTCAACTCTTTTACATCATTACTGACCAACTCTAGTATGCCCAGTTTGTCATTTATCGACTTCAACAGGTCGCTTTCCACACTTACCAGTCCCATTGGTGAAAAGCATAAATCATCTGTATCAGTCGACGAGTCGCGTTTTCTCTTGGAGATTGATTCTCCTCGTTTATCTTCCGTCATGTTTGGGTGTTGAGTGTTGTTGTAATATTTGTCGATACATTTCTCTAGCCTTATAATTTGTTTTGTGTTATTATCCAGATTGAATGTTATTACCCTCAAATATATGAAGTGCTAATATTTAGTCTAACTTGCTGATGATGAATATTATGTTTTTATCTTGAGGTGATTTTTACCGCTGTGTATTCAATACGCCATCTTGTCTACCGGAAGCCTGCCCACCCCTCTCCTAAACATGCTTTGTTTGTAAATTATGTCTGAGTGTTGGAGTGTTCCCTCTGGCTTTCCGTAAAAAAATAGAAAAAAAGAAAATGTTTGCTTAATATAAGAATTTGAAATGATTTGTACTTTTACTTTTACTTTTGATACTTAAGTATATTTAAAACCAAATACTTTTAGACTTTTACTCAAGTAGTATTTTACTGGGTGACTTTCACTTTTACTTGAGTCATTTTCTATTAAGGTATGCTTACTTTTACTCAAGTATGACAATTGGGTACTTTTCCCACCACTGCCTATTGTATAATAAAGCAGTTCATCACAGATTTGAATTCTCAAAGCTTTGTGTGTTGTTTATTTCGAGCACTCCTAACATTTAAGAACAGCCTGAACAGCCATATTAAACATACTTTACGTATTTCCGTATTCACCTAACCTGCTACGTAAATTTACCTAAGCTATACATATACGTATAATACTATACATCCTCCAAGATGTATGATAAGTTATTTCATCCAATTCGTATGCTATTTTATGACCTGCTAAGACATATGATACTATACGTCCTATAATTCGTATAACATTGTAGGACCGCTATTCCATTCATAATGTTACCTAACATAACCTAATATATCATACTAAATGGAGTATCACAGATTTACGTACAGAATAATACGAATTGTCTTGAGACCTCGTTGTAAATAAAGATGCCAGAACTAAGGTGCCTCACTATCAGGTTGTCACAGCCCAGAGCTGTGAAGACACAGGGTGTGAGTGAGGTTTTCTACAACCATAAAATTGAGCTTTAGGCATGATGGGCGGAATGCTAACCACCCTGAAAAGCAGCAGAACCACTAGACCCCTGTCATGACCAGACATGGTACCAACAGCAGGGTAGGCAGAGCAGAAGAAGACAGAAAGCATTGGAGGCATGTGCAGAGGAAGTGTTTCTGTCAATCAAAGAAGTCTGAACAAGACTGAACACAAAGGAATTAGTTTATTAACACATCACTACATGAATGAGGACGTGAAGAGGAACAACTGAAGCATTTTGTGGTAGAATGAACATAATGATGACTTTTCCTCAGCTCCGCTTTCTGAATAAACAGATACTTCCAGAGAAATATACAGTGAATGTGTCACCTTGATTTATATTGGGCCTTGGACCAACTTGTTATGCAATGTGGAATCACGACTGTGTCCTTCAGACCTCATTATCTAACATAGAGTTTAGAAAAGTTAGTCACTCTTGTGAATATTCCTGACTCTGATTCTACACTTGCTATGGTACAAATAACATATTTATGACACATATCAGTGAAGGACAAAATAAACCTGGTTCAAATGATACCAGGCCAATAAAATAGTTGACAGCAAATGATAACAAGCTCAACACCTGTAGGCTACATACAGCCAATGGAAAGAAAATCCCTGTACATTTTTTATGACAGCACAACAACTGAAGTCATTTCAAATGCTTGCCTCAAACTGCAAACTAAAGCCTGTAATAGCCCAGAAGAGCTGTTACACAGGAATAATTCATCCATTCTGCTGTACCACTTTGAAACATGGCTTTGGTCTAAAATGGGCAGAGTGGCTGGGATATGTGGTGTTTTTGTCTAACCGTGTAAAGCCAATGAAGCTGATAATATACATTAATAATGTAAAATAACATTTTCAATTCTATTCATTTGAAGGGAATGCTCAATCACCAACGATGTACACTCTCTGCTGGTTTGTCTACTTTCTCTATGGTGTATCTGAATGGATTCCGTGTCTGTATACCTGTTTCACGTTGTGTGTGAACCACAGGAGGTTGGTGACACCTTAATTGGGGAGAACAGGCTCATGGTAATGACTGGAGTGGAATCAGTGGAATGTATAACGCCACAAGATGAGACCCACATGCAGACACAAGAGGCAGATGGTTCGAGTCTCTGATATTTATTAAAATACAAGGGGCAGGCAAGAGGCAGGTCGAGGACAGGCAGAAGTTCGTAAACCAGGTCTGAGTCCGAAAGGTACAGGGTGGCAGGCAGGCTCGAGGTCAGGGCAGGCTGAATGGTATGGCAGGCGGGCTCAGTGTCAGGGCAGGCAGGCAGAAAAGGTCGGAACCGGGAGGACTAGAAAAACAGGGACTAGGAAAAAACAGGAGTACGGAACAACCCACTGGTAGGCTTGATGAGACGAGATGAACTGGCAACAAGCAGACAGAAAACACCAGTATAAATATACAGGGAATAATAGAAACAAATGGGAGACACCTGATGGGGGGTAGAGACAAGCACAAGACAGGTGAAACAGATCAGGGTGTGACAGTACCCCCTAGGGGCACCACCTGGCGTCCTACCCGGGCGCATACCTGGTTGACCGGGGTGCCGGCGGTGAAAGTCGGCGATGAGGGCCGGGTCTAGGATGTCCTTAGCGGGGACCCAGCACCTCTCCTCCGGGCCATAACCCTCCTAGTCAACCAGGTACTGGAAACCCCTGCCCAGAGGTCGAACACTCAGGAGGCGTCTCACTGTGTACACCGGATGGCCTTCGATGAGACGGGGAGGAGGGGTGGGCCTGGGAACAGGAGACAAAGGGCTGTGAGACAAAGGCTTAATCCTGGACACATGAAAAGTGGGATGTATACGGAGGGTACAGAGCAACAGAAGACGAACAGCAGAGGGGCTAAGGACTTTAGAGATTGGGAAAATACCAATATAACGGGGGGAAAGTTTATGAGATGCCACCCGGAGGGGCAGGTCTCGCGTAGACAGCCATACCCTCTGCCCAAGACGATGGCGGGGAGCCGGAGTCCGGTGGTGGTCCTCTTGTCGACGATACCTGGAGGTGGTCTTGAGAAGAGCGGACCAAGCTCTCTTCCAGGTACACCGACAGTGGTGGATGAACATCTGGGCCGAGAGTATGTTGGTCCTCTTCTTGCTCAGGGAAGAGCGGGGGCTGATAGCCCACGGAGCACTCGAAGGGCGAGAGCCCAGTGGCCAAGCAGGGAAGAGTCGTCTCCAGGTCCTGATTGGCACCATCCGACTGGCCGTTGGACTGGGGGTGAAACCCGGAGGAAAGGCTTGCCGATGATCCAATGAGGGTGCAGAACGCCTTCCAGAATCGGGACAAGAATTGAGGACCATGATCGGAGACTATGTCTGGGCCGTCTCCTTGGCTGAAGGTAACTTGGGGAGAGGGATGAAATGGGCGGCTTTAGAGAACCTATCCACCACTGTAAGGATGGTGGTGTTGCCATCAGATGGAGGAAGCCCAGTGACAAAGTCCAGGGAGATATGGGACCAGGGGCAATGAGGAACAGAGAGTGGTTGAAGGAGGCCAGCCGGAGCTTGCCGTGGAGTCTTATTCTGAGCACATTCCGTGCATGCGGCAACGAATGCTGAGACGTCAGGAACCATAGTGGGCCACCAAAAGCATTGTCGGATGAAGGCCAGGGTTCGACAGGAGCCAGGATGGCAGGTAAGCTTGGAGGAATGAGCCCATTCCAGGACCGGAGATCGGGCCGAATCTGGGACAAACCTGGAACGAGGTGCTTTGCGGACCAGACTCTCGATACCCCAGACAACAGTAGCTGCAAGGCATGAGGTAGGGAGGATGGTCTCAGAGTCAGAAGGTGTGGCAGCGGAACTATACATGCGAGAGAGAGAGTCAAGCTTCACATTCTTGGACCCTGGGCGGTAGGATATGGTAAAGTTGAATCTGGTGAATAACAGAGCCCAACGGGCCTGCCTAGAGTTAAGGCGCTTCGCGGTGCGGAGATATTCTAAATTCTTATGGTCGGTCCACACCAAAAATGGATGTTCCGCCCCTTCAAGCCAGTGCATCCACTCCTCCAACGCCATCTTGACCACCAGAAGTTCCCAATTTCCTATGTCATAATTTCTCTCAGCGGGGTTGAGACGATGGGACAGGAAGGCACAGGGATGCAGCTTTTGGTCCTGGGCAGCCACTGGGACAGGACGGCCCCCACTCCAACGTCAGAAGCGTCGACCTCAACCACGAACTGACGGGACGGGTCCGGATGGATGAGGATGGGAGCTGTAGTAAACCGATGCTTAAGGTCCAAAAACGCCCTGTCAACAGCTGGGGACCATGTGAACGGCACTTTGGGAGAAATGAGTGCAGAGAGGGAGGAAGCCAGGGTGCTGTAGCCCCGAATGAAGCGGCGGTAGAAATGTGCAAATCCCAGGAAATGTTGCAGCTGCACTCTGGATGTGGTTTGGGGCCAATCCACCACCGCTCTCACCTTTTCAGGATCCATCTGAACATTCCTTCAGCGATGACATATCCCAGAAAGGAGATAGTGGAGTGATGGAATTCACACTTCTCTGCTTTCACAAACAACTGGTTCTCCAGGAGGCGCTGGAGGACTTGTCGAACATGGAGAACATGTTCTTGACCAGAACGGGAGAAAACAAGGATGTCGTCGGGGTAGACAAACACAAACCGATTCAACATGTCCCGGAGCACATCGTTGACCAGGGCCTTGAACACCGCAGGAGTGTTGGTGAGTCCAAACGGCAGGACCAGGTACTCATAGTGTCCGTTAGCTGTGTTGAAGGCTGTATTCCACTCGTCTCCTTCTCGTATCCGAACTAGGTGGTAGGCGTTCCGAAGGTCCAACTTGGAAAAGTAGATGTCCTAACCGACTTACCAAAACTATAGTTTGTTAACAAGAAATTTGTGGAGTGGTTGAAAAAACGAGTTTTAATGACTCCAACCTAAGTGTATGTAATCTTCCGACTTCAACTGTATGTTATATATCGATAACAGTCACTATTTAAATAATTACCTCTTATCAGTCTCATTCTGAACGTCGCATAATCCTTGAACCTGCAAGAACCCTAACCTTATTGATGAATCAGCAATACACAAATTGGCTTAATTATTTATTTACTAACTAACTAAATAATAACACAATACAAACACACATAGGTTATTGATGACTAACGTAATACAATTAAAACAGGTCCCTAGTGGACTGGACTAACAATAGCATGAATACTTGGAAGGGAGAGACAGAGATTCAAACTATCGTTGATACTTTGGAAACTACGCTCACGGAAATACAAATGTTTAGCACCCGCTCATTCGGATTAGAAATGCAACATGTATTTACGTGTAGCTGTCCTCGATAGTTGAGTTGATGATGTAGGACTCTGGTTTGCCCACCAGAGATCCCAATGTCCTTGGTAGAGTTTCTGGTCGTAATGGTGGTCAGAATGGATACTTCAGCGTACCCTGTAGTTCGTAGAATTGATCTGTTAGAATAGATACTTCAGCTGTACCAACGGTTGTCGGAGAGGGATTATCCTTCCCAACTCGTGACTTTAGTGAAAGTTCTCTAGACGACTATACAGTGGGGAAAAAAAGTATTTAGTCAGCCACCAATTGTGCAAGTTCTCCCACTTAAAAAGATGAGAGAGGCCTGTAATTTTCATCATAGGTACACGTCAACTATGACAGACAAAATGAGGAAAAAAATTTCCAGAAAATCACATTGTAGGATTTTTAATGAATTTATTTGCAAATTATGGTGGAAAATAAGTATTTGGTCACCTACAAACAAGCAAGATTTCTGGCTCTCACAGACCTGTAACTTCTTCTTTAAGAGGCTCCTCTGTCCTCCACTCATTACCTGTATTAATGGCACCTGTTTGAACTTGTTATCAGTATAAAAGACACCTGTCCACAACCTCAAACAGTCACACTCCAAACTCCACTATGGCCAAGACCAAAGAGCTGTCAAAGGACACCAGAAACAAAATTGTAGACCTGCACCAGGCTGGGAAGACTGAATCTGCAATAGCTAAGCAGCTTGGTTTGAAGAAATCAACTGTGGGAGCAATTATTAGGAAATGGAAGACATACAAGACCACTGATAATCTCCCTCGATCTGGGGCTCCACGCAAGATCTCACCCCGTGGGGTCAAAATAATCACAAGAACGGTGAGCAAAAATCCCAGAACCACACGGGGGGACCTAGTGAATGACCTGCAGAGAGCTGGGACCAAAGTAACAAAGCCTACCATCAGTAACACACTACGCCGCCAGGGACTCAAATCCTGCAGTGCCAGACGTGTCCCCCTGCTTAAGCCAGTACATGTCCAGGCCCGTCTGAAGTTTGCTAGAGTGCATTTGGATGATCCAGAAGAGGATTGGGAGAATGTCATATGGTCAGATGAAACCAAAATATAACTTTTTGGTAAAAACTCAACTCGTCGTGTTTGGAGGACAAAGAATGCTGAGTTGCATCCAAAGAACACCATACCTACTGTGAAGCATGGGGGTGGAACCATCATGCTTTGGGACAGTTTTTCTACAAAGGGACCAGGACGACTGATCCGTGTAAAGGAAAGAATGAATGGGGCCATGTATCGTGAGATTTTGATTGAAAACCTCCTTCCATCAGCAAGGGCATTGAAGATGAAACGTGGCTTGGTCTTTCAGCATGACAATGATCCCAAACACACCACCCGGGCAACGAAGGAGTGGCTTCGTAAGAAGCATTTCAAGGTCCTGGAGTGGCCTAGCCAGTCTCCAGATCTCAACCACATAGAAAATCTTTGGAGGGAGTTGAAAGTCTGTGTTGCCCAGCGACAGCCAGCTCTAGAGGAGATCTGCATGGAGGAATGGGCCAAAATACCAGCAACAGTGTGTGAAAACCTTGTGAAGACTTACAGAAAATGTTTGACCTGTGTCATTGCCAACAAAGGGTATATAACAAAGTATTGAGAAACTTTTGTTATTGACCAAATACTTATTTTCCACCATAATTTGCTAATAAATTCATTCAAAATCCTACAATGTGATTTTCTGGATTTCTTTTTCTCATTTTGTCTGTCATAGTTGACGTGTACCTAGAATGAAAATTACAGGCCTCTCTCATCTTTTTAAGTGGGAGAACTTGCACAATTGGTGGCTGACTAAATACTTTTTTTCCCCACTGTACATGCCAGCTGAGATGATAAGGTCTAGTGCGTTGTCTTCTTCTTCACCTCGTGTAGAGGTTGAGAGTTTCACCATTTTGCCATATTCAGCTCGCGCCTCATGTCGGCTGGTCTGTAGAGTTTAAACCATTTTGTAACGTTTAGCTCACGCTTCACGTCTGCTGTTCTGTAGAAATTCAACCATTTGCAACATCCGGCTTATACCGTAATCTGCTTGGTCTGAGGTGAACTTCCTCACGAGGGGTTTTATACTTGTGTAGAAAAGGGGGTGTTTCATCATGTTTGTGCTCATCTGGGCGTGGCCACTGACTGAGAACAAATCAATATGGAAAACAATCATCTAGAATGCTAAAATCACATTGTTATCTTCACAAAAGTATTATTATACTTAATCATTCGTTTTATACAACAATTAGATGCAAACCTCATAACTGGGAAGTGTACACCCCCATTTCGGATCCTCTCGGAAATGCAGGCGTCGGGGACTTCCGAGGTTCTTCGAGGGCGAGCAAGCAGCCGTGGACGAACGAGTGGGGCTGAAAACAGACCTCCTCTCCCTCCTGTGTTCCCGTAGGTACCCATCAATCCTTATGGTTAAGGCTATGAGGGAGTCGAGGTCCAGGGGTAACTCCCGAGCTGCGAGCTCGTTTCTAATCTCCTCCGATAATCCATGAAGAAAGGTATCGAACAGAGTCTCCGGGTTCCAGGCACTCTCGCGGCCAACGTGCGAAAGTCTACTGCGTAGTCTGCCACACTACGGGGGTCTTGACATAATGGAAGTAGCTTTCGGGCCGCCTCTCTCCCAGACACCAGAGAATCGAACACCTTCCTCACCTCTGCCATGAAATCCTCCAAACGAAGGCAAATGGCGGACTGTTGCTCCCAAACCGCCATAGCCCAGGTGAGCACCCTTCCAGACATTAGCGTTATCAGATACACTATTTTCAAACTTTCCGAAGGGAATGAAGAGGGCTTCAGCTCAAAGATGAGGGAGCACTGGGAAAGAAATGCCCGGCAGGTTCCAGGGTCCCCAGCATAGCGCTCTGGAGGAGGTAAGTGGAGTTCTCGGGAAGCCGGAGTAGGCTGTACAAAATCACCACTGGTAGGGGGATTACTGAGCATCCGGGAGGTCTCTGTTGTGGCATGCTGCCTGATAGATAGTCCACGGAATTGCTCCAGTAATGTTTTGAAACCCTGGTCATGGCATCCCGCCAGCATATGGAGTCCTTCCATAAGGATCTGGAGTAGCACCTCATGTATTCCAATGGTGGCTCCATGCATGGAGACAGTGTTGTGGAGATGGTCTGAGTCTGCTGGGTCAGTCATGGCCAGTTCATACTATAATGACACAGGATGAGACCCAGATGCAGACACAGGAGGCAGTTGGTTTGAGTCTCTGATATTTATTAAAATACAAGGGGCAGGCAAGAGGCAGGTCGAACAGGCAGACGTTTGTAAACCAGATCTGAGTCCGAAAGGTACAGGGTGGCAGGCAGGCTCGAGGTCAGGGCAGGCTGAATGGTATGGCAGGCGGGAGGACTAAAAAAACAGGGACTAGGAAAAAACAGGAGCACCGAGCAACACACTGGTAGGCTTGACAAGACAAACTGGCAACAGGCAGACAGAAAACACCGGTATAAATACACAGGGGATAATGGGAACAAATGGGAGAAATTTAGTCTAAAGTGCATTATATTGACTTGGAAAAACGATTACATTTCTAAAGGAGGCAAATCATTAGTAGGAAAACTTTTTGTCATCAATGTAATGTTGCCAGATTGACATTAGATGGAGTATAACTTTAGCTAGCTAGCTAAGATTGAGGGACAGGACCGGATTTTAGCTAGCTAACGTTAGCATTGCTAGCTAGCTATTTTTGACTAACTTTTCTAGCTATGGAAATTGCCATCTCTCTAAAATAAATTTGACGGCAAAGTTGTTTTCTACTAATTACTTGCCTACTTTAGCGATGTCATTGTATTTGCAGGCCTCTATAGTGTCTCCTCAGATAATGTTAGCTAGATTGCTAGCTACCAAAGTCTGTGAGCTAACTAATGGTAGCTAGCCTGTTGACTGTTCAAGCTGCAGCAAGTCAGTCACCCAAAATGGACCAAGGTAGCCTACTTGATTTAGTTTGTGTCTTTGTAATTTTTATGTTCGTGTTTTCTTTGATGGCTGTACAAAATAAAATAAAATGCTCATATTGACAATTTGAAGAGTATTTGTCATTAGGTATTAGAGCTAAAACGAACTGGCTTGTGATTAGATTTCTAGCTACTAGCCTACCAACCAGAAGAAAGAGAGAGGGTAGTTATTATTAGTATTGGCTAGCTTGATATCTCATTAAGTGTATGTTTATCTGTGATATGATTCCTAAGAAATAGTAAGGCTTTTTATGTTGAATGTGAAATGAACGTATAAGCCTTATGATAGATCATGAAAGGCTGGAGATCTACAGTTGAAGTCGGAAGTTTACATACACTTAGGTTGGAGTCATTAAAACTCGTTTTTCAACCACTCCACAAATTTCTTGTTAACAAACTATAGTTTTGGCAACTCGATTAGGACATCTACTTTGTGCATGACACAAGTAATTTTTCCAACAATTGTTTACAGACACATTATTTCACTTATAATTCACTGTATCACAATTCCAGTGGGTCAGAAGTTTACATACACTAAATTGACTGTGCCTTTAAACAGCTTGGGAAATTCCAGAAAATGATGTCATGGCTTTAGAAGCTTCTGATAGGCTAATTGACATCATTTGAGTCAATTGGAGGTGTACCTGTTGATGTATTTCAAGGCCTACCTTCAAACTCAGTGCCTATTTGCTTGACATAATAGGAAAATCAAAGGAAATCAGCTAAGACCTCAGAAAAATAATTGTAGACCTCCACAGGTCTGGTTCATCCTTGGGAGCAATTTCCAAACGCCTGAAGGTACCACGTTCATCTGTACAAACAATAGTACGCAAGTATAAACACCATGGGACCACGCAGCCGTGAAAAACTGAGTTTAAATGTATTTGGCTAAGGTGTATGTAAACTTTCGACTTCAACTGTAAATAACTGCCAAGAGAATTTATGAAGAATGACAACAACCTTTCATTGCAGTCTGGTTTCTTTCAACAACAGAATTCAAGACTGTTTACTCATTAGAAAAATTTAAATAAGTTATAGTCTCCAGTATCATCACAAAATGTATTTCGCAAAATTATTAAATAGACTTTGTGATGATACTGGAGATTATATCATAGGCCATTACGTCAGAGGCCTAACACAGCAAGTAATACTACGTATACTATAGTCTGCCCTGTAGATAATCATTGCATTCTGCAATGAATAGACGGAAGACAGGGTATAGGCCAGGATTCTCCACCATGCAAACAGGCTGTTCTGGTCCTGCATCTTCTGGTGACCTATTGAAAACAGTCCAACAATGAGATAGCAAATTAAGATGTATTGTGTATGCCTTTTGTTTTGATGACAGAACAAAGAATTCTACACACCTGTGAAACTTCGTCACTTTCAGGGTCCAACTCCAGCTCCAACTGACAGGTTGAATACCATGAATACCTTCTTTTTGGTAATGTCAGTTGAGTTGACTCAACAAATCACAGCACAGATTGAAGGGTACACTTACTGCTTTTACTTCCTGGCATGGGTCTAGGTAAAACAAATACAGGTTAAGACAATGTAATGATTCCATGAGGCAGCGTAAAAATAAAATAAAACATGGGACCTGCGCCGTTGATAACTACTAGCGCCGTTGCTAACTATTCAACCTAGGCATGGGTACACTCAAAATGGCTGCCAGTCCATCCATTACGGTGTCAGCATGCTTCAATTCGGCTGGCGGCTAGCCAAAGTCGGCTAGGCGAACAGTCATTAATTTGGAAATTTTTGCAGAGGAGATCTTTGTCGCGCCATTTTACATCGAACTAAGACGTTTGGTGCAGTATTTCTCAATGGAAAAATGTGCATGAAAACGAGTCGTCTCTTGTTAAATGACAACAAAGACCGAAGAATCCCTACTGCTGACCAATCACCGATGAAGGGGTGTAGACTTCAGCTACCGACTTCCGCTGGCCTCAAGAAAAAATGTTGCGTGACCAAACAACCGATAAAGCCCTGACCAGTCCAAAACGAACAAAAACGTCACAAAATGTCGTCATAATATCTGCAGGAAATCTTGAGAACTGCTTCGGCTGGGAAGCATGCGGACACCTTTATGCCATCATTGACTTGAATGGAGATGCCCTTTCTATTCATTCTATTTCTATGGCTTTAACAATGTGCTGAAGTCAAAATGAAGATAAAGAGGTCACTAAAGTAGTGAGCCCAGATGCATAAAACACCTCAAGTTAATTTTCACTGTATCTTTTCCCTTAAAGTTTCCTTAACTTTAAGTCAGTTGCACTAAACATTTTAAGGTGAATTTTCCCCTTAAAATAAGTGAAAAGGTTAAGGGTGCCCATGAGGTCCCTTAACTGCTTCATTCAGTATGGATATCAATGTAAACAGCATTTGTGGAGGTGAATGTTGCTTTCATCTGCCCTTGTTACAAAAGGAAAACATCCACCAGCTAGCTAGCTACTTATCTAAACAATGGAAGGTGCACAATCCTTCCCTACAAAGCTATCTGGCTAGCTAGTGTGGTGTCTCAAAATATGTTGCTAATTATGCTGTGATGATAAGAAGTCCGCTTACACTGTACTTTGATTATAAAGGTTTATTGTATCAAAGATCACAGTATCAATTTACAGACATCTGCAGATATCTGGAGAACAACGGCCTGTCACACCCTGGCCTTAGTTATCTTTGTTTTCATTAATATTTTAGTTAGGTCAGGGTGTGACATGGTGAAGTATGTGTTTTGGTTTGTCTAGGGGTTTGTAGGTTTATGGGGTAATGTCTTGTCTAGGTGTTTGTATGTTGATGGCTGCCTAGATTGGTTCTCAATTGGAGACAGCTGTGGTTTATTGTCTCTAATTGGGAGCCATATTTAAGGCAGCCATGGGCATCATGTGTTTGTGGGTAATTGTCTAAGTTGAACGTTTGTTGCTTGTCTGTGCACTTACGTTATTTAGCTTCACGGTCGTTTGTTGTTTTGTAAGTTTTGGATAGTGTTCGGTTTCGTGTTTTTCTCTCTTCCATAATAAAGAGATGTATTTTGCACACGCTGCGCCTTGGTCCACCTCTATGCTTGACGATCGTGACACGGCCCAATCTGTTAATATGCTGTTTCTCTCGTCCTTTGTTCAAACATGGTATTTATCCTATGTAACATAAGATGGGTGGTTTTAGATAAACCAATCCCTGGCCTCCTCATATCTCCAAATGTCCTCTATTCCAAGAAGCCTATGTAGCAATGCTTTTCCAAATGCTTCAGCAAAGCAGAGTAAAGTTAATCTATTACACCATTTGCAAATGTCAGCAAAATCAATAGACCTTTAGACACTACACTAGCTACCTACTCTGTAAGTTAGCTTGACATGCTAGAAAGTAATAAACACAAATTGAGACAAAAGTAACAAAAATAAACGTTTTATTATCTTCTGAATCAATTTGTTTCTCCTGTCTTGAATGTAGAAGTTCTATTTTTCGATCTCTAGGGTCTAGGTAAAACAAATACAGGTTAAGACAATGTAATGATTCCATGATGCAGCGTTACAAAATAAACAAATTCATGGGACCATCACCGTTGATAACTACCATGCTAACCAGAGACTCTTTCTGCCATACATGCCTTCAAACGACCATAAACCCTTAAAGTGGAACTGCCAGCATTTTAACTACTTTGCAGATATGAAACAATCAGACAATCATAATATCAGTCAAAAATATTAAATTCCTAGTTTATTCTACAAAACCAACTTTATAGGAGGTTTAAAAAAAAAGGTTATATTTGACTAAAAATCCCATGACGTACAGTAAGGCATCGTTGGCAGAATAGATGGACACAGTTCAATGCATGATTAATAAAATTCACCAATACATTTCTTGGTAGTCAAAAAAATATTGCAATCCGGTTGTAAATCACAGCTGGCTTGATACATTGTTTGCCGTCTCCACCCATTCGGGATGCACTGTTTCAGTTTCAATGACTCAATATTTTGAACAAAAATAGACGACTGTAACTAAGGCTGGGAATGTCAATACAATCAAACTAGCAAGGGCAATGATCACAAGTCAGTCATAACATGGCTAATAGGCTAGTGCACGTGTCAAACACAAGGCCCGCGGGCCGAATAGGACACACAAGCGAGTATAAATGAGTCAACAGTTGAGTCATCTACTTTATGAAATTACAGCCTGATGCGCTCGCATTGGTGAATTCAACTGGTTCTCAATTGGAGACAGCTGTGGTTTATTGTCTCTAATTGGGAGCCATATTTAAGGCAGCCATGGGCATCATGTGTTTGTGGGTAATTGTCTAAGTTGAACGTTTGTTGCTTGTCTGTGCACTTACGTTATTTAGCTTCACGGTCGTTTGTTGTTTTGTAAGTTTTGGATAGTGTTCGGTTTCGTGTTTTTCTCTCTTCCATAATAAAGAGATGTATTTTGCACACGCTGCGCCTTGGTCCACCTCTATGCTTGACGATCGTGACAGAATTACCCACCATCAAAGGACCAAGCGGCGTGTCCAGGAGCCAAGGGTCTGGACATGGGAGGAGATTTTGGAAGGTAAAGGGTCTTGGACTTGGGAGGAAATCCTGGATGGGATGGATCGACGGCCATGGTGTGAAACAGTGGAGAGGCGACTGAGAGAGGAGCAACGGCGTCAGCAGGGCCATCGTCGGAGGGACGAGAGGCAACCCCAAAAAGTTTTTTGGGGGGGGCACATGGCTTGGGCGGCTGGGCAGCAGGAGGCTGCCACAGGGAGACGTGGAGAGAAGGCTACCGGTTTACGGGAGCCATTGGCGAGTAGAGGGAGGGAAGCAGTTGAGGCACGGCGTAAGAGACTGAGGTGTGTTACCAGTCCGGTCCGGCCCGTTCCTGATCCCCGGTTAAGGCCAGTGGTGTGTGTTCCCAGTACGGACCGGCCTGTTCCTACTCCACGCATCAAGCCCACGGTGTGCGTCGCCAGTCCAGCCCGGCCGGTTCCTGCTCCACGTACTAAGCCTACGGTGTACGTGGCCAGCCCAGCCCGACCTGTTCCTGCTCCACGTACCAGACCCACGGTGTGCGTCGCCAGTCCAGCCCGACCTGTTCCTGCTCCACGTACCAGACCCACGGTGTACGTCGCCAGCCCGACCCGGCCTGTTCCTGCCACTCGCACCAAACCTACGGTGCGCGTCGCCAGCCCGGTCCGGCCTGTTCCTGCCACCCGCACCAAGTCTACGGTGCGCGTCGCCAGCCCGACCCGGCCTGTTCCTGCCACTCGCACCAAACCTACGGTGCGCGTCGCCAGCCCGGTCCGGCCTGTTCCTGCTCCCCGCACTAGCCCTGAGATGCGTGTCCTCAGCCCGGGACCACCAGTTCCGGCACCACGCACTAGGCCTTATGTGCGTCCCCAGGGTCCAGCATGCCCTGTTCCTTCTCCCCGCACTAGACCTGAGATGCGTGTCCTCAGCCCGGTACCTCCAGTTCCGGCACCACGCACCAGGCCTCTAGGGCGTCTCGGCCGGCCAGAGTCTGCCGTCTGCCTAACGGCGCCTGAACTGCCCGTCTGCCCAACGCCGTCTGAACTGTCCGTCTGCCAAGCGCTGCATAAGCTGCCCGTCTGCCCTGAGCCTTCAGAGCCGTCCGCCAGACCGGAGCCGCTAAAGCCTTCCGCCAGACAGGAGCCGCTAGAGCCTTCCGCCAGACAGGATCAGCCAGAGCCTTCCGCCAGACAGGATCAGCCAGAGCCTTCCGCCAGACAGGATCAGCCAGAGCCTTCCGCCAGCCATGAGCAGCCAGATCCGTCAGCCAGCCATGAACAGCCAGATCCGTCAGCCAGCCATGAGCCGTCCAGCCAGGATCCGCCAGAGCCGTCCAGTCAGGATCCGCCAGAGCCGTCCAGCCGGGATCCGCCAGAGCCGTCCAGCCAGGATCCGCCAGCCAGCCAGGATCCGCCAGAGCCAGCCAGCCAGGATCCGCCATTCAGTCCGGTGCTGCCCCTTAGTCCGGTGCTGCCCCTTAGCCCGGTGCTGCCCCTTATCCTGGTGCTGCCCCTTATCCTGGTGCTGCTCCTTATCCTGGTGCTGCCCCTTATCCTGGTGCTGCCCCTTAGTCCGGTGCTGCCCCTTAGTCCGGTGCTGCCCCTTAGTCCGGTGCTGCCTCTTAGTCCGGTGCTGCCCCTTAATCCAGTGGGGTTAAGTTGGAGGGTGGTCATGTGGAGGAGGCTACGAAAGCGGGTAGTGACTATGGTGGGGTGGGGACCACGACCAGTGCCAGAGCCGCCACCGTGGACAGACGCCCACCCAGACCCTCCCCTAGACTTTATGCAGGTGCGCCCGGAGTTCGCACCTTAAGGGGGGGGTTATGTCACACCCTGGCCTTAGTTATCTTTGTTTTCATTAATATTTTAGTTAGGTCAGGGTGTGACATGGTGAAGTATGTGTTTTGGTTTGTCTAGGGGTTTGTAGGTTTATGGGGTAATGACTTGTCTAGGTGTTTGTATGTTGATGGCTGCCTAGATTGGTTCTCAATTGGAGACAGCTGTGGTTTATTGTCTCTAATTGGGAGCCATATTTAAGGCAGCCATGGGCATCATGTGTTTGTGGGTAATTGTCTAAGTTGAACGTTTGTTGCTTGTCTGTGCACTTACGTTATTTAGCTTCACGGTCGTTTGTTGTTTTGTAAGTTTTGGATAGTGTTCGGTTTCGTGTTTTTCTCTCTTCCATAATAAAGAGATGTATTTTGCACACGCTGCGCCTTGGTCCACCTCTATGCTTGACGATCGTGACACGGCCCAATCTGTTAATATGCTGTTTCTCTCGTCCTTTGTTCAAACATGGTATTTATCCTATGTAACATAAGATGGGTGGTTTTAGATAAACCAATCCCTGGCCTCCTCATATCTCCAAATGTCCTCTATTCCAAGAAGCCTATGTAGCAATGCTTTTCCAAATGCTTCAGCAAAGCAGAGTAAAGTTAATCTATTACACCATTTGCAAATGTCAGCAAAATCAATAGACCTTTAGACACTACACTAGCTACCTACTCTGTAAGTTAGCTTGACATGCTAGAAAGTAATAAACACAAATTGAGACAAAAGTAACAAAAATAAACGTTTTATTATCTTCTGAATCAATTTGTTTCTCCTGTCTTGAATGTAGAAGTTCTATTTTTCGATCTCTAGGGTCTAGGTAAAACAAATACAGGTTAAGACAATGTAATGATTCCATGATGCAGCGTTACAAAATAAACAAATTCATGGGACCATCACCGTTGATAACTACCATGCTAACCAGAGACTCTTTCTGCCATACATGCCTTCAAACGACCATAAACCCTTAAAGTGGAACTGCCAGCATTTTAACTACTTTGCAGATATGAAACAATCAGACAATCATAATATCAGTCAAAAATATTAAATTCCTAGTTTATTCTACAAAACCAACTTTATAGGAGGTTTAAAAAAAAAGGTTATATTTGACTAAAAATCCCATGACGTACAGTAAGGCATCGTTGGCAGAATAGATGGACACAGTTCAATGCATGATTAATAAAATTCACCAATACATTTCTTGGTAGTCAAAAAAATATTGCAATCCGGTTGTAAATCACAGCTGGCTTGATACATTGTTTGCCGTCTCCACCCATTCGGGATGCACTGTTTCAGTTTCAATGACTCAATATTTTGAACAAAAATAGACGACTGTAACTAAGGCTGGGAATGTCAATACAATCAAACTAGCAAGGGCAATGATCACAAGTCAGTCATAACATGGCTAATAGGCTAGTGCACGTGTCAAACACAAGGCCCGCGGGCCGAATAGGACACACAAGCGAGTATAAATGAGTCAACAGTTGAGTCATCTACTTTATGAAATTACAGCCTGATGCGCTCGCATTGGTGAATTCAACTTCAAACTTCAATTGCGCTGCATTCGTGTGTCCCGTTTACAGCGCGCAGCGGAGGGAAAGTGTACAGACACATGCCACAGTCCTAGCTAGGCTACTAAAATGTTGCAGTCTGGCTTCGGTTTTTAAAGCTTGACAATGAATAACCAAAAAACTAAACCTGCAACAAAACACCATGCAAAGGAGAAACATGTAGGCCTATTACAGCAACATTTGAGCAGTAGCCTAGGCTGGCTACTCAACTACAAGACATTTTGAGTGCACCAGACAGCAATGATGCATTCAACCGCACCAGTGATCCATGCAGTGCAAAAAAAGATTTAGGTTTAAATGTTACAACAACCAATAGCTACGTTTTTGTTATTTGGAGTTATTAAATACTTTTTGATTAATGTCGCAGCATATTATACACATCTGTAAGCATAGCAGCAAACGCTGGACAAATATTATTTATCTGTTCTTTTGTTTTAATATGTTAAAATGCTATAAACAGCATCCTATGTACATAACTGGACATTATAAAGGGCCATATTTTTTCAAATAAAACAATGACCAGTTTGGGTCGCAGTTGCAAATTTTTTGTAAAAACAAATAGCCTATTTCTGACCCGCAAATTACTTGTGTTTTTCAATACGGCCCATGCACTGATTGAGTTTGACACCCCTGGGCTAGCGTATCTATTTATGTAGCTAGCTATTTATTTAGCAAGCTAAAAACACGGAGCCTAACGTTAGCTAGCTAGCTGCTGGGAGGATGTCATGTCATTGGAGTGACCAACTTTTTCCCCTCATATGTTTTTTCAGTGGCTAGAGATGCAGGTGTCATTTGGTTAGTTAGCAAGAAATGTGAATCGCTTTCCTAGCTAGCTAGCTATGCTGAACTTGAACGACTGTTATCCCAGTTAGCATATGTATCTCTTGGTTGTCAATCAAATGTATTTGGCAAGCAGGCAAGTTCCCATTCAGTTGTCAAAATGTGGGTTATGTGGGGATCTATTTTCTTACAACTAGATGTGATGCCTAGCTTAGAAAGAATACATTAATGATTAAACATAATAGGTTTGTGCTGTACTGATATAGATTGTTTAACATAACAAGCTGTGATTAATGTGAGGAACCGTTAGGGGGTAGGCTGAGACAGACTTGTGACTCACACAAACACTGCCTCTTTGTTAAACCGCTCAAGGACATGTGTTCTGCTACAATGAAGAAGAACAAACTATGTCTGAGGTTGCTGACTCGAGACAAGTTGTAAAGATAACAACTAATGCCCGGCAACAGTGAAGCGCCAAGGGGCTGGGACCAGCCTGTGCACCATCGATAGGTTGGGTATGTTTAAACCACACCCAGCCTCTACTCTGACAGGCCCAGCAGGGAGCGGGAACTATCTCTGTCAGAGTATTTAAAGAAGAACTTATAACAATGGCTCAGTTCTCTGTCTGCCCTGCGTGGTTTTTCAGTGGGCCCGTATATACGAACATCATATTTACCATTCAAGTGTTTGCATTAATTAAAATACTAGTCTATTTTAGAAGACGTGTATTGACCTCTTTTTGTTCCTATACCAGATTTGAATTGATGCAACTTGACAATTGGTGACCGCCGACGTGATCTGGTAGAGGGACTTTGCTGGGTATTGTCCGGCCGATTGGACATCGCTGTCGTTGGACGGTGTGTTTCACAAAGAGTCCGGACAACTAAAAACAGGTAAGCAGACACCTATTGTTATATAACTAAAGTTCTGCACATTGGCTTTATCCAAATTAATTTTGTGAAACACCTGTTTGATGTAAGTGAACTAAATTATGAATTATTATACGAATTATTATGAGTAGATAAGCACCATATTGTGACATGCAAACCTTTGGTGAATGTGAGTGTTAAACCATGGTACCATAGAGTATTGTTCCACCGGCAAGGTCCGTAACTACGAGGGTACGGCTAGGTTCGGGGAAAATACTGAAATCCTCAGGCTAGGACCACCAGGGGTGGGAACTGGGGGTATAGGGAATTATTGGATTAAAAGTGTTGCGCTACTGGCAAGGATCATAACTACGAGGGTACGGCTAGGATCAGAGGGACACTTAACATTTTAGATAGTGTTGCGCTATCGGCAAGGTCCGTAACTAGTACGGCTAGGATCGTAGGAGCACTTTAAAGTACACTATAGTGTTGCGCTTCGGCAGGGAGTTGTACTTGGGGGTACAGCCCAGATCGGAGGAGCACTTTAAAGTATAGGGTGTTGTATGAATGAGAGTGCGAATGATCCCAGTGTAATAAAAGAGTGATTGCAAATGAAATAAAAGAGTGAATGCGGGTTATTAAAATTAATAAACCTGTATACCTTGATAGAAAACTAATTAGGAGTTAAAGAAGTCTGTGGTTGCTTAAACCGTATAACCCGTTAATAACAATTGGGAATAGATATACTAGGGTAGAGAAATTAAAATAAAATATATATTAAAAGTGAGACATAGAATCATAGCCAAAACATTTTAAATTTCTAAAATAAAGATAAAAAGAAAGAAGTGTCGTGTACATAAATATGGCGGGACACACAGAGGCGGAACGGATGCTGAAAGTACTGAAGTCCACCCTTGAAACAAACGGAGGAAAATATGGAAAGGAGTGGAAACGGAGAGGAGAAAAATTATACAAAGAGTGGATAGAAGACGGTTGTATAATTGCAACTGACGGAATCCCAGGAGACGGAGAACCTGGCAGAATACTAGAAACACTGAAAAGAAGAACTCAGAAAGCAGAAGGTGAATGGAAGAATGAAGGGGAGCCCCGCAGAGGCAAGGTCAAAGACGCAATGGAGAAAGCAAAGCTAAAGGAGCGGATTGGACTAGCCATGCTTGAAAAATTGAAGAAAATGTGGGAGGAGAAAACAGGACAGAAGGAACGGACCCGTTTATACCCACCCCTACCAACAGCGCCACCACCATATGACGACCACCCAAAAACAATGGCTCCGGTTCTGGACATAGCGGGAAAAGTCCACTATCAACAAAGGACAGATGAGGAGGAAGAAGGAATGTGGGTCAGAAAGAGCGATATGACTGACAGAAGGGGAGACGTGGACGTACTTCTAAAAGCTGCACAAGCGCTAGAAAAAGGAGTGTCTGAACTGTTTTCATTTGGTGACGTCACTAGCTCTATGAACTGGAAGTATTTACTTTGAAAGGATCGCGGAATGTGTGGGGTGACTGGCAATGTATGTAGAGGGTCCCTGGTTCGAACCCAGGTAGGGACAGTGGGTAAAGCTTTCACATTGGGGCTATAGACCTAGATTACTACGTGGATTGAGAAATGTGAAAGGTTGAATTAGATAGCTTAAGTAGAAGTATTCTAGAAAGGTCTATGAAAATATGTTACAAGGTCCCCACGCCTCCCCCGTTGTGTAGGAAGGAGCAAGGGGAGGGGTGAGAGATAGTTCAAATGATAGGAATATCATTAAATGTATGCTTATCAACAATAGCAAGTATTTGTTTTATTAATTAGGGCCTAATCAGAGAGAACAGTTAAAGAAATTGAATAGCGAACTGAAATGGCGATAGAGCTGTGAAAATTGAGTTGAGGACAAAGGAGAATAATTTATGGCTCTGGTTAGCGAAAAAAAAGAAGAAAAAAAATAGAGACAGTCCAGCGAGTTAGATTGAGCTGTAAGATTTCAAGTAGAGGTCTAAATACTTGACTGGAAGGCAGTGCTTTGATAAATTCTAATTGTTATTACTTTATTCGATAGGTTGCTTAACACCAGTGGTGTATGCAAATAGTTGGTGAATTCTAGAACAATAATTTATTTTCGTTACGGGGACCAGGGGATGCAAGTAGCTTTAGCTATTATGCTGAGGGAATAGCACCAACCTATAGTGGGTTCTAGATTTGTTAAATAAACAAACTTATATTTTAAACTAAAGTAATGCAATAGGCTACAATTATAACATTATCAGAAAAAGGCACAATTTAATGTGAAATAGTTATTACAATTATTATTAATAGCTATTACAGTTATTATCATTGATCCAGTGATGATAGAAGGATAGTAGAGGAAAGGCAAGGGATTAAATCTCATTTAGGGAAAGGAGAAGAGTATGAAGATATATTAGGGAGAAAATACCATTAACTGAGGGATATAAAACGTTTAGCTGAAAAATACAACAGGAATAATTTACCTTACACCCTAATATAGACATTAGACCACACCAGAAGTAGAGATGGCAGGATCACCAGTAGCAATCATGAAGAGAAGGTTCCCAGAAAACAGTGAAGATATTGGTAATATCTCTACCAAATGAGAAAAAGGACCAGAAAGATACTAACTAAATGGCCAAAGGAGGGAACATTTGATGTAACCGTGATTGTATTGGCTAAAAAATGAAATATGACATTTACAGGGGGGACAGGAACAATAGAAGGGGAGACAGATTTTCCTAGGGGGTTGATCAAATAATTGATAATGGATCATTTGAGATGAGATCACATGTAGCAGATTTAGGGTAATCAATTAAATAATCATTGTATACTCGAGGAATTTTGAGTGGTTTTATGGATTAGTTATGAGGAATTAGATTGATACAAACTATTATTGATGGGTTAGGACTGGGGATATCTGTATCATGTTTTGTGTGTACTACCATCTTTAGATTACTGATGGTAATTGAAGGTTAACAAAATTATAACCAGGAGAAAGAGATTAGCTTATCTCATTGGAATGTTGCCCAGGGCTAGGGGGAGCAGTAGTGAAGTTAGGCAGTATTTAGGTCGTAAAAGTGAGCTACCAAATTAAGTGGGGCCTGGCTATTTGTGGTTGTTGTTTTTCAAATTGGGTTTTTCAAATAAAAAAACAACACACCTAGTATGATGGTTATAAAGGGTTGTTATGTTAAAATTAGGGGGTAAAAATAAGGGATGGCAATTGGATGATAAATTACCAATATTACCTAAGTGATTGTTTAGGTAGGTGGTAATATTGACACATCGGCAAAACATGTGTCAAAAGGGGGATGGTAGGAGATGGTAGGATTAAATAATAAATATATACGAAGGAGAGGACAAAAATATATATATATTTTTAGATACAGTCTAGAAAAAAGAATGCAGTCAGAAATAGAAATTGAGAGCTGAACACGTGTGAAGATAGTTTATTAACCACACCCGTATGTCAGAGGTTTTGTGCCCCACAGGTGAACTAAAGGTTAAGAGGACCAACTCTATCTAACCAGGTGACTAGTGAGCATCCAGTCCCTAAAGAAGAAAAACTGGAAGCAGGCCTGTTGGGAAGGGCCCTATCAGGTTATATTGGTTACTGCCTTTGCCATTAGAATAGCAGAAAGAGCAACCTGGGTCCACGTTACCCACTGCAAAAAGGTAAGAACACATGCAAGCACCACTGAACACATGCCGAGTTAGAGAGAAGAACTAGACCAATAGGATCTGGGGATCACCTCTGTTAACGAAGATCTCCTACCCCGACCTATCATCACTGTAGTGTGTTCTCAGGGTGTGAGTATGGGGTAATACCAAGCAGAAAGACTGAGGACAGGAGAGGGTTGGCGGTTTTTGGGAATATGGATAACTTGAGTTGCATCATAGTCTCGGTAATGGTCTTGATATCTCAAGATCCACCACCAATTATGCTATGCCCTTACCATTGTTAAGAAGTAAAAGAGAAGAGAAGCGACCCGACATACTGACCGTCAAGGATGAGTGACCTACAAAATGGGAGTCAGAGAAGGGCAGACTGTCAGATTCAAAATAAGGGTTAGGGACGTAGTCAACGGGTGGGGTACATGTCAATAAGCAAATTGGGATTATAAAATCCTATTATATTCGTGTTCGGCCCCCACGGCGGATTGTTCCTAGACTCAAGTGTTTAAGGGGACTGAACATCCAGATGGGGGGTAAAGAGAAACAAAGACATCACCAATTATCAATAGGAGATAGTAGTAATGTGACAGACTTAAGTTCGGAAGCACAGGAGAGAATTTTGACCTTACAGCCCCTGTAACCGATGTGTGGTGGACGTGTGCCAGTAAAGGCAGTGTAAAGCAGAGAATTCCAAAAGGGTGGCTAGATACGTGCGCCCTGGTTCTACTGGTTCAGCTAGTTAGAATTAGTCACCAGGAACCAAGGATTAAACAGATGTAGGAGGAGTTTTAACAAGAAGGAGAATAGCCCTATTTAGATGGATGCGATTGGGATACCAAGGGGGGTATCGGATGGATACTGAGCTATGAAACAATTAGGGGAAGGGTTTACTACCACGTTCTTTTGATGGGTGACAAGCAAAATTGTGGATTGGATTAATTATATCTGTTATGAACAACAACGATTTATTGGCTGGACTAGGGATGCAACAAAAGGGATCTTTGAACAATTATCCGCCACCTCACTCTTATGACTTAGTAAAAAGAAGTTCTAGGCTCTAGATCAGGCAGAAAGGGGTGGTGTCTATAGAATGGTAAGCCATTGTTGTACGTTTATCCCTAACAATACCAGTCCTGACGGGAGTATCTCTAAAGCCCTAGTTGGTTTAGATAAACTATCAGCTGAAATGAAAAGCATGGCTGGAATGGAGGGAAACGGACTGTTCTCCTGGTTGGGGGAGTGGTTCAAGTGTTTGCATTAATTAAAATACTCGTCAATTTTAGAAGACGTGTATTGACCTCTTTTTGTTCCTATACCAGATTTGAATTGACGCAACTTGACAGTTAGGTTTATCTAGTGTTCCCACGTTAGATTTGAGCTCATCTCGCTCTGGCTAGCATTAGTTGAGGAGAGGCACTCGGAGCGGCCTGCTGGTTCGACTTAGGAGGTGCACACACCACCCACCGCTTCCAAGTATTCTACTCGCTAATGTTCAGTCTTTGGTTAACAAGCTCGACAAACTACGGGCAAGGATTTCCTTCCAGAGAGACATCAAGGCCTGTAACATCCTCTGTTTCACGGAAACATGGCTCTCTTGGGATATTCTGTCGGAATTGGTCCAGCCAGATGCGTTCTCAGTTCATCGCGCAGACAGGAATAAATATCTCTCCGGGAAGCAGAAGGGCGGAGGTGTGTGTTTCATGATTAACGACTCATGGTGTAATTGTAGAAATATAGAGGAACTCGAGTCCTTCTGTTCACCCGACCTAGAATATCTCACAATCAAATGCCGACCGTATTATCTCCCAAGAGAATTTTCTTTGGTTATAGTCATGGCTGTGTATATCCCCCCTCAAGCCGATACCACGACGGCCCTGAAAGAACTTCACTGGACCTTATGCAAACTGGAAACCACATATCCTGAGGCTGAATTTATTGTAGCCGGGGATTTTAACAAAGTAAATTTGAGGACTAGGCTGCCGAAGTTCTATCAACATATCGACTGTTGTACTCGCACTGCTAAAATCCTCGACCATTGCTATTCGAACTTCCGGGATGGTTATAAGGCCCTCCCCCGCCCTCCTTTCGGCAAATCTGACCACGACTCCATGTTGCTTCTCCCTTCCTATTGACAGAAACTCAAACAGGAAGTACCCGTGCTAAGGACTATTCAACGCTGGTCTGACCAATCGGAATCCACGCTTCAAGATTGTTTTGATCACGCGGACTGGGATATGTTCCGGGTAGCTTCTGGAAATAATTTAAACGAATACACTGAAACGGTGACTGAGTTTATCAGGAAGTGTATAGGTGATGTTGTGCCCACTGTGACTATTAAAACCTACCCTAACCAGAAACCGTGGATAGATGGCAGCATTCGCGCAAATCTGAAAGCCTTCAACCATGGCAAGGTGACTGGGAATATGGCAGAATACAAACAGTGTAGCTTCTCACTCCGCAAGGCAATTAAACTGGCAAAACATCCGTATAGAGACAAAGTGGAGTCACAATTCAACGGCTCAGACACGAGACGTATGTGGCAGGGTCTACAGACAATCACGGACTACAAAAGGAAAACCAGCCACGTCGCCGACACCGACGTCTCGCTTCCAGACGAGCTAAACACCTTCTTCGCCCGCTTTGAGGATAACACAGTGCCACTGACGAGGCCCACTACCAAGGACTGTGGCCTGTCCTTCTCCATGGCTGACGTGATTAAGACATTTAAGCATGTTAACCCCCGCAAGGCTGCCGGCCCAGACGGCATCCCTAGCCACGTCCTCAGAGCATGCGCAGACCAGCTGGCTGGTGTGTTTACGGACATATTCAATCTCTCCCTTTCCCAGTCTGCTGTTCCCACATGCTTCAAGATGGCCACCATTGTTCCTGTACCCAAGAAAGCAAAGGTAACTGAACTAAATGACTATCGCCCTGTAGCACTCACCTCTGTCATCATGAAGTGCTTTGAGAGACTAGTCAAGGATCATATCACCTCTACCTAACCTGTAACCCTAGACCCACTCCAATTTGCATACCGCCCCAATAGATCCACAGACGACTATAGCTCAGCATTCAACACCTCCAAGCTCATCGTTAAGCTCGAGGCCCTGGGTCTGAACCCCGCCCTGTGCAACTGGGTCCTGGACTTCCTGACGAACCTCCCCAGGTGGTGAAGGTAGGAAACAACATCTCCACTTCGCTGATCCTCAACACTGGGGCCCAACAAGGGTGCATGCTCAGCCCCCTCCTGTACTCCCTGTTCACCCATGACTGCGTGGCCAAGCATGCCTCCAACTCAATCATCAAGTTTGCAGACGACACAACAGTCGTAGGCTTGATTATCAACAATGACGAGACTGCCTACAGGGAGGAGTTGAGGGCTCTGGGAGTGTGGTGCCAGGAAAATAACCTCTCAATCAACATTAACAAAACAAAGGAGATGATCGTGGACTTCAGGAAACAGCAGAGTGTGCACCCCCCTATCCTCATCGACGGGACCGCAGTGGAGAAAGTGGAGAGGTTCAAGTTCCTTGGCATACACATCACCGACAAACTGAAATGGTCCACCCACGCAGACAGTGTGGTGAAGAAGGTGCAACAGAGCCTCTTCAACCTCAGGAGGCTGAAGAAATTCGGTTTAGTACCTAAAACCCTCATAAACTTTTACAGATGCACAATTGAGAGCATCCTGTTGGGCTGTACCACTGCCTGGTATGGCAACTGCACCGCCCACAACCGCAGGGCTCTCCAGAGGGTGGTGCGGTCTGCCGAACGCATTAACGGGGGCAAACTACCCGCCCTCCAAGACACATACAGCACCCGATGTCACAGGAAGGCCAAAAAGATCATCAAGGACATCAACCACCCGAGCCACTACCTGTTCACCCCGCTATCTTCCAGAAGGCGAGGTCAGTACTGGTGCATCAAAGCTGGGACCGAGAGAATGAAAAACAGCTTCTATCTCAAGGCCATCAGACTGTTAAATAGCCATCACTAGCTTATTAGAGGCTGCTGTTGCCTATTGAAATCACTGGCCACTTTAAGAAATGGAACACTAGTCACTTTAATAATGTTTACATATCTTGCACTACTCTTCTCTTATGTATATACTGCATTCTATTCTATAATATTCTATTGTATCTTAGTCCATGGCGCTCTGTCATTGCTTGTCCATATGTTTACAGTTGAAGTCGGAAGTTTACATACAGTGAGGGAAAAAAGTATTTGATCCCCTTCTGATTTTGTACGTTTACCCACTGACAAAGAAATGAGTGGTGCAGTGGTCTAAGGCACTGCATCGCAGTGCTAGCTGTGCCACTAGAGATCCTGGTTCGTATCCAGGCTCTGTCGTAGCCGGCCGCGACCGGGAGACCCATGGGGCGGCGCACAATTGGCCCAAAGTCGTCCAGTGTAGGGGAGGGAATGGCCGGCAGGGATGTAGCTAAGTTGTTAGAGCATGGCTTTTGCAACGCCAAGGTTGTAGGTTCGATTCCCACGGGGGCCAGTATGAATTAAAAAATAAAATAATGTATGCACTCACTAACTGTAAGTCGCTCTGGATAAGAGTGTCTGCTAAATGACTAAAATGTAATGATCAGTCTACAATTTTAATGGTAGGTTTATTTGAACAGTGAGAGACAGAATAACAACAACAAAATCCAGAAAAACGCATGTCAAAAATGTTAGAAATTGATTTGTATTTTAATGAGGGAAGTAAGTATTTGACCCCTCTGCAAAACATGACATAGCACTAGATGGCAAAACCCTTGTTGGCAATCACAGAGGTCAGACGTTTCTTGTAGTTGGCCACCAGGTTTGCACACATCTCAGGAGGGATTTTGTCTCACTCCTCTTTGCAGATCTTCTCCAAGTCATTAAGGTTTCGAGGCTGAATATTTGGCAACTCGAACCTTCAGCTCCCTCCACAGATTTTCTATGGGATTAAGGTCTGGAGACTGGTTAGGCCACTCCAGGACCTTAATGTGCTTCTTCTTGAGCCACTCCTTTGTTGCCTTGGCCGTGTGTTTTGGGTCATTGTCATGCTGGAATACCCATCCACGACCCATTTTCAATGCCCTGGCTGAGGGAAGGAGGTTCTCACCCAAGATTTGACGGTACATGGCCCCGTCCATCGTCCCTTTGATGCGGTGAAGTTGTCATGTCCCCTTAGCAGAAAAACACCCCCAAAGCATAATGTTTCCACTTCCATGTTTGACGGTGGGGATGGTGTTCTTGGGGTCATAGGCAGCATTCCTCCTCCTCCAAACACAGCGAGTTGAGTTGATGCCAAAGAGCTCGATTTTGGTCTCATCTGACCACAACACTTTCACCCAGTTCTCCTCTGAATTTTTCAGAAGTTCATTGGCATGTACAGTGAGGGAAAAAAGTATTTGATCCCCTGCTGATTTTGTACGTTTGCCCACTGACAAAGAAATGATCAGTCTATAACTTTAATGGTAGGTTTATTTGAACAGTGAGAGAGAGAATAACAACAAACAAATCCAGAAAAACGCATGTCAAAAATGTTTTAAATTGATTTGCATTTTAATGAGGGAAATAAGTATTTGACCCTTCTGCAAAACATGACTTAGTACTTGGTGGCAAAACCATTGTTGGCAATCACAGAGGTCAGACATTTCTTGTAGTTGGCCACCAGGTTTGCACACATCTCAGGAGGGATTTTGTCCCACTCCTCTTTGCAGATCTTCTCCAAGTCATTAAGGTTTTGAGCCTGACGTTTGGCAACTCGAACCTTCAGCTCCCTCCACAGATTTTCTATGGGATTAAGGTCTGGAGACTTGCTAGGCCACTCCAGGACCTTAATGTTTTTCTTCTCGAGCCACTCCTTTGTTGATTTGGCCGTGTGTTTTGTGTCATTGTCATGCTGGAATACCCATCCACGACCCATTTTCAATGCCCTGGCTGAGGAAAGGAGGTTCTCCCCCAAGATTTGACGGTACATGGCCCCGTCCATCGTCCCTTTAATGCGATGAAGTTGTCCTGTCCCCTTAGCAGAAAAACACCCCCAAAGCATAATGTTTCCACCTCCATGTTTGACAGTGGGGATGGTGTTCTTGGGGTCATAGGCAGTATTCCTCCTCCTCCAAACACGGTGAGTTGAGTTGATGCCAAATAGCTCCATTTTGGTCTCATCTGACCACATCACTTTCACCCAGTTCTCCTCTGAATCATTCAGATGTTCACTGGCAAACTTCAGACGGGCATGTATATGTGCTTTCTTGAGCAGGGCGACCTTGCGGGCGCTGCAGGATTTCAATCCTTCACGGCGTAGTGTGTTACCAATTGTTTTCTTGGTGAATACGGTCCCAGCTGCCTTGAGATCATTGACAAGATCCTCCTGTGTTGTTCTGGGCTAATTCCTCACCGTTCTCATGATCATTGCAACTCCACGAGGTGAGATCTTGCATGGAGCCCCAGGCCGAGGGAGATTGACAGTTATTTTGTGTTTCTTCCATTTGCGAATAATCGCACCAACTGTTGTCACCTTCTCACCAAGCTGCTTGGCGATGGTCTTGTAGCCCATTCTAGCCTTGTGTAGGTCTACAATCTTGTCCCTGACATCCTTGGAGAGCTCTTTGGTCTTGGCCATGGTGGAGAGTTTGGAATCTGATTGATTGATTGCTTCTGTGGACAGATGTCTTTTATACAGGTAACAAACTGAGATTAGGAGCACTCCCTTTAAGAGTGTGCTCCTAATCTCAGCTCGTTACCTGTATAAAAGACACCTGGGAGCCAGAAATCTTTCTGATTGAGAGGGGGTCAAATACTTATTTCCCTCATTAAAATGCAAATCAATTTATAACATTTTTGACATGCGTTTTTCTGGATTTTGTTGTTGTTATTCTGTCTCTCACTGTTCAAATAAACCTACCATTAAAATTATAGACTGATAATTTCTTTGTCAGTGGGCAAACGTACAAAATCAGCAGGGGATCAAATACTTTTTTCCCTCACTGTATATGTGCTTTCTTGAGCAGTGGGACCTTGCGGGCGCTGCAGGATTTCAGTCCTTTACGGCATAGTGAGTTACCAATTGTTTTCTTGTTGACTATGGTCCCAGCTGCCTTGAGATCATTGACAAGATCCTCCCGTGTAGTTCTGGGCTGATTCCTCACCGTTCTCATGATCATTGCAACTCCACGAGGTGAGATCTTCCATGGAGGCCCAGGAAGAGGGAGATTGACAGTTATTTTGTGTTTCTTCCATTTGCGAATAATCGCACCAACTTTTGTCACCTTCTCACCAAGCTGCATGGCGATGGTCTTGTAGCCCATTCAGCCTTGTGTAGGTCTACAATCTTGTCCCTGACATCCTTGGAGAGGTCTTTGGTCTTGGCCATGGTGGAGAGTTTGGAATCTGATTGATTGATTGCTTCTGTGGGCAGGTGTCTTTTTATACAGGTAACAAACTGAGATTAGGAGCACTCCCTTTAAGAGTGTGCTCCTAATCTCAGCTCGTTACCTGTATAAAAGACACCTGGGAGCCAGAAATCTTTCTGATTGAGAGGGGATCAAACTTTTTTCCCTCACTGTACACCTTAGCCAAATACATTTAAACTCAGTTTTTCACAATTCCTGACATTTAATCCTAGTAAAAATTACCTGTCTTAGGTCAGTTAGGATCACCACTTTATTTTAAGAATGTGAAATGTCAGATTAATAGTAAGATAATTATTTATTTCAGCTTTTATTTCTTTCATCACATTGCCAGTGGGTCAGAAGTTTACATACACTCAATTAGTATTTGGTAGCGTTGCCTTTAAATTGTTTAACTTGGGTCAAATGTTTCCGGTAGCCTTCCACAAGCTTCCCACAATAAATTGGGTGAATTTTTGCCCATTCTTCCTGACAGAGCTGGTGTAACTTAGTCAGGTTTGTAGGCCTCCTTGCTCGCACACGCTTTTTCAGTTCTGCCCACACATTTTCTATAGGATTGAGGTCAGGGCTTTGTGATGGCCACTCCAATACCTTGACTTTGTTGTCCTTAAGCCATTTTGCCACAACTTTGGAAGTATGCTTTGGGTCATTGTCCATATGGAAGAGCCATTTGCGACCAAGCTTAAACTTCCTGACTGATGTCTTGAGATGTTGTTTCAATATATCCACATAACTTTCCTTCCTCATGATGCCATCTATTTTGTGAAGTGCACCAGTCCCTCCTGCAGCAAAACACCCCCACAGCATGATGCTGCCACCCCCGTGCTTCACGGTGGGATGGTGTTCTTCGGCTTGCAAGAGTTCCCCTTTTTCCTCCAAACATAACGATGGTCATTATGGCCAAACAATTGTATTTTTGTTTCATCAGACCAGAGGACATTTCTCCAACAAGTATGATCTTTGTCCCCATGTGCAGTTGCAAACTGTAGTCTGGCTTTTTTTATGGCAGTTTTGGAGCAGTGGCTTCATCCTTGCTGAGTGGCCTTTCAGGTTATGTCGATATAGGACTCGTTTTACTGTGCATACAGATACTTTTGTACCTGTTTCCTCCAGCATCTTCACAAGGTCCTTCGCTGTTGTTCTGGGATTGATTTGCACTTTTCGCACCAAAGTACGTTAATCTCTAGGAGACAGAATGCGTCTCCTTCCTGAGCGGTATGACGGCTGCGTGGTCCCATGGTGTTTATACTTGCATACTATTGTTTGTACAGATGAACGTGGTACCTTCAGGCATTTGGAAATTGCTCCCAAGGATGAACCAGACTTTTGGAGGTCTACAATTTTTTTTCTGAGGTCTTGGCTGATTTCTTTTGATTTTCACATGATGTCAAGCAAAGAGGCACTGAGTTTAAAGGTAAGCCTTGAAATACATCCACAGGTACACCTCCAATTGACGCAAATGATGTCAATTAGCCTATCAGAAGCTTCTAAAGTCATGACATCATTTTCTGGAATTTTCCAAGCTGTTTAAAGGCACAGTCAACTTAGTGTATGTAAACTTCTGACCCACTGGAATTGTGATTAAGTGAAATAATCGGTCTGTAAACAATTGTTGGAAAAAGTACTTGTGTCATGCACAAAGTAGATGTCCTAACTGACTTGCCAAAACTATAGTTTGTTAACAAGAAATTTATGGTGTAGTTGAAAAATGAGTTTTAATGACTCCAAACTAAGTGTATGTAAACTTCCGACTTCAACTGTATATATTCTTAAATCCCATTCCTTACTAGTTTTGTGTGTATTGGGTATATGTTGTGAAATTGTTAGATATTACTTGTTAGATATTACTGCACTGTCGGAGCTAGAAGCACAAGCATTTCGCTACACCCGCTATAACATCTGCTAAACACGTGTATGTGACAAATACAATTTGATTTGATTTGAAGTCACGCTGTTGCTACTGCCTGTAAACACACAGTCCAGTTCAAAGTGAATGATGGAAGGCCCTTGTGGCAAATGGCTTATTCGCATAGAGGCCTACTGTAGCTCTGATTGGTTATGGCGCACCGGTCTGCGTACACACTGGTCCTGGACCAGACAGATGTTTTTATTCGGTTTTATTTACTGCAGTGTCTATTAATTGTCCAAACGCACGTCCATTTTCCCAAATGCCTTAGTACAGTATATTTAATTCCCAAACATTCTATTAATTTATGAAAACGTGAAAATGACCATGTCTAAGTGCTCGCTTGTCAGAAAATGTAAAAACAAAACAAAAAAGAAAAAGGGTACATGAACAGAGTTAAAAATATTGAATGTTACTAAAACGCTGTCAGTTCCACTTTAAATTATGCCTTCGCCTAAGGAAATGTTTGGGGCTCTATGCAACACCCTTAAACAATTCCCTTAGGTAAGGGAACATTATTCCTTAAGGTAAACACTTAAGATGTTTTATGCAACCGGGCCCTGGAATATGGAGCACTTTTGATGATTTTCAAAAAATATAGCATACAACATCAACACCACTAACAGCTCAGAAGAACATATTTGGCAAATTGCCAAGGTTTATAATGGTGCTGAAGCTCAAGGACATTTACATTTAAGTAATTTAGCAGACGCTCTTATCCAGAGCGACTTACAAATTGGTGCATTCAACTTATGATAGCCAGTGGGACAACCACTTTTTATTTTTTTATTTTTTTATGGGGTGGTGGGGGAGGTGGGGGTAGAAGGATTACTTTTATACTATTCCAGGTATTCCTTAAAGAGGTTAGGGTTTCAAGTGTCTCCGGAAGGTGATCAGTGACTCCGCTGTCCTGGCGTCGTGGGGGAGCTTGTTCCACCATTGGGGTGCCAGAGCAGCGAATAGCTTTGACTGGGCTGAGCGGGAACTGTGCTTCCATAGAGGTAGGGGGGCTAGCAGGCCAGAGGTGGATGAACGTAGTGCCCTCGTTTGGGTGTAGGGTCTGATCAGAGCCTGAAGGTAAGGAGGTGCCGTTCCCCACACAGCTCCGTAGGCAAGCACCATGGTCTTGTAGTAGATGCAAGCCTCAACTGGAAGCCAGTGGAGTGTGCGGAGGAGCGGGGTGACATGAGAGAACTTGGGAAGGTTGAACACCAGACGGGCTGCAGCGTTCTGGATAAGTTGTAGGGGTTTAATTGCACAGGCAGGGAGCCCAGCCAACAGCGAGTTGCAGTAATCCAGAAGGGAGATGATAAGTGCCTGGATTAGGACCTGTGCTGCTTTCTGTGTAAGGTAGGGTCATACTCTGCGAATGTTGTAGAGCATGAACCTGCAGGATTGGGTCACCGCTTTGATGTTAGCGGAGAACGACAGGGTGTTGTCCAGGGTCACGCCAAGGTTCTTTGCACTCTGGGAGGAGGACACAATGGAGTTGTCAACCGTGATGGCGAGATCATGGAGCGGGCAGTCCTTCCCTGGGAGGAAGAGCAGCTCCGTCTTGCCGAGGTTCAGCTTGAGGTGGTGATTCGACATCCACACTAATATGTCTGCCAGACATGCAGAGATGCGATTCGCCACCTGGTTATCAGAAGGGGGAAAGGAGAAAATTAATTGTGAGTCGTCTGTGTAGCAATGATAGGAGAGACCATGTGAGGATATGACAGAGCCAAGTGACATGGTGTATAGAGAGAATAGGAGAGGGCCTAGAACTGAGCCCTGGGGGACACCAGTGGTGAGAGCACGTGGTGCGGAGACAGATTCTCGCCACGCCACCTGGTAGGAGCGACCTGTCAGGTAGGACGCAATCCAAGAGTGAGCAGCGCCGGAGATGCCCAACTTGGAGACAGTGGAGAGGAGGATCTGATGGTTCACAGTATCAAAGGCAGCAGATAGGTCTAGAAGGATAAGAGCAGAAAAGAGAGAGTTAGCTTTAGCAGTGCGGAGAGCCTCCGTGACACAGAGAAGAGCAGTCTCAGTTGAATGACCAGTCTTGAAACCTGACTGGTTTGGATCAAGAAGGTAATTCTGAGAGAGATAGCAGGAGAGTTGGCTAGAGACGGCACGCTCAAGAGTTTTGGAGAGAAAAGAAAGAAGGGATACTGGTCTGAAGTTGTTGACATCGGAGTGATCGAGTGTAGGTTTTTTGAGGGGGGTGCAACTCTCGCTCTCTTGAAGACGGAAGGGACATGGCCAGCGGTTAAGGATGAGTTGATGAGCGAGGTGAGGTAAGGGAGAAGGTCTCCGGAAATGGTCTGGAGAAGAGAGGAGGGTATAGGGTCAAGTGGGCAGGTTGTTGGGTGGCCGGCCGTCACAAGTTGCAAGATTTCATCTGGAGAGAGAGGAGAGAAAGAAGTCAAAGCATAGGATAGGGCAGTGTGAGCAGGACCAGTGGTGTCATTTGACTTAATAAATGAGGATCGGATGTCGTCAACCTTCTTTTCAAAATGGTTGACAAAGTCATCCACAGAGAGGGAGGAGGAAGGGGGAGGAGGAGGAGGATTCAGCAGGGAGGAGAAGGTGGCAAAGAGGCTTGAAATTTAGAGTGGTAGAAAGTGGCTTTAGCAGCAGAAACAGAGGAAGAGAATGTAGAGAGGAGGGAGTGAAAAGATGCCAGGTCCGCAGGGAGTCTAGTTTTCCTCCATTTCCGCGCGGCTGCCCGGAGCCCTGTTCTGTGAGCTCGCAATGAGTTGTCAAGCCACGGAGCAGGAGGGGAGGACAGAAGCTTTAATTGAGGACAGCTAACAACAAAAATATGTTCAACATTATCCATAAAAGTGGTTTCTAAGGAATGCTCAATCTGTGTCCTCAATTTTACCATTACACTAACAGTAGGGATGTCAAATATTCAGACTGCTGCACAGACACTATGGAGGCTCTAGTCTAGAGCTCTCGGTTAAATTGTGTTTGAGAGCATTTTTTACTCTCTAAATGGTTAAATTAGTGAGAAATAGAGGTCATTGTTGCAATAGTTTGTGACTGGGCAACATATCATCTTAAATTGACATGTAACATTTTTGTATATTGTGTTGATTTCCCTAATGTGGACAGTTTACACAAGCTTGCATTTTCACCCAAAAAAATTACACATCCTTTTGACCTCAGATTGGTGATGTTTGTATAAACGTTTATAGTCATCACGATGACATAAGATTGATTGCTTAAAACAGATCAATATCTTTGGTTTTGTACCGTTGATTTTGTTACATGCTCTGGGATGCGCAGGAATTAAATGGCACTGAACATTAAAAACAAATTTGTAACACTTCAAAATGTAGCTAGCTGTCTTCTACAAATTGTTCTCTAACCAGTGATGCACACATTATTCCCAGATTCCATGTGGTTTTTGAGCTGTGTTCGTTTTAACAGGACATGCAACATCATCTCCCCCCTCTCGCGCAATTGATTTCAACATGATATCGATATAAGTTATTGACAAATAAGTGTTGCGTTTCTCTTTCCGTTTTGGCGACCCCCAAATCAAAATGCATCACTCCAAAATGTAGCTCACTGTCTACTGCAGGATGTTCTCTAACCAGTTATGTAAAAAAGATGTCCAGTTCCCATGTGTTTTGTTTGTTGCGTTGGCTTCAACAGCTCGTACAACCCAATTTCCTCCCTAATCAATATCAGTGATTTATTGCCACTTGTCAAAACAACACGGTTTTTGGTGCATGTGCATTTTCTAAGGTGCTCGTAAAACATTTTTGGGAAGTAATATGATTATTATTGTTGCATTTGTATGTGTAGATAGTACATTTTATGTTTAGGTTTTCAACATATCACTAACTGTTTCTACATATTGGTTATTGATTTGGACACGTTAAAACTGTGTCTTGACATTGGGCTATTTATCAAAATGTCTTGTCAACAGGAAGCAGCGACAGCATCATTTTCAACTTAAGTTTTAGGAATATAAATTGAGCTTTCAACATTTATTTCCAGTGGTATTGTACTTAAATCAGGTAAAAACTGCTAAATGAGTCCAAAAACATGTTGCGATTTATTCATTTTGATGATATACCAGAAATACACCAAAACGGGTTTGCCCTGCTTACCAGTAGCACCTACATCATCATTATCGCTGATCCAGTAACACATTCCCTATATATATCAAGTATGTGTCAATTATAAAGGAGTTCCTCCTACTCAGTGGGTGGCTAATGACTGGGTGTTGTGGAGAGTTTGGAGCAGGGCTGACATACAAGCCAATACAGTGCCTAGCACAATCGCAGGCTGACTGCGGCTGAGTAGCTTGCTAACTATGACTGAGTAGCTTGCTGACTATGACTGAGTAACTTGCTGACTGCGGCTGAGTAGCTTGCTGACTTTGACTGAGTAGATTGCTGACTATGACTGAGTAGCTTGCTGACTATGACTGAGTAGCTTGCTGACTATGACTGAGTAGCTGATCCTATATTGTTACCTAACACTACTCTGTGCTCTCCCCAGTCCAGCTAGGTTTTAATTGTCTCAGCAGTACCAAGGAAGGACATGCCATGGCTGCTAGCGATAGAGCTGTATAGAGAGGGGGTCAGATGAGGGGGTGTTGAGAGTGTGAATAGCTTGGGGCGAGCCTGCCCCCCGAGACAAAGTATGTCAGTTTCCCTGTATGTAGTAATTCACAGTGTCCTTGGAGACAGTTGTATCTGTGGGTTTTAGAAGATAAATGTTCAACAAGGTTTCGTGTGTTTGTAAAAAAGACAAAATATGTTTTCTAAATGAACTGCCTCTCAGAGGAAATTACAGGAAACAAAACTCCTGAAATGGTTGTGATTTCCTCAAATGCTGAAAGCACTTTAGGTATTTATCAGTGCCACACCAATGGTTATGCAATCCAGGTGAGGCATCCAAAGGAGGCAGCAGCGGTATAATGACTGATCTTTTTAATTGATATCAACTGGAGCATGAAAATAGCACCCTAAAGCCACTGGAAAACATCATAAGCTTGGCCTCAAATCCTATTAATATTCACATATGAACTCTAATACCAATAATAAGGCACCATAATGGGTGTTTTCCTCATATTTGTGTTATTGTCACATCTGATACATTGAGGGGAAAAAAAGTATTTGATCCCCTGCTGATTTTGTATGTTTGCCCACTGACAAAGAAATGATCAGCCTATCATTTTAATGGTAGGTTTATTTGAACAGTGAGAGACAGAATAACAACAACAAAAATCCAGAAAAAAACGCATGTCAAAAATTTTATAAATTGATTTGCATTTTAATGAGGGAAATAAGTATTTGACCCCCTCTCAATCAGAAAGATTTCTGGCTCCCAGGTGTCTTTTATACAGGTAACAAACTGAGATTAGGAGCACACTCTTAAAGGGAGTGCTCTTAATCTCAGCTTGTTACCTGTATAAAAGACACCTGTCCACAGAAGCAATCAATCAATCCGATTCCAAACACTCCACCATGGCCAAGACCAAAGAGCTCTCCAATAATGTCAGGGACAAGACTGTAGACCTACACAAGGCTGGAATGGGCTACAAGACCATCGCCAAGCAGCTTGGTGAGAAGGTGACAACAGTTGGTGCGATTATTCGCAAATGGAAGAAACACATAAGAACTGTCAATCTCCGTCGGCCTGGGGCTCCATGCAAGAGCTCACCTCTTGGAGTTGCAATGATCATGAGAAGCTCTTTGGCATCAACTCAACTCGCCGTGTTTGGAGGAGGAGGAATGCTACCTATGACCCCAAGAACACCATCCCCACCGTCAAACATGAAGGTGGAAACATTATGCTTTGGGGGTGTTTTTCTGCTAATGGGACAGGACAACTTCACCGCATCAAAGGGACGATGGACGGGGCCATGTACCGTCAAATCTTGGGTGAGAACTCCTTCCCTCAGCCAGGTCATTGAAAATGGGTCGTGGATGGGTATTCCAGCATGACAATGACCCAAAACACACGGCCAAGGCAACAAAGGAGTGGCTCAAGAAGAAGCACATTAAGGTCCTGGAGTGGCCTAGCCAATCTCGAGACCTTCATCCCATAGAAAATCTGTTGAGGGAGCTGAAGGTTCGAGTTGCCAAACGTCAGCCTCAAAACCTTAATGACTTGGAGAAGATCTGCAAAGAGGAGTGGGACAAAATCCCTCCTGAGATGTGTGCAAACCTGGTGGCCAACTACAAGAAACGCCTGACCTCTGTGATTGCCAACAATGGTTTTGCCACCAAGTACTAAGTCATGTTTTGCAGAGGGGTCAAATACTTATTTCCCTCACTAAAATGCAAATCAATTTATAACATTTTTGACATGCGTTTTTCTGGATTTTTTGTTGTTATTCTGTCTCTCACTGTTCAAATAAACCTACCATTAAAATTATAGACTGATCATGTTTTTGTCAGTGGGCAAACGTACAAAATCAGCAGGGGATCAAATACTTTTTTTCCCTCACTGTATAGAACATTTGTTGGTTTTTAATGGTATTTATTGTCAACTATTCATCAGCGATGTGCAAGTCTCACAAGGCACTCTCAGATTACTTCTAAAATGTTCATTTACATAGGCCTATTACTTTAAGGTCAACAGTTGAAACTGTTATTCACAGCAATTCTTGGCTCATAATTTCTTGACTATGGATAATTTACCTCCTCACTCTACTCGTTTATCTTGCCAAGTTTGCTGAATTTCCCCCTCTAACACAACCAGTCAGACAATAGTCAGTCTGAGTGAAAACAGACACTGCTCTGTCCACACTCAGGCCAGAGCAGATTGCTCTCCCTCCCGTAGATTTAATGAAATAATTTCGCTTTGTCAATGCAGCAATAAGATTTGTATTGACAACTCCTCTAAGACCAGAATAGCAGTGCTTGGCCGCTTTTCAAAAATCAATAACTGGCAACGGTACATTCAGACGCTTCTGGTCGGGGGAAGGAGACTGACCATGCTCTCATACCAATGTGCATGTGGGTATACTCTAAATGTGTGTCTGTGTTTGCTTACCGTTATGCTTTGAGGGGGAGGGGATGTGGCTCAAGAGACCACTAAATATTTAAGTCAATGGGATTTTCAATAATTATATTAACTCTACGACCCACAATGACCCCTCCATTCCCTGAACTCTGACTGTATGCATCTTGAGGCCACTTGGGCTTTTTTCCCCCTATGTAATGCCTGTTAGCACAGTTATGAATGGCAGTTCATCTAGTGCTGCACTGCTGTGGTCTATCACTCCAGGAATATCATATCCCGACAGAGCTAAGGCTAATCAAACGAAAAGTTAAAAAGACACATTTTAACCATGAGGTGCTGGTTGCCCTAAACTACCTGGTCCTTTGAACATTTTGAGGGGGAAAAAACCCAATCTCATCCAGTCATAATCGCTTCCATTTATTTCACTTAAAGATGCCAACATCTACTTGCCACGACGTGAGAAGCCAGAGGATTTATCGTGAGATGCTCACTGCCTCAAGGTGAGCTTGTCAGTAACGAGTGCCCTTCTCTCTCTTATCTCCTACACCATAAGGTCCAGGCTGCTGAGGTTCAAGGATGAGCAACGGCTACACGCACTCTCGTATTTACACACAACATTTGCCTTTTGAACAAGCTGGTTTTTATCTCTCTATAAAGGCACATGGATGTGAGTATCTGTGCGTTTGGGCTAGCATGTCGCATTGGAGGAGAGGGATAGGGGAGGGGGAGGAGAATTCACAATGTTATATGCAGACTGTAAAGTTGTGTATTGATCATACTCTGATCAATCAGTAGTCACACCCTTACATAAAAACACATCAAATATGCAGTTTCACATTTCAAAAACTCTCACATGAAAATTGTACGTTCCCATGTGAAAAAACAAATTTAAAGTTTCACATGTAAGAAAACTCCACATGTGGCATTGCAAGATCACATGTGAATGGTCACATGTGAATGAGTTTCTAACTTCTAATCCTGGCTGTTACACACATGTGTAACTTATAATATCACATGTGAAATGTTGGGAAACCACGTGCCTGAGTCATGTGAAAAATGTACATGTGAAAAATGAATGTGAAACTTCACATTAGTCAATTAGTCTGAAAACCATGCGTCTGACTCACGTGTCTGTTTTTCCAATGTGACATTTTTCATGTGAAAAATCAATGTGAAATGTCTGACTCATCTGAAAACCACATGTTTTTTCGTTTCCAATTACAGACATTTTACAGTAAAGGAGAGAGAGAGACAGAGAGTGTGCATGCGAGCGTGGTCATGAACATGCGTGTGTGTGTTTAATATTAAATGTATATGTAAAGGTTGGTAATGTTGTGGATGAGACAAACAAACTAGCTAATCCTCTATGCAGGAGCACTTATTGGAGCAAACAAACTAGCTAATCCTCTATGCAGGAGCACTTATTGGAGCAAACAAACTAGCTAATCCTCTATGCAGGAGCACTTATTGGAGCAAACCTAAAAAAAGAAAGCAATTCAGCTCAGGCAACAAAGCAAAGATGGGACAAAAGACAGTCTGCATTAATTAAATCCCCCTTCGACTTTTTCCCTATGAACATGCTCAGTAGTGATGTTATGTATGGTGATCAATTTGAGAAAATATCCACATTTGTATCTACAGTGTTGGTCTAACGGAACAGTAGCACAGGGGTAGACCAGCCTAAATGTGTGCAATTAAGGCACACAATTTGATGACACAATTGACCCTATAGAACCCCTGGTTTAGGCTTATAGCAATCATGACTCCTGAGTGGCGCAGTGGTCTAAGGCACTGCATCGCAGTGCTAACTGTGCCACTAGAGATCCTGGTTTGAATCCAGGCTCTGTCGCAGCTGCCTGCGACCGGGAGACTCATGGGCGGCGCACAATTGGGCCAGCGTCGTCCAGGGTAGGGGAGGGAATGGCTGGCAGGGATGTAGCTCAGTTGATAGAGCATGGCGTTTGCAACGCCAGGGTTGTGGGTTTGATTCCCACGGGGGGCCAGTATAAAAAAATATGTATTCACTAACTGTAAGTCGCTCTGGATAAGAGCGTCTGCTAAATGACTAAAATGTAAATGTAATAAAACATTAACAATTATCTGAATAAACAGTGAAATACACACATTGAAAACACTCTAACCTGCAGCACCAACACAATTTAAACCCCACACCAGCGACTGTCCAGTCACAGCTCCACAAGACAACAAGGCAACTGCTTTTCATCCACTCCAGTTTGCAATTTAGGAGCCTTGAGGGGGCAAACAGTGTCTTCCATGAGTAAAGCAATGATAGAATTCAATAAATAGCCTTTTTTATTTGCTCGCTCTTTCCTACACACATAAAGCCGACATTTGCTTGCGAGTGCGGCTGCTAAGAGCAACATAAACATTTGTGAGCACCTTGATAAAAGCAAGATAGCAGAAAGTAATGAGAGAAGACTTTCATTAAATCTGAGCCATTTTTCAAATGACAGAAAAACACCACTCCTCCTTATCCCCAAATTACACCAAATAGTGGCTTTTCGTGAGCCTGCTGATTTGCCATGTACATTTCTCCACTCTAAACACTGTTGACACTTTGCTGTGCCTCACCTCTGTCTCTGACAATGATGATAAGAGCTAAACACAATTACAGTGCCTCCATTTTAGTTTGCCCCTGCCCCGCTGTAAAATAATTTAAATTCCTCAATCATACAGCACATCGTGAATTATGAGGTACTTTTGCAACATGTTCACAGTGAGAAATGTTTTCAGGGGTTTTGTTGTTTGAAAGTGCTGAAGCAGGAGAGCATGTTTTGCCTGCACCAATGGTGGGGTGTAGCAGGGGGGAAGTGACAGCGAAGGAAAACATGATTGAGTGGGACACTGTCGGCCACAGACGTGAGCAGAAGATGGGGGGGGGTGGGTTGCAGGGTAGGTAGGAGGTTGGGGAGGACGAGTCATGCTGAACTTGTTCTTTCTTCCTCTCTGAAATGAAATTCAAAGTGTGTGGGCTTCACTACCCTAACTAGCATAATGTTTGTTCTAGATCTGTCATTCCCTGTGTCGTCCATGATGGTTTGTATGCTTGATGGTCTATATTCTCCCCCACACGCCAATTTGAAATAATGAATCAGTCACAGTCACAAAGACAATCCAATTCATCCAGCAGGACTTGACAACACCGAGTCTGCATCACAAATATCAAATATATACACTACCGTTCAAAAGTTTGGGGTCACTTAGAAATGTCCTTGTTTTCGAAAGAAAAGCCATTTTTTTGTCCATTAAAATGACATCAAATTGATCCGAAATACAGTGTAGACATTGTTAATGTTGTAAATGGCTATTGTAGCTGGAAACGGCTGATTTTTAATGGAATATCTACATAGGCGTACAGAGGCCCATTATCAGCAACCATCAGTCCTGTGTTCCAATGGCACGTTGTGTTTGTTAATCCAAGTTTATAATTTTAAAAGGCTAATTGATCATTCGAAAACCCTTTTGCAATTATGTTAGCACAGCTGAAAACTGTTGTGCTGATTAAAGAAGCAATAAAACTGGCCTTGAGACTAGTTGAGTATCTGGAGCATCAGCAATTGTGGGTTCGATTACAGGCTCAAAATGGCCAGAAACAAATAACTTTCTTCTGAAACTCGTCAGTCTATTCTTCTTCTGAGAAATGAAGGCTATTCCATGCGAGAAATTGCCAAGAAACTGAAGATCTTGTACAATGCTGTGTACTACTCCCTTCACAGAACAGCGCAAACTGGCTCTAAACAGAATAGAAAGATGAGTGGGAGGACCCGGTGCACAACTGACCAAGAGGACAAATACATTAGAGTCACCCATGATTCACCAAATGATATTTTGAAGGAGGAAACAAAATACTTTAAGCATATGTTTTCGTGTCAGTCGCCTCCATCTCCTCTAACTGAAGCAAATTGTAGAGAATTTTTTTCTATTGACTCATGTTAAGGAGAAATTACAGAGGAGGAACTTCTGGATGCAATTAAAGACTAAGTCTGGGAAAACTCCAGGGTTGGATGGCATACCAGTCGAGGTATACCAAACCTTTTGATATACTCAGAGGACCGTTATTAGCATGTTTTAACCACTCCTATGTAAAGACACTCAAGAAGAAGGTCTGATTTCATTATTACTGAAACAGGATACAAGTGGAAAATATAAAGATCCAGTCCATTAAAAAAATTGGAGGCCCCTTACACTTCAGTGTTGTGATGCAAAAATTATAGCAAAATGTTTAGCGCATAGAATTAAAAAGGTATTGTCGGACATTATTCATTCTAATCAGAAAGGTTTTTTACATGGGCGATACATTGGAGATAATATAAGGCAAGTACTGGAAACAATAGAACACTATGAAAAATCTGGAAAACCAGGCATACTATTCATAGCAGACTTCGAAAAGGCATTTGATAAAGTATGACTGGGGTTTATATATAAATGCCTGGAGCATTTCAATTTTGGACAATCTCTTATACAGTGAGGGAAAAAAGTATTTGATCCCCTGCTGATTTTGTACGTTTGCCCACTGACAAAGAAATTATCAGTCTATAATTTTAATGGTAGGTTTATTTGAACAGTGATAGACAGAATAACAACAAAAAATCCAGAGAAACACATGTCAAAAATGTTATAAATTGATTTGCATTTTAATGAGGGAAATAAGTATTTGACCCCCTCTCAATCAGAATGATTTCTGGCTCCCAGGTGTCTTTTAAACAGGTAACGAGCTGAGATTAGGAGCACACTCTTAAAGGGAGTGCTCTTAATCTCAGCTTGTTACCTGTATAAAAGACAGCTGTACAAAGAAGCAATCAATCAATCAGATTCCAAACTCTCCACCATGGCCAAGACCAAAGAGCTCTCCAAGGATGTCAGGGACAAGATTGTAGACCTACACAAGGCTGGAATGGGCTACAAGACCATTGCTAAGCAGCTTGGTGAGAAGGTCACAACAGTTGGTGTGATTATTCGCAAATGGAAGAAACACAAAATAACTGTCAATCTCCCTCGGCCTGGGGCTCCATGCAAGATCTCACCTCGTGGAGTTGCAATGATCATGAGAACGGTGCGGAATCAGCCCAAAACTACACGGGAGGATCTTGTCAATGATCTCAAGGCAGCTGGGACCATGGTCACCAAGAAAACAATTGGTAACACACTACGCCATGAAGGACTGAAATTCTGCAGCGCCCGCAAGGTCCCCCTGCTCAAGAAAGCACATATACAGGGCCGTCTGAAGTTTGCCAATGAACATCTGAATGATTCAGAGGAGAACTGGGTGAAAGTGTTGTGGTCAGATGAGACCAAAATCGAGCTCTTTGGCATCAACTCAACTAGCCATGTTTGGAGGAGGAGGAATGCTGCCTATGACCCCAAGAACACCATCCCCACCGTCAAACATGGAGGTGGAAACATTATGCTTTGGGGATGTTTTTCTGCTAAGGGGACAGGACAACTTCACTGCATCAAAGGGACAATGGACGGGGCCATGTACCGTCAAATCTTGGGTGAGAATCTCCTTCCCTCAGCCAGGGCATTGAAAATGGGTCGTGGATGGGTATTCCAGCATGACAATGACCCAAAACACACGGCCAAGGCAACAAAGGAGTGGCTCAAGAAGAAGCACATTAAGGTCCTGGAGTGGCCTAGCCAGTCTCCAGACCTTAATCCCATAGAAAATCTGTGGAGGGAGCTGAAGGTTTGAGTTGCCAAACGTCAGCCTTGAAACCTTAATGACTTGGAGAAGATCTGCAAAGTGGGACAAAATCCCTCCTGAGATGTGTGCAAACCTGGTGGCCAACTACAAGAAACGTCTGACCTCTGTGATTGCCAACAAGGGTTTTGCCACCAAGTACTAAGTAATGTTTTGCAGAGGGGTCAAATACTTATTTCCCTCATTAAAATGCAAATCAATTTATAACATTTTTGACATGCGTTTTTCTGGATGTTTTTGTTGTTATTCTGTCTCTCACTGTTCAAATATACCTACCATTAAAATTATAGACTGATCATTTCTTTGTCAGTGGGCAAACGTACAAAATCAGCAGGGGATCAAATAGTTTTTTCCCTCACTGTAAATGGAGTTAAAATCATGTATAGTAACCCTAGGTGTAAAATAGTAAATAATGGTTATTTCTCAGAAAGTTTTTAACTGTTAAGAGGAGTGAAACAAGGTTGTCCAATATCGGCATATCTTTTTATTATTGCCATCGAGATGTTAGCTATTAAAATCAGATCCAACAATAATATCAAGGGATTAGAAATCCAGGGCTTAAAAATAAAGGTGTCATTGTACGCTGATGATTCATGTTTTTGTTTTTTTATCCACAACTGGATTACAACCAAATTATGATAAATGTACTATATTACGTATTGAATCACTAAAAAATAAAAATTTTACATTACCATGTAGTTTACCAATAAAATGGTCTGATGGTGATGTGGATATACTCGGAATACATATCCCAAATGAAATAAAGGATCTCACTCCAATACATTTTTATAGAAGTTAGCAAAAATAGATAAGATCTTGCTACCATGGAAAGGTAAATACCTGTCAATTTGTGGAAAAATCACCCTGATTAACTCTTTAGTATTATTCCAGTTTACCTATTTCCTTATGGTCTTGCCTACGCCTAGCGAACAGTTTTTTAAATTATATGAGAAAAAAATATTCCATTTTATTTGGAACGGCAAGCCAGACAAAACTAAACGGGCCTATTTATATAATGATTATGAATTAGGAGGACAGAAATTATTAAATATTAAAGCATTAGACCTATCACTAAAAGCTTCAGTCATACAAAAATTATACTTAAATCCAAACTGGTTCTCTAGCAAATTAGTAAGATCGTCTCACTCTATGTTCAAGAATGGCCTTTTTCCCTTTATTCAGATTACAACCTCTCACTTTAAGTTATTTGAAAAGGAAATAATCTCCCAAATATCACTATTTTTAAAACAAGCCATAGAAAGTTGTGTCCTGTGTCCTGCGCCTGACTCCAACACCGCATCCACATCAGCCTTTTGACAACAACTAATAACAACAAGATAACTAGTGTAAGACATGCTGTGTCCTTAATAAGTATATAGGTTAAATATTGTGAGCTTTTGTGAAAGAGCACAGTTAGAAAGATATGGCATATAGAAGCATACCAGATGGACATCATGAAAATGATCGGAGGAAGTTCAGGAGTAAAAACAAACAAAATATAATTATTGTAGAATTTGACTGTGTCCATAAAATGTATATGGTATGTATGGGCTGGAAGTAGAGGCCTAAGCATTGTTGTTCACTAGTTTACTCCAATTGGGGAAGGGGTGGTGGGGTTGGAAAGTAATGAAGGGAAATATAATTTTAAAAAGGATATGTGTGTGTGTATGGAACGGATATGTGTGTGTGTACGTTTGCCCACGGACAAAGAAATAATCAGTTTATAATTTTAATGGTAGGTTTATTTGAACAGTGAGAGACAGAATAACAACAACAAAAATCCAGAAAAATGCATGTCAAAAATGTTATGAATTGATTTGCATTTTAATGAGGGAAATAAGTATTTGACCCCTCTGCAAAACACGACTTAGTACTTGGTGGCAAAACACTTGTTGGCAATCATAGAGGTCAGACGTTTCTTGTATTTGGCCACCAGGTTTGCACACATCTCAGGAAGGATTTTGTCCCACTCCTCTTTGCAGATCTTCTCCAAGTCATTAAGGTTTCGAGGCTGACGTTTGGCAACTCGAACCTTCAGCTCCCTCCACAGATTTTCTATGGGATTAAGGTCTGGAGACTGGCTAGGCCACTCCAGGACCTTAATGTGCTTTTTCTTGAGCCACTCCTTTGTTGCCTTGGCCGTGTCTTTTGGGTCATTGTCATACTAGAATACCCATCCACGACCCATTTTCAATGCCCTGGCTGAGAGAAGGAGGTTCTCACCCAAGATTTGACGATACATGGCCCCATCCATTGTCCCTTTTATGCGGTAAAGTTGTCCTGTCCCCTTAGCAGAAAAACACCCTCAAAGCATAATATTTCCACCTCCATGTTTGACGGTGGGGATGGTGTTCTTGGGGTCATAGGCAGCATTCCTCCTCCTCCAAACACGGCGAGCTGAGTTGATGCTAAAGAGCTCCATTTTGGTCTCATCTGACCACAACACTTTCACCCAGTTCTCCTCTGAATCATTCAGATGTTCATTGGCAAACTTCAGACGGACATGTAAATGTGCTTTCTTGAGCAGGGGGACATTGTGGGCGCTGCAGGATTTCAGTCCTTCACGGCATAGTGTGTTACCAATTGTTTTCTTGGTGACTATGGTCCCAGCTGCCTTGAGATCATTGACAAGATCCTCCCGTGTAGTTCTGGGTTGATTCCTCACCGTTCTCATGATCATTGCAACTCCACGAGGTGAGATCTTGCATGGAGCCCCAGGCCGAGGGAGATTGACAGTTCATTTGTGTTTCTTTCATTTGCGAATAATCGCACCAACTGTTGTCACCTTCTCACCAAGCTGCTTGGCGATGCTCTTGTAGCCCATTCCAGCCTTGTGTAGGTTTACCATCTTGTCCCTGACATCCTTGGAGAGCTCTTTGGTCTTGGCCATGGTGGAGAGTTTGGAATCTGATTGATTGATTGCTTCTGTGGACAGGTGTCTTTTAAACAGGTAACAAGCTGAGATTAGGAGCACTCCCTTTAAGAGTGTGCTCCTAATCTCAGCTCGTTACCTGTATAAAAGACACCTGGGAGCCAGAAATCTTTCTGATTGAGAGGGGGTCAAATACTTATTTCCCTCATTAAAATGCAAATACATTTATAACATTTTTGACATGCGTTTTTTTCTGGATTTTTGTTGTTGTTATTCTGTCTCTCACTGTTCAAATAAACCAACCATTAAAATTATAGACTGATCATCCCGGAGATGCCTCTTCACTGTTGACGTTGAGACTGGTGTTTTGCGGGTACTATTTAATGAAGCTGCCAGTTGAGGACCTGTGAGGTGGACATTTCAAAGTGGAAATTACAAACTTAATAAGCCTTTTATAAATGTTAAATGTCCTCCATTGCAGGAAAGGTCTCATGCAACAGGGTGATCAACTGACACTACATGACAAAAAGTATGTGGACACCTGCTCGTTGAACATCTAATTCCAAAATTATGGGCATTAATATGGAGTTGGTCCCCCCTTTGCTGCTATAACAGCCTCCACTCTTCTGGGAAGGCTTTCCATTAATTGTTGGAACATTGCTGCGGGAACTTGCTTCCATTCAGCCAGAGGAGCATTAGTGAGGTCGGGCATTGATGTTGGGCAATTAGGCCTGGATCGCAGTCGGCATTCCAATTCATCCCAAAGGTGCTCGATGGGGTTGAGGTCAGGGCTCTGTGCAGGCCAGTCAAGTTCTTCCACACCGATCTCGACAAACCATTTCTGTATGGACCTCGCTTTGTGCACGGTGGCATTGTCATGCTGAAACAGGAAAGGGCCTTCCCCAAACTGTTGCCACAAAGTTGGAAGCAGAGAATTTTCTAGAATGTCACTGTTAAGATTTCCCTTCACTGGAAATAAGGGACCTAGCCCAAACCATGAAAAACAGCCAATTATTCCTCCTCCACCAAACTTTACAGTTGGCCCTATGCATTGGGCCAGGTAGTGTTCTCCTGGTGTCCACCAAACCCAGATTCGTCCATCGGACTGCCAGATGGTGAAGCGTGATTCATCACTCCAGAGAACGCATTTCCACTGCTCCAGAGTCCAACGGTGGCAAGCTTTACACCACTCCAGAAGACGCTTGGCATTGCGCATGGTGATCTTACGCTTGTGTGTGGCTGCTTGACCATGAACAGTTATTGTGCTGAAGTTGCTTCCAGAGGCAGTTTGGAACTCGGTAGTGAGTGTGGCAACCGAGGACAGACGATTTTTACGCGCTATGCGCTGCAGCACTCGCCGGTCCCGTTCTGTGAGCTTGAGTGGCCTACCACTTCGCGGCTGAGCTGTTGTTGCTCTTAGACGTTTCCACTTCACAATATCAGCACTTACAGTTTACCAGGGCAGGTCTAGCAGGGAAGAAATCTGACGAACTGACGTGTTGAAAAGGTGGCATCCTATGACACTGCCATGTTGAAAGTCACTGAGCTCTTCAGTAAGGCCATTCTACTGCCAATGTTTGTCTATGGAGATTGCATGGTGGTGTGCTCGATTTTATATACCTGTCAGCAACGGGTGTGGCTGAAATAGCTAAATCCACTCATTTAAAGGGGCGTCCACATACTGTTGGTGATGTAGTGTAAGTTTTTTATTTAACCTTTATTTTAACAGGTAAGACATATTGAGACCTAGGTCTATTTTACAAATATGCCCTGTATATACAACGTACATATACACATTACACCCAACCTATATAACGTGTATATATACACATTAAAATACAAAAACAGTCATGGGAAGCACAAATAAAACATCACAAATCACCCAGAAAAACTGTTAATTCCTCCACAAATAAGTCCCCAATCAATGCTTTAAATTGCCTAACCAGCACCAGAACATCAAAATAAAATGTATTTTGAATTAATGTAGAGATCTACTGGTCTTTAGCGAAGTCCAGACAACCTTTTGATACAGGATGCAGTGATGAGTATCAAAACTGTCATCTGTAACAAAATAAAGGGCACTATGGTAAATGGCATCCAAAGGTTTAAGAGTAGTAGCAGCTGCACTTTGATAAATTAATATCACCATAATCAAGAACAGATAAAAAGTTTGACTTAATAATCTGCTTCCTACTGCTTAGAGAAAGCCACGATCTGTTTCTGTAGAAAGCCAACTTTAAATCTTATTAACCAGCTCATCTCTATCAAATCCATATAAATCCAAATGCCTAAGTATTTATATGAAGAAACATGTTCAATTGGAGAACCATCTAATGAGTGAACATGTAGTTAATCTGAAACATTCTTACGAGAGTTTGAGAACAACATGTATTTCGTTTTGCCCTTATTAAGCATACGTTTTAAATCAGCAAGGGATTCCTGCATAGCTATAAAATCTGACTGTAGTTTTGACACAGCCAGATCAACAGTTGGGGCAATAGCATACATAATAGTATAATCCGCATATGGATGAAGTTTACAATTTTTTACAGATTGACCAATGGTGTTTATATAAATAGTGAAGAGAATGGGTCCCAAAATCGATCCCTGTGGTAAGCCTTTATGTACTTCAAGAAATTCAGACTCACCCCATCAATCACGATGGCTTGAGTTCTGTCAGTAAGATAATCATGAAACCATGAACAGGCGTCAGAGCTCAGGCCTATCGAGGACAACTTATTCAATAAAATAGCATGATCAAAAGTATCAAAAGCTTTTGACAGGTCCACAAACAAAGCAGCACATTTCTAAAGCATTGACAAGTTCATTAACAACTAAAGTGGTTGCTGTAATAGTGCTATGCCCAGGCCTAACCCCTGATTGGTTTACATTCAAAATACATTTCTCAGATCAAAAAGAGCAAAGTTGTACATTTACTAAGGATTCAAGAATCTTAGTTAGACAAGGAAGCCTTGAAATGGGGCAATACTTATTAAGATCACTACTATCCCAGCCCTTATGGAGGGCCAGCACAAGAGCTGATTACCATACTTTTTGAATATTTTCTGATAAAAATGTTAAATATAAAATGTGGGTTATTGAGCCAACAATTGGTCGGCCACTGTGGATTTCTTGTTGTCTATTGCTAGCAAAGCATCCAGGACTTCTTTTTCTGGACTTCAATTGCTCTGATCATTCAGCAAGTTTCCCCTATCAGCATCCAACCCAATATCATTGCGAATTGGCTTAGTAATTATTTCAAAGAGATAGGCCGCTGAAATAAAATGGCGATTAAATGCATCAATGATGGCATTTTTTTCCATAATGAGGCCAGTCTCTGAATTAATTTGTTGTGGCAGAGAAGAGGAAATAGAACCCTTCAGGGATTTACAGTTTTCCTGAATTTTGCCGGGTTCCCATTACAATCCGATAGAGCGGTTACATAATAATCAGATTTAGCCTTTGTGATTTGTCTTACACAATGATTCCTCAGTTGCTTAAAGGCTTACCAGTCCGGGCATAAGCCTGTGTTCCTGGCCTTGACCCAAGCATCATCTCTTTTCTGAATGACTTCTGATCATTCCATAGTGTACCAGGCATTCGATATACCTTTAACCCTTAATTTTTTGAAGGGAGCATGATTATCCACAATGTAAAAAAGGCTCAAAGCTAAATCAGGTTCAGGGATAGCTGAAATACAATCAAGGTGACTAAAATAAAGATAATATAAAATAAAAAAATAAACTATTAACTGAAGTTTTTAAAGTTCTTCTTTGTGATGACATGAGGCTTAGATTTTTGTATTCTCACATCTCTAACACAAACAACTGGGCAATGGTCACTAATGTCTTGGGCAAAGACACCAGTAGAAACATATATCTCTGGTGTATTCATTAAAATAAGATCAATCAAAGTTGACTTTGAAGGATCTTTAGGGTTGGGCCGTATAGGCTTAGTCACCAGCTGGGTTAGGTTTAGATCAAGGGGGGCCAAAGTACAGCCCACGTGCCATATCCGTCCTGCTGGTCACTTCAATCCGGCCCGCGATACATTTTTTTAATGTATTCAATATTATTATATTTCAGTTACAATTTTTGGCATAAAATTACTCATTCCATTATATACAAACAACCTCCAATAGATGGCGCTGTAGCCTGGCAGCACGCTCTGTATTTGGGCCTACAGTCAGATTCAGAATGCGCTCAGTCATCATCGTCACTTCATTGCTTGACGACTTTTGATGTGAAAAATGAGTGCTGCGAAAATGAGAAAAGTGGACTCTGAATGTCGTGTGTTTACAGAAGAATGGACAGCAAAATAGTTTTTTACTAATATTGGACATAAGGCGGTATTGTCTGATATGCCAAGAAAGTGTTGCCGTTTTTAAGGAATATAATCTCAATTGTCAATTGTCAAGCTGATGACTTCTCAGAGTTGAAAGACACAGACTGGCTGGGTGACTTTGCTTTTGGTGTGGACATATTGGGGCATCTGAATTATCTAAATGTGAAACTACAGGGAAATTGTGTTTTTGTGCATGAACTGTATTCCAACGTGAAAGCATTCAAGGCCAAACTGTTCTCCAGACAAATGAGTGAGAAAGCACCACCAGACACACAATTGGAGCTCATCGACATCCAATGTGACAGTGCTTTGAAGGAGAAGTACAAAATAACAACAATATACCAGTTCTATGGCTCACTGAATGAAACAAAGTTTCCAAACATTAAAAAGCACGTCCAAAGGATGCTTGTTTTATTCGGGTCCACATATGTGTGTGAACAAACGTTCTCAGTCATGAATTACAACAAATCCCGTCACAGGTCAAAATGAACAAATTACCACTTGTCAGCTGTTCTGAGAATCTCTACATCAGATGACACCCGAATTTGATGCCCTTGCCAAGAAAGGTGACCAGACCCATTGTTCACATTAATACTTGAATAACCGTGACTGGGGTAGGCAAGGATTATGCTTTTTCATGGTGATGGTTATGCAGTGAGAATTATCCAGCAATGCACTTGGATACAGGTAATAACTAATCAGTCAGATTTGGGCTGAGGTGATTGGATAACTGTAAATATGGCTCACAATGGAGATGATAATTGTTCCTTAATATGCTTTCAAAAACAGACCATTCCAAATGAAACGGACGCTCTTACCATATGTTTCACTCAAATTTTAGAATAGTTTCTGCTGTTACATTTTGTATGTCTCCAGTCATATAATATATATCCATTTTTGAGTTTGCATATTGTGACTGTAAGTTTGATTGTACTTTACAAGGGTAGAGATGCAGGATCTGTGTGTGTGTTTGACTTATATCAATTTTGTGAAAATTTGTGAAAGATTTGTTCACAAAAAACAAGGGTACAAGGGTAGGTACAAGGGTAGAATTGTTCTGCAAGCATATGTACACCTACAGTACATTAGTAGATGTGTGTCAATGTGAAAATGAATAAAGGCTTCACATGTTTTGTCACGCATATAGTATGTGGCCCTTCACTTGGTTTCAAAATCTCAATGTGGCCCTTGAGCCAAAAGGTTTGCCCACCCCTGGTTTAGATCATTAAACGTGTCTTTTAGATTGTCTGAAGCCTGCATTTCCCAATCGTAATTTAGGTCACCCAGGATAATAACTTCTGATTTAACAAAACTATTTAAAACTATAAAACTATTTAACTCCTCGAGTGCACAAAGGTTAGCCGAGGAAGGACGGTAAGATCTCTATCACAGTTACGGATGCATATTTCCCCAGACAAATGCTTAAAGATAGTACAGTGCCTTGCAAAAGTATTCATCCCCCTTGGCGTTTTTCCTATTCTGTTGCATTACAACCTGTAATTTAAATATATTTTTATTTGGATTACATGTAATGGACACACACAAAATAGTCAAAATTGGTGAAGTGAAATTCAAATTCTAAAAAATAAATAACGGAAAAGTGGTGCGCTTATACAGTGGGGGAATTGTCAGCCACCAATTGTGCAAGTTCTCCCACTTAAAAAGATGAGAGAGGCCTGTAATTTTCATCATAGGTACACGTCAACTATGACAGACAAATTGAGCATTTTTTTCTCCAGATAATCACATTGTAGGATTTTTTATGAATTTATTTGCAAATTATGGTGGAAAATAAGTATTTGGTCACCTACAAACAAGCAAGATTTCTGGCTCTCACAGACCTATAACTTATTCTTTAAGAGGCTCCTCTGTCCTCCACTCGTTACCTGTATTAATGGCACCTGTTTGAACTTGTTATCAGTATAAAAGACACCTGTCCACAACCTCAAACAGTCACACTCCAAACTCCTGCAGTGCCAGACATGTCCCCATGCTTAAGCCAGTACATGTCCAGGCCCGTCTGAAGTTTGCTAGAGTGCATTTGGATGATACAGAAGAGGATTGGGAGAATGTCATATGGTCAGATGAAACCAAAATATAACTTTTTGGTAAAAACTCAACTCGTCGTGTTTGGAGGACAAAGAATGCTGAGTTGCATCCAAAGGACACCATACCTACTGTGAAGCATGGGGGTGGAAACATCATGCTTTGGGGCTGTTTTTCTGCAAAGGGACCAGGACGACTGATCCGTGTAAAGGAAAGAATGAATGGGGCCATGTATCGTGAGATTTTGAGTGAAAACCTCCTTCCATCAGCAAGGGCATTGAAGATGAAACGTGGCTGGGTCTTTCAGCATGACAATGATCCCAAACACACCGCCCGGGCAACGAAGGAGTGGCTTCGTAAGAAGCATTTCAAGGTCCTGGAGTGGCCTAGCCAGTCTCCAGATCTCAACCCCATAGAAAATCTTTGGAGGGAGTTGAAAGTCCGTGTTGCCCAGCGACAGCCCCAAAACATCACTGCTCTAGAGGAGATCTGCATGGAGGAATGGGCCAAAATACCAGCAACAGTGTGTGAAAACCTTGTGAAGACTTACAGAAAACGTTTGACCTGTGTCATTGCCAACAAAGGGTATATAACAAAGTATTGAGAAACTTTTGTTATTGACCAAATACTTATTTTCCACCATAATTTGCAAATAAATTCATAAAAAATCCTACAATGTGATTTTCTGGATTATTTTTTCTCATTTTGTCTGTCATAGTTGACGTGTACCTATGATGAAAATTACAGGCCTCTCTCATCTTTTTAAGTGGGAGAACTTGCACAATTGGTGGCTGACTAAATACTTTTTTCCCCTTTGCTATGAAGCCCCTAAATAAGATCTGGTGCAACAAATTACCTTCAGAAGTCACATAATTAGTTAAATAAAGTTCACCTGTGTGCAACCTACGTGTCACATGATCTGTCACATGATCTCAGTATATATACACCTGTTCTGAAAGGCCCCAGAGTCTGCAACAACACTAAGCAAGGGGCACCACCAAGCAAGCGGCACCATGAAGACCAAGGAGCTCTCCAAACAGGTCAGGGACAAAATTGTGGAGAAGTACAGATCAGGGTTGGGTTATAAAAAAATTGAAATAATATGGCACCACTACAAACCTGCCAAGAGAGGGCCACCCACCAAAACTCACGGACCAGGCAAGGAGGGCATTAATCAGAGAGGCAACAAAGAGACCAAAGATAACCCTGAAGGAGCTGCAAAGCTCCACAGCGGAGATTGGAGTATCTGTCCATAGGACCACTTTAAGCCGTACACTCCTCAGAGCTGGGCTTTACTGAAGAGTGGCCAGAAAAAAGCCATTGCTTAAAGAAAAAAAGAAGCAAACACGTTTGGTGTTCGCCAAAAGCCATGTGGGAGATTCCCCAAACAAATCTCTGGGAAACTGGTCAGAATTGAAGGAATGATGGATGGCGCTAAATACAGGGAAATTCTTGAGGGAAACCTGTTTCAGTCTTCCAGAGATTTGAGACTGGGACGGAGGTTCACCTTCCAGCAGGACAATGACCCTAAGCATACTGCTAAAGCACATTGAGATGGAGAGACAGGGTTGAGAGCTGTGAAAAGCACATGGAAAGGATTACTATGCTCAGAGGCAGGCCTGCTAGAGCACACACACACACACACACACAGAGAGAGAGAGAGAAAGTTTAATATTTTTTTGATGGATTTCAGAGGGGGATAAACCATGCATTCGCCCGGTCTGGGATTTGACTGATCACAAAGTCAGAGAGGACATTGGAAACAAGGGATAAGTTCTATACAATTTCTCCTTTGAGCGAGAGAGCATTACATATAGATGGTCGAGATTCTCCCTGGAGCCTAGTGTCAATACCCATAAAAAATTGAGCACAGCACCATTGAGACGTGTACATTTTCTTGATACATTTAGCCGTGAAATGAAAACAGCCCTCACAATGCTCTACTGTTCTTTATGTTCTATGTCTATTTTAGTATATTTGTTTTAAGAAATGGCGGAGTACTCCTCCGTCAATCCTCTGTTTTTGGTTTTGATCCTATGCATTTTTTGTACACAAAGCACAATTTCTGTGATCAACAGACAAATATATTTTATCTAATCTAATCTAAATAGTGGCATTGATATAACACGACACACTGGTCTAAACACATCCTAGTATATTTAGTCTGTATTGCTTACTAAAGATGTGCAGTAAGAAGGGCTATTATTGCTTTCTTATCCATTTCCTGCACCGCTTCAAAGTCCCTGTTGCATCAGCCCAGCTCCTTGTTTTCACGTAGAGCTCACCTCCACTCTCTCCACTCAACCTACATGGTAACCAAACCAGCTGAGGATATATAATTAAGCAATAAGGCCCGAGTAGGTGTGGTATATGGCCAATATACCACGGCTAAGGGCTGTTCTTAGGCACTACGCAAAACGGAGACAGCCCTTGGCCGTGGTATATTGGCCATATACCACAAACCGCAGAGGTGACTTATTGCTATTATAAACTGGTTACCAACGTAATTAGAACAGTAAAAATAAATGGAATACGATCTGATATACTGTAACACAGCTTTCAGCTAATCAGCATTCAAGGCTCAAACGCCCCAGAGTCTGCAACACCACTAAGGAAGGGGCACCACCAAGTAAGCGGCACCATGAAGACCAAGGAGCTCTCCAAACAGGTCAGGGACAAAATTGTGGAGAAGTACAGATCAGGGTTGGGTTATAAAAAAATATTAGAAACTTTGAACATCCCACGGAGCACCATTTAAATTCATTATTAAAAAATGGAAAGAATATGGCACCAATACAAACCTGCCAAGAGAGGGCCGCCCACCAAAACTCACGGACCAGGCAAAGAGGGCATTCATCAGAGCGGCAACAAAGATAACCCTGATGGAGCTGCAAAGCTCCACAGCAGAGATTGCAGTATCTGTCCATAGGACCACTTTAAGCCATACACTCCACAGAGTTGGGCTTTACGGAAGAGTGGCCAGAAAAAAAGCCATTACTTAAAGAAAAAAATAAGCAAACACGTTTGGTGTTCGCCAAAAGCCATGTGGGAGACTCCCCAAACATATGGAAGAAGGTACTCTGGTCAGATGGGACTAAAATTGAGCTTTTTGGCCATCAAGTAAAACGCTATGTCTGGCGCAAACCCAACACCTCTCATCACCTCGAGAACACCATCCCCACAGTGAAGCATGGTGGTGGCAGCATCATGCTGTGTGGATGTTTTTCATCGGCAGGGACTGGGAAACTGGTCAGAATTGAAGGAATGATGGATGGCGCTAAATACAGGGAAAATCTTGAGGGAAAGCTGCTTCAGTCTTCCAGAGATTTGAGACTGGGATGGAGGTTCACCTTCCAGCAGGAAAATGATCCTAAGCAGACTGCTAAAGCAACACTCCAGTGGTTTAAGGGGAAACGTTTAAATGTCTTGGTATGGCCTAGTCAAAGCCCAGACCTCAATCCAATTGAGAATCTGTGGTATAACTTAAAGATTGCTGTACACCAGCAGAACCCATCCAACTTGAAGGAGCTGGAGCAGTTTTGCCTTGAAGAATGGGTAAAAATCCCAGTGGCTAGATGTGCCAAGCTTATAGAGACATACCCCAAGAGACTTGCAGCTGTAATTGCTGCAAAAGGTGGCTCTACAAAGTATTGACTTTGGGGGGGGGGGGGGGGGGGGGGGTGAATAGTTATGCAAGCTCATGTTTTCTGTTTTTTATCTTATTTCTTGTTTGTTTCACAATAAAACATATTTTGCATCTTCAAAGTGGTAGGCATGTTGTGTAAATCAAATGATACAAACCCCCCAAAAATCATTTTAATTCCAGGTTGTAAGGCAACAAAATAGGAAAAACGCCAAGGGGGCTGAATACTTTTGCAAGCCACTTGATAGCTAAACAGACCTTATTAAATTAATATAGAGCACAAAATGTTATTTTCAATGCTGGTATCTGTGGAATAACCAAAGTGCTGTAAATAGAACAAGATTATCTTGCTATAGAAATATATGAATTAGATTGACAGGTTGCTAATTTGTGTGGTTGTAAAGATGGCAAGCTTCTTACCCACTAAAATGCAATATACTATTTTCCCCTGAAACCATCACCATTACCTTGAACATTATGAAGTACAGTTGAAGTCGGAAGTTTACATACACCTTAGCCAAATACATTTAAACTCAGTTTTTCACAATTCCTGACATTTAATCCTAGTAAAAATTCCCTGTTTTAGGTCAGTTAGGATCACCACTTTATTTTAAGAATGTGAAATGTCAGAATAATAGTAGAGTGAATTATTTATTTCAGCTTTTATTTCTTTCATCACATTCCCAGTGGGTCAGAAGTTTACATACACTCAATTAGTATTTGGTAGCATTGCCTTTAAATTGTTGATAGATTAATTATTAATGACTAATTATTACACCCTGAAACTGTGTGAAATGTGTTAGAATGTGTGAGTGTAGGACCAGTAAAGATTATGACATTGTGTTACTATTTAGCAATGTGAGTAAGAGTTAGGCCAGACAACAAAGGACAAGGAGAACTGTCTACAGGCAACTGATAACTGAGGAATTTAGGGAGGAGAGAAACTGTTAGGCTTTTTAATGAGTATGAAATATGGTGCAGGATATTGTGAGGCAGCCTGTGTGTGTGTGTGTGTGTGTGTATGTGTATGTGTGTGACCTAATGGTTAGGAGAGCAGTTTTAAAGTGGAAAACTACAGCCCGCCTACAGAGAGGAGGGATGTTTGTATGACGTATGAGTATAAAAGATGGACTCTGAAATTGTGATGGCAGAATTCTCAATGAATAAATCTCTGACTATGCAGACCGGGACTCTGTCCGTTACTTAAATCCCAAAAGACTTACAACCTTTTGGGAGACGCACAGAGACACTGAAATAGTTTGTTAAATAATTCACTTAACAATTGTTTAACTAATGTCAAACGTTTCGGGTAGCCTTCCGCAAGCTTCCCACTAAAAGTTGGGTGAATTTTGGCCCATTCCTCCTGACAGAGCTGGTGTAACTGAATCAGGTTTGTAGGCCTCCTTGCTCGCACACACTTTTTCAGTTCTGCCCACACATTTTCTATAGGATTGAGGTCAGGGCTTTGTGATGGCCACTCCAATACCTTGACTTTGTTGTCCTTAAGCCATTTTGCCACAACTTTGGATGTATGCTTGGGGTCATTGTCCATTTGGAAGACCCATTTGCGACCAAGCTTTAACAAGACTGATGTCTTGAGATGTTGCTTCAATATATCCACATAATTGTCCTTCCTCATGATGCCATCTATTTTGTGAAGTGCACCAGTCCCTCCTGCAGCAAAGCACCCCCACAGCATGATGCTGCCACCCCCGTGCTTCACGTTGGGATGGTGTTCTTCAGCTTGCAAGTACCCCCTTTTTCCTCCAAACATAACAATGGTCATTATGGCCAAACAGTTCTATTTTAGTTTAATCAGACCAGAGGACATTTCTCCAAAAAGTACGATCTTTGTCCCGAAGTGCAGTTGCAAACCGTAGTCTGGCTTTTTGTATGGCGGTTTTGGAGCAGTGGCTTCTTCGTTGCTGAGCGGCCTTTCAGGTTATGTCGATATAGGACTCGTTTTACTGTGGATATAGATACTTTTGTACCTGTTTCCTCCAGCATCTTCACAAGGTCCTTTGCTGTTGTTCTGGGATTGATTTGCACTTTCCGCACCAAAGTACGTTCATCTCTAGGAGACAGAACATCTCCTTCCTGAGCGGTATGACGGCTGCGTGGTCCCATGGTGTTTATACTTGCATACTATTGTTTGTACAGATGAACGTGGTACCTTCAGGCGTTTGGAAATTGCTCCCAAGGATGAACCAGACTTGTGGAGGTTTACCATTTTTTTCTGAGGTCTTGGCTGATTTTCCGATGATGTCAAGCAAAGAGGCACTGAGTTTGAAGGTAGGCCTTGAAATACATCCACAGGTACACCTCCAATTGACTCAAATGATATAAATTAGCCTATCAGAAGCTTCTAAAGCCATGACATCATTTTCTGTAAGCTGTTTAAAGGCACAGTCAACTTAGTGTATGTAAACTTCTGACCCACTGGAATTGTGATACAGTTAATTTTAAGTGAAATAATCTGTCTGTAAACAATTGTTGGAAAAATTACTTGTGTCATGCACAAAGTAGATGTCCTAACCGACTTGCCAAAACTATAGTTTGTTAACAAGAAATTTGTGGAGTGGTTGAAAAACAAGTTTTAATGACTCCAACCTAAGTGTATGTTAACTTCCGACCTCAACTGTAAATCACCAAACTGACAATAGACCAGCTTTAAGGGCAGAAAGTACACGGAGGGCTTGGTTTTCCACAGGAGATCAGAGAGGAGAGTATGGAATGGGAAAACAGCCTGGGCAATATGCCAAAATTCTGCATTGACTTATAAAAAAATATATCATTAAAATATCTATAGCATGTTACCTAAACACAGCAAACCCTTTAGTTACCAAGGCAAAAAGTGTTGGCAATCTTCTGGTGGCTGATTGAACATCTTTAACTTAAAATGTCTCAATAATGAAGGCACTCTGTGCTCATCTGACAAAGGGAAACCCAGCCGCAAGCTGCCCAGTGACGCGAGCCTACAAGACGAGCTAAATGCCTTTAATGCTCTCTTCGAGGCAAGCAACACTGAAGCATGCATGAGAGCTGTTCTGAACGACTGTGTGATAACGCTCTCGGTAGCCGATGTGAGCAAGACCTTTAAACAGGTCAACATTCACAAAGCTCAGTACTCAAAGCATGCGCGGACCAACTGGCAAGTGTCTTCACTGACATTTTCCACCTCTCCCTGACCGAGTCTGTAATACCTAGCAGACCACCATAGACCACCAAGCAGACCACCATAGTCCCTGTGCCCAAGGAAGCGAAGGTGACCTGCCTAAATGATTACCGCCCCGTAGCACTCATGTCAGTAGCCATGAAAGGCTGGAAATGGCTCACATCAACAGCATCATCCTGGTAACCCTAGACCCACTCCAATTTGCATATTGCCCCAACAGATGATCCACAGATGACGCAATCTCAATCGCACTCCACACTCAACACCTATGTGAGAATTCTGTTAATTGACTACACCTCAGCATTCAACACCATAGTGCCCACAAAGCTCATCACTAAGCTAAGGACCCTGGGACTAAACACCTCCCTCTGCAACTGGATCCTGGAGGGCCGCCCCCAGGTGGTAAGGGTAGGCAACAACACGTCTGCCACACTGATCCTCAACACTGGGGCCCCTCAGGGGTGCGTGCTTAGTCCTCTCCTGTACTCCCTGTTCACCCACGACTGCGTGGCTAAACACGACTCCAACACCATCATTAAGTTGCTGACGACACAACAGTGGTAGGCCTGATCACCGACAACGATGAGACAGCCTATAGGGAGGAGGTCAGAGACCTGGCAGTGTGGTGCCATGACAACAACCTCTCCCTCAATGTGAGCAAGACAAAGGAATTGATCGTGAACTACAGTAAAAGGCGGGCCGAACAGGCCCCCATTAACATCGATGGGGCTGTAGTGGAGCGGGTCGAGAGTTTCAAGTTCCTTTATGTCCACATCACCAACATACTATCATGGTCCAAACACACCAAGACAGTCGTGAAGAGGGCACGACAACACCTTTTCCCCCTCAGGAGACTGAAAAGATTTGGCATGGGTCCCCAGATCCTCAAAACGTTACACAGCTGCACCATCGAGAGCATTCTGACCGGTTGCATCACCGCCTGGTATGGCAACTGCTCGGCATCTGACCGTATGGCACCCAGTACATCACTGGAGCCAAGCTTCCTGCCATCCAGGACCTATATAGTAGGCAGTGTCAGAGGAAAGCCCAAAAAATTGTCACAGACTCCAGTCATAGACTGTTCTCTCTGCTACCGCACGGCAAGCGGTCCCGAAGCGTCAAGTCTAGGACCAAAAGGCTCCTTAACAGCTTTATTTGAACAGTGGGAGACAGAATAACAACAAAAAAATCCAGAAAAACGCATGTCAAAAATATTATAAATATATTTTCATTTTAATGAGGGAAATAAGTATTTGACCCCTCTGCAAAACATGACTTAGTACTTGGTGGCAAAACCCTTGTTGGCAATCACAGAGGTCAGACGTTTCTTGTAGTTGGCCAGCAGGTTTGCACACATCTCAGGAGGGATTTTGTCCCACTCCACTTTGCAGATCTTCTCCAAGTCATTAAGGCTGACGTTTGGCAACTCGAACCTTCAGCTCCCTCCACAGATTTTCTATGGGATTAAGGTCTGGAGACTGGCTAGGCCACTCCAGGACCTTAATGTGCTTCTTCTTGAGCCACTCCTTTGTTGCCTTGGCCATGTGTTTGGGGTCATTGTCATGCTGGAATACCCATCCACGACCCATTTTCAATGCCCTGGCTGAGGGAAGGAGGTTCTCACCCAAGATTTGACGGTACATGGCCCCGTCCATCATCCCTTTGGTGCGGTGAAGTTGTCCTGTCCCCTTAGCAGAAGAACACCCCCAAAGCATAATGTTTCCACCTCCATGTTTGACGGTGGGGATAGGCAGCATTCCTCCTCCTCCAAACACGGCGAGTTGAGTTGATGCCAAAGAGCTCCATTTTGGTCTCATCTGACCACAACACTTTTACCCAGTTCTCCTCTGAATCATTCAGATGTTCATTGGCAAACTTTAGAAGGGCATGTATATGTGCTTTCTTGAGCAGGGTGATCTTGCGGGCGCTGCAGGATTTCAGTCCTTCACGGCGTAGTGTGTTACCAATTGTTTTCTTGATGAATATGGTCCCAGCTACCTTGAGATCATTGACAAGATCCTCCCGTGTAGTTCTGGGCTGATTCCTCACTGTTCTCATTATCATTGCAACTCCACGTGGTGAGATCTTGCATGGAGCCCCAGGCCGAGGGAGATTGACAGTTATTTTGTGTTTCTTCCATTTGCGAATAATCGCACCAACTGTTGTCACCTTCTCACCAAGCTGCTTGGCGATGGTCTTGTAGCCCATTCCAGCCTTGTGTAGGTCTACAATGTTGTCCCTGACATCCTTGCAGAGCTCTTTGGTTTTGGCCATGGTGGAGAGTTTGGAATCTGATTGATTGATTGATTGATTGCTTCTGTGGACAGGTGTCTTTTATACAGGTAACAAGCTGAGATTAGGAGCACTCCCTTTAAGAGTGTGCTCCTAATTTCAGCTCGTTACATGTATAAAAGACATCTGGTAGCCAGAAATCTTTCTGATTGAGAGGGGGTCAAATACTTATTTCCCTCATTAAAATGCAAATCAATTTATAACATTTTTGACATGCGTTTTTCTGGATTTTTTTGTTGTTATTCTGTCTCTCACTGTTCAAATAAACCTACCATTAAAATTATAGACTGATATTTTTTTTGCCAGTGGGCAAACGTACAAAATCAGCAGGGGATCAAATATTTTTTTCCCTCACTGTAGGTTACCCACCCCTCACCCACAGACACAAACAAACATTATCAAGAATGCCTAGCTTCACCATCTACGTTAGCTAGCTAGTTAACTAGCAAGATAGACAAATAAAATAAAATGTTATTGGTCGCGTACACATTCTGTATTTTGCAGACGTTATCGCAGGTGCAGTGAAATCCTTATGATTCTAGCTACAACAATGCAGTAATACCTAACAATAAAAAACAATACACACAAATAAAAAAATATCAGAACGAGCTATGTCAGAGTCAGAACGAGCAATGTCATATTGGTGTAAAATAGACAGTATGGACAGTATATGAATAGAAAAGGTGTGTACAGCAATAGTTATATAGGATGAGCCTTGACTAGAATACAGTATATACATAAGAAGTCGGTAAAACAGTATGTAAACATTATTAAAGTGACCAGTGTTCAATGACTATGTACATTTGTATTTGTATTTATTAGGGATCCCCATTAGCTGCTGCCAAGGCAGCAGGTACTCTTCCTGGGGTCCAAACATATTAAAGCACTTACATTACATATAACACAAAATATAAAACAGTACATCATATGACATTATTATACCACTACCTATCTACAATACAAAATGTTTAATACCACCATACAATAATATCACAATGTGTGCGTATGCATGTGTCTATACCCTTGTGTGTGGCTCTTCACAGTCCCTGTTGTTCCATAAGGTGTATTTTTACCTGTTTTTTAAATCTGATTCTACTGCTTGCATCAGTTACCTGATGTGGAATAGAGTTCCATGTAGTCATGGCTCTATGTAGTACTGTGCGCCTCCCATAGTCTGTTCTGGACTTGGGGACTGTGAAGAGACCTCTGGCGCAAGTCTTGTGGGGTATGCATGGGTTTCCGAGCTGTGTGATAGTAGTTTAAACAGACAGCTCGGTACATTCAGCTTGTCAACACCTCTTACAAAAACAAGCAGTGATTAAGTCAATCTCTCTTCCACTCTGAGCCAGGAGAGACTGACTTGCATGTCATTAATGTTAGCTCTCCTTGTACTTTTAAGGGCCAGCCGTGCTGCCCTGTTCTGAGTCAACTGCAATTTTCCCAAGTCCCTCTTTGTGGCACCTGACCACACTACTGAACAGTAGTCTATGTGCGACAAACCTGTTGTTAAGAAGGCACAGCAGCGCTTATTTATGGACATACTTCTCCCCATCTTAGCTACTGTTGTATCAATATGCTTTGACCATGACAGTCTACAATCCAGGGTTACTCCAAGCAGTTTAGTCTCCTGAACTTGCTCAATTTCCACATAATTCATTACGAGATGTAGTTGAGGTTTAGGGTTTAGTGAATTATTTGACCTCAATACAATGCTTTTAGTTTTGGAAATATTCAGGACCAACGTATTCCTTGCCACCCATTCCGAAATATCTGCAACTCTTTGTTAAATGTTGCAGTTATTTCAGTTGCTGCAGTGGCTGACGTGTTTGGTAATGAGTCATCAGCATACATAGGCTTTACTCAAAGCAGGTGGCATGTCGTTAGTAAAGATGGCAAAAAGCAAGGGGCCTAGACAGCTGCCCTGGGGAATTCCTGATTCTACCTGGATTATGTTTGAGAGGCTTCCATTAAAGAACACCCTCTGTGTTCTGTTGAACAAGAAACTCTTAATCCACATTATAGCAGGGGGTGTAAAGCCATAACACATACGTCTTTCCAGCAGCAGACTATGATCGATACTGTCAAAAGCCGCACTGAAGTCTAACAAAACAGCCCCCACAATCTTTTTATCATCAATTTCTCTCAGCCAATCATCAGTCTTTTGTGTAAGTGCTGTGCTTGTTGAATGTCCTTCTCTATAAGCATGCTGAAAGTTTGTTGTCAATTTGTTTACAGTAAAATAGCATTGTATCTGGTCAAACACAATTTTTTCCAATAGTTTACTAAGGGTTGGTAACAGGCTAATTGGTTGGCTATTTGAGACAGTAAAGGGGGCTTTACTATTCTTAGGTAGCGGAATGACTTTTGCTTCCCTCCAAGCCTGGGGACACACATTCTAGTAGGCTTAAATTGAAAATATGGCAAATAGGAGTGGCAATATCGTCCGTTATCCTCAGCAATTTTCCATCCAAGTTGTCAGACCCCGGTGGCTTGTCATTGTTAATAGACAACAATAATTTTTTCACCTCTTCTACACTCACTTTACGGAATTCTAAATTACAATGCTTGTCTTTCATAATTTGGTCAGATATACTTGGATGTGCTGTGTCAGCAATTGTTGCTGGCATGCCATGCCTAAATTTGCTAATCTTGCCAATGAAAAAATTATTAAAGTAGTTGGCAATATCAGTTGGTTTTGTGATGAATGAGCCATCTGATTCAATGAATGATGGAGCTTAGTTTGCCTTTTTTCCCAAAATGTCATTTAATGTGCTCCAAAGATTTTTACTATCATTCTTTATGTCATTTATCCTTGTTTCATAGTGTTGTTTCTTCTTCTTTTTATTCAGTTTAGTCACATGATTTCTCAATTTGCAATACGTTTGCCAAACGGTTGTGCAGCCAGACTTATTTGCCATTCGTTTTGCCTCATCCCTCTCAACCATACCATTTTTCAATTCCTCATCAATCCACGGGGATTTAACAGTTTTTACAGTCATTTTCTTAATGGGTGCATGCTTATTAGTAACTGGAATAAGCAATTTCATAAATGTGTCAAGTGCAGTGTCTGTTTGCTCCTCATTACACACCACGGACCAACATATATTCTTTACATCAACAACATAGGAATCACTACAAAACTCTGGGATAGGACATTGTTTTTGCACAAGGAACGGTCACATTTCTTACCATGGAACTGCCCAAAATCACGGCTGGCGAGAAGGACAAGGAAATCTGCCCACTCCCACGCTTCACAGGATGCAGGCCTCCGACAGATGGAGAATCCCCGCTCGATCCAGAGCAGGGACGGAAGGTTGTCGACATCGACTTCGAAATCATAGTAGTAGGCACTGCGACCGCAGACACAAGCACCCCCAGCGACGAAGGTGCAGGAAGATCAGGCTCCAGGACGGCGAAACTATTTGTTTTTTGTATCCGCTCCGGGCCTCTCGTTGGGAGTGTAGACTGCTTTGCGGGAGGTCGCTGTCTTTGGCTTCCACAGCTCGTGACATGCGACCATCGTTGATTTCCTTTCTCCTCATGCTGTGCTCCTTCGACGGCGCTATCAAATGGGGGAGCTCCGGGCAACACCGGCCGGTCGGATAACGACAAATGACAAGGCGGAGATGCATCCAACCAACAGCGTAGAAAATTTAAACATTCCACTCTGCGTTTTCCCCAGTTTCTTACGTAGGCTGGTGACCTGCCTGATCAAGGAAGCCACCTCAAGCCTATAATCCTCGGCAAGTAAACAATTGCCACATTGGATCTCAGAGTGATCCGGTTTGTCCCGAAAAAAAGCTTAATAGATACAGCTCCTATAGCGCTCGAACCGTTCATTTAGTCGTCACGCCCTGGCTCTGGGACTCTGTTATGTTGAGCCAGGGTGTGTGGTTTCTATGTGTTTTGTGTGCTAGGGTGATTATCTAGTTCATTTGTTTCTATGTTGGCCGGTGTGGTTCTCAATCAGAGGCAACGTGTATCAGCTGTTGCTTGTTGTCTCTGATTGGGAACCATACTTAGGCAGCCTGTTTTCCACAGTGTGTTGTGGGATCTTGTTCCGTGTATGGTTAGTGTTTGTAACCAAGGACGTCACATTATCGTTTTGTTGTTTTGTTTCGTGTGGTGAAATAAATAAGTATGTTCACTCATCACGCTGCGCATTGGTCCACTTCCTCTGCCTCCAGCTATCGTGACAGAAGATCCCACCATAACTGGACCAAGCAGCGTGTCCAGGAGCCAACGCCAGAGGTGACTCTGATGAATATCAACCTCGACTGGGTCAAGCAGCGTGAGGAGGAGAGAGGCTGGACTTTGGAGCAGAGGAGCGAGAGTCTGGCGAGAGCCATGGAGGCCTGGCCCACGGGGAGGAGAGACGCTCAGCGGGTTGGCAAAGGAGGCCGCCAGGTTACGGGAGTCACTGGTCACCAGGGGGAAGGAGAATGTAGAGGCACGGCGAGAGGTACTGGGGTGTGTTGCCAGTCCGGTCCGGCCCGTTCCTGATCCCCGCGTAGGGCCAGTGGTGTGTGTCCCCAGTACGGTCCGGCTTGTTCCTGTCCCTCGCACCGAGCCTGTGGTGCGTGTCGCCAGCCAGGTCCGGCATGTTCCTGCCCCTCGCACCAAGCCTGTGGTGCGCGTCGTCAGCCCGGTCCGGCCTGTTCCTGCTCCCCGCACCAAGCCAGTGGTGCGCTTCGTCAGCCCGGTTCGGCCCGTACCTGCTCCCCGCACCAAGCCTGTGGTGCGCGTCGTCAGCCCGGTCCGGCCTGTTCCTGCTCCCCGCACCAAGCCAGTGGTGCGCTTCGTCAGCCCGGTTCGGCCCGTCCCTGCTCCCCGCACCAAGCCAATGGTGCGCGTCGTCAGCCCGGTCCGGCCTGTTCCTGCTCCCCGCACCAAGCCAGTGGTGCGCTTCGTCAGCCCGGTTCGGCCCGTCCCTGCTCCCCGCACCAAGCCAATGGTGCGCGTCGTCAGCCCGGTCCGGCCCGTCCCTGCTCCCCGCACCAAGCCTGTGGTGCGCGTCGTCAGTCCGGCACAGCCCGTGCCTGTTCCACCGGTGCCTGGTCCGGCACCGGTCAGCTGCTCCACTCCGGAGCTAGAGCAATCCGCTCCACCAGTGTTCAGTCCAGCTCCGGCCAGCAGGGCCAGACCGGACCAGGGGCGCTTTGGGGGGTTTGTTGGAGGGTGGGGGTCAAGCCCGGAGCCGGAACCGCCTCCGAGGAGGAATGCCCACCCGGCCCTCCCCTGTTCGGTTTATGTTTGGCGCGGTCGCAGTCCGCGCCTTTGGGGGGGGGGTACTGTCACGCCCTGGCTCTGGGACTCTGTTATGTTGAGCCAGGGTGTGTGGTTTCTATGTGTTTTGTGTGCTAGGGTGATTATCTAGTTCATTTGTTTCTATGTTGGCCGGTGTGGTTCTCAATCAGAGGCAACGTGTATCAGCTGTTGCTTGTTGTCTCTGATTGGGAACCATACTTAGGCAGCCTGTTTTCCACAGTGTGTTGTGGGATCTTGTTCCTTGTATGGTTAGTGTTTGTAACCAAGGACGTCACGTTATCGTTTTGTTGTTTTGTTTCGTGTGGTGAAATAAATAAGTATGTTCACTCATCACGCTGCGCATTGGTCCACTTCCTCTGCCTCCAGCGATCGTGACATTAGTTCTCCAGACAAAGAGGGCTCCATTGCAAAACTCATCTGGTACCAACTTCGTTAGATTGATGGCTAGCAGCTTAGCGTCTCTGTCAAGCAGGCTTCAACCTGTCTCTTAAGCGGGATTCCGGGACAAGAAATAGCAGTCCTAGTTGTTAAAAGCTAACCGCATCATGGAATCCATGCAAAAACAAGTTCTGTATTCGTATTTATGAATAGCGTTTTTGTTTTAATCAAAAATAACAAACCAAGTGTTTTGTGTTCAGCTGCACACATAAGGCAGCAGTCTCTAAGATGCAGGGTAGAGTATTGGGCGGAGGCCGGCTAGTGGTGACTATTTAACAGTCTGATGGCCTGGAGATAAACGTTGTTTTCAGTCTCTCGGTCTCAGCTTTGATGCCAAGGTGTCGGCTGCTAAGAAGAAGGCAGCAACTGCGAACCAGAAGACTACAGCCAAGGCAACACTGGTCCACACCTGCCATGTCTGTAGAATGAGCAGTATTTGTTGGGACTGTATGTGCCTTTAGGATCCTCTCCATGTGTAGGCTATTGTATTGGCCTGTGTGGTCTTTCATATGTGTAGTCATTTGTTGCATTGTATTGCTTAGTTTATCATTTGTGTCAACTTTGAATTCAATCTAAGCCACAGATTGTTAACGTCCTCCATTTTGTACTTGACCTTTATAGACACAGACCCCGAAGACATTCAAGCAGCAATTGGTGGAAATGCTGTGATCACTCATCGTCTTTAATGTTGTGATTCACAGACACACGATGACCACGATTTTAATGCTGCAACCAAGATTAAATGACGTCGAGGGACACCCGCCGGGACCCCGAGTTTGACTTGACATGGGCCGGTTATTTGTGACAACAACCTAAAAGGCATGCAGAAGCACACCGGCACCCCATTTTATGTTTATTCCATGGCCAACCATCTCTCTAGCTACCCCTTATTCCACACTATGCCTTTTATGCCCCATGGGCCCTCAATTTAGGACACTTTGGAACTCTCCATCTTATCTCTATAAAACCACCATGCCTTCAACCATTATCCCTATGCTGCTTCCTTCACTTGTTCTTCTCCTGATTTGATAACATCTAGACTCAGTAACATGTTAAAAGGCACTTACACATGGCCAGGTAAACTGCAATTAAACCTTATTCTGCTTATTCTGAATTTCAGACTGAATGCAGTGTTAAATGTGCTGCTCACAATTGACACCAGAAACCAGGACCTGACAAGGGTGTTGATATAGCTGTGTTTAGGCATGGCTTCCTTCCTTTGAATCTGTTAAATGCGTTTCTCATTCTGCTGGAGTCGACCTAGTACTTTATATTAAACCTCCCTTACGCAGCCAGTTGTTTTTCCATTTGTAACTCACCCACCAGAAATCGCAATATGCTGTTTTACATTTTGTGTTATTTGTGGTGGTCTAACTCCTTGTTATGATGAGTTTCTGGTATCGAGTACTTCAGGATGTAAGAGAATATGGGACACATATGGATAGTTGATTCATCGTTATTTAATGCAGTACTGGATTCAATGACAGGCGGTACGTGCGTAGCTTCTTGTCATATGAATGACTTCCATAGAAAATCTCTCAGTTTATATAATGCTCTCCGAGCTACTTCTGTCCATCATCTGCCAACCATCATTGAGTGTCACTTATCTCCTACAATAGCATCCCCATACATGGTATCGTGTGGCAACATAGCCAGGCCATTCCATCACATACTTCTAAGATTATCACCAGTGGCCCCCAATCTATCTTGGCACACCAACACTCTGTCACTCACCAGTGACCTCTATAACACATGGCGTCCTTGTCGTCTCTCCCACATGCAGCTCAGGAGTTTACAAACATTAATAATCTTGTATCAAACAGTATCATATCATATCACTCCTAAAATGGAAAAACAGAAGAATCTGTGCGCTCACGGTTAGTAATAATAGTTAATATGGTGCTCTTCGATGTCCCAGGTTTGTGGCATTGATCAATGAATAATGTCATCTTTACTTCATGTTTATATATATTATGTTATAAAAGGTATATGTATGCATTGTTAACTATTTTGATTTCTTTAAAACAATGTAATTGTTGGAGTTCAGGTGTTTGACGTGATTGATGGGTGACCAGGTACATATGTCAAATAAATATGCTTATTCATTTATGATTATGGATACATTCTGCAATGAGTTAATCTGGCTTTGAATCTGCAACAGAACATGTCAACAAGTTAGTTCTGAATTGCTTTAATACAGCAGTGCATTCTGACACCCAGAGGCGTCATGCCAATAAGAGGGCACAGGGGCATGTGCCCCCTCAGATTTGTCCTGTTAAAAATATATATAAATAATAATAAATAAACTAATTGTTGTTGTTTACTCTGTAATCCTACTAGCCACCTAGCAATTTTATGAGTTTGGCTTCATAGACTGTTCTCTCTGCTACCGCACGGCAAGCGGTACCGGAGCGCCAAGTCTAGGTCCAAAAGGCTTCTCAACTGCTTCTACCCCCCAAGCCATAAGACTCCTGAACAGCTAATTATGGCTACCCGGACTATTTGCACCCCCACCCCATCTTTTTACGCTGCTGCTACTCTGTTAATTATTTATGCATAGTCACTTTAACTCTACCCACATGTATATTTTACCTCAACTAGCCGGTGCCCCCGCACATTGACTCTGCACCAGTACCCCACTGTATATAGCCTCCCTACTGTTATTTTATTTTACTTCTGCTCTTTTTTTCTCAACACTTTTTTGTTCTTGTTGTTTCATTGTACTTTTTTATTAGGAAATAAATGCATCATTGGTTAAGGGCTGTCAGTAAGCATTTCACAGTAATGTCTACACCTGTTGTATTCGGTGCATGTGGCAAATAACATTTGATCTAATTTGATATATCATTGACAACTATCGTCGATGGTGACGACATTGTGATGTGACAGACGATGATTTAGCCTATTTGAACTTGACTGGGCCGCGCAGTAAACAAAGTCGGGCAGCATTCAGAGTAATCTGCCTATTCCTATTTGCTGAAGCCTATTTCAATAAATAACCTATCTTATATACAGTTGAAGTCGGAAGTTTACATACACTTAGGTTGTCATTAAAACTATTTTTTCAACTACTCCACAAATGTCTTGTTAACAAACTATAGTTTTGGCAAGTTGGTTAGGACATCTACTTTGTGCATGACACAAGTAATTTTTCCAACAATTGTTTACAGACAGATTATTTCACTTAAAATTCACTGTATCACAATTCCAGTGGGTCAGAAGTTTACTATGTTGACTGTGCCTTTAAACAGCTTGGGAAATTCCAGAAAATGATGTCATGGCTTTAGAAGCTTCTGATAGGATAATTGACATCATTTGAGTCAATTAGAGGTGTACCGGCCAAGACCTCAGAAATAAAATTGTAGACCTCCACAAGTCTGGTTCATCCTTGGGAGCAATTTCCAAACGCCTGAAGGTACCACGTTCATCTGTACAAACAATAGTACAAGTATAAACACCATGGGACCACGCAGCCATCATACCGCTCAGGAAGGAGACGCGTTCTGTCTCCTAGAGATGAATGTACTTTGGTGCAAAAAGTGCAAATCAAACCCCGAACAACAGCAAAGGACCTTGTGAAGATGCTGGAGGAAACAGGTACAAAAGTATCTATATCCACAGTAAAACGAGTCCTATATCGACATAATCTGAAATGCCGCTCAGCAAGGAAGAAGCCACTGCTCCAAAACCGCCATAAAAAAGCCAGACTACGGTGTGTAACTGCACATGGGGACAAAGATCGTACTTTTTGGAGAAATGTCCTCTGGTCTGATGAAAGAAAAATAGAACTGTTTGGCCATAATGACCATTGTTATGTTTGGAGGAAAACGGGGGAACGCTTGCAAGTCGAAGAACACCATCCCAACCGTGAAGAACGGGGGTGGCAGCATCATGCTGTGGGGGTGCTTTGCTGCAGGAGGGACTGGTGCACTTCACAAAATAGATGGCATCATGAGGAAGGAAAATTATGTGGATATATTGAAGCAACATCTCAAGACATCAGTCAGGAAGTTAAAGCTTGGTCGCAAATGGGTCTTCCAAATGGACAATGACCCCAAGCATACTTCTGAAGTTGTGGCAAAATGGCTTAAGGACAACAAAGTCAAGGTATTGGAGTGGCCATCACAAAGCCCTGACCTCAATCCTATAGAAAAGTTGTGGGCAGAACTGAAAAAGCGTGTGCGAGCAAGGTGGCCTACAAACCTGACTCAATTACACCAGCTCTGTCAGGAGGAATGAGCCAAAATTCACCCAACTTATTGTAGGAAGCTTGTGGAAGGCTACCCGAAACATTTGACCCAAGTTAAACAATTTAAAGGCAATGCTACCAAATACTTATTGAGTGTATGTAAACTTCTGACCCACTGGGAATGTGATGAAAGAAATAAAAGCTGAAATAAATAAATCTTTCAACTATTATTCTGACATTTCACATTCTTAAAATAAAGTGCTGATCCTAACTAACCAAAGACAGGGAATTTGTACTAGGATTAAAAGTCAGGAATTGTAAAAAACGGAGTTTAAATGTATTTGGCTAAGGTGTATGTAAACTTCCGACTTCAACTGTATTTGTTGTCAATGTTTTGGTGTCAAACTGGTGGCAGTTGTGAAAAAAGTTTATAGTTGAAAATAATGCTATTGTTGATTAGATTCTTTTTTTTTTATTAATTAGGATATATTCTCTTGAACTATATGGTCTATCTACTAGAAACTCATGGACAATATGGACACAGATATAAAATATGAATACTATATATTATTTCTTTATTTTGTAACGTATTCAAATATAAATTACCAAAGTTGCAATAGATTGTCATAGATTTTCTGTTAAATACTCAAATGACTTTGCTAAATTACCCATAGTTTTGCAACCCTAGCTGTGATGCAGGTGAAAACTGGTAGTGGAGGTGTGTGTCTGTGAGTTTGTGTAATGTGCAGGAGGGATAAGGATTTGACAACTGTGCTAATGTTCTGTCCAAGGTTGCCTCACAGTCCAGATAATCGCACACAGAGCTGTGTCCTTTGACTTTATATACTGAATAGAAAGACAATATTGTATTGGTAACCTGACCATGATGATTTCTTTTTCAAATCACTGTATCATTCAATGTGCCAAAAAATGCAGAATGCGTGCATCTGAATTTTCAAATATGGGAAATTTTTCCAGTCACTTCCACATGGATATCGATAATCAATTGTTTTCATATTTGTATGGCACAATGCATGTTCTGTATTAAAATACTCCATATTAATATTTACTCTATGGTATTTGGTTCAATATGGAGGGCAAGGGGGGGGAGGGAGTCACTAGGAAGAGGATATAATTATACAGCATCATTTAAGTATGATTAATGCAAGGGAGGAAGTTCCTGTGGTGGTAACATGTGACATTAGACATGCATCTATCAAACAGCTTCATGTTGAGCTAGTAAATGAAAAAGACTGCATGTAGAGTCAAAATGAGAATGATACGCTGTTAGTGGGCTCATTAAATTAAAAAGAACCGTTGTTTTTCTATACAAAGCGTAGACAAAACTTAACTGCTCATTTGAAACCATTTAACTGATAACAACTCATATTTATCCACCTCTCCCACACCATATTGTTTCTCGCCTTCATTGTAAGGTTTACCAGAAAATCTCACTGCAGTCTGGTACAGGACCGTATGTCTGATTACAAGTACAGACCAAGGCAGAACTCAATTGATTACAATGGGAGAAAAACAAGGTGCTTCATGGCTGACTGGATCCTGATATATTCCATTCTGACATGTCGACCCCTGGTCGGCTCCCTCTTCGCCACTGTTCATCATTACCAAGTATCGCCAACCCGTTTTTTACAGCTGTCGGTTGAAGCGTTTCAGATTATTTTTATAGAGTGAACTGCACAGTCGCCCAGCACTAATTAGCTAAAATGTCACCGTGCTTTGCTGAAATCAATGTCCGTAGGGGACCAGCACTCTCTCTGAATTGCAGTCTGGTGGCCTTCATAACAGCCTGGAAGGGCACTATAGGAGACACTGTGGCCAGACAGGAGACAGCAGGGGTCGTTGGCACGATGCAAACATCAACTACCCATCATACTGTGTGGTAGATGTTTGAGTTAACATATATTAACATATATTCTGGAACTGAGTCATATTCAGGAACTGAATATTAGCGCATTAGAGCTTTGTGATTTACATCTGTAAATGAAAAAGGATTTACAAATGCAATGTATTATTATTATTATATTCTATTCCGAACCAGAGGGCTTTGAGTATACAGTTGAAGTCGGAAGTTTACATACACCTTAGCCAAATACATTTAAACTCAGTTTTTCACAATTCCTGACATTTAATCCTAGTAAAAATTCCCTGTCTTATGTCAGTTAGGATCACCACTTTATTTTAAGAATGTGAAATATATTTCAGCTTTTATTTCTTTCATCACATTCCCATTGGTTCAGAAGTTTACATACACTCAATTAGTATTTGGTAGCATTGCCTTTAAATTGTTTAACATTTCGGGTAGCCTTCCACAAGCTTCCCACAATAAGTTGGGTGAATTTTGGCTCATTCCTCCTGACAAAGCTGGTGTAACTGAGTCAGGTTTGTAGGCCACCTTGCTTGCACACGCTTTTTCAGTTCTGCCCACAAATGTACTATAGGCTTGAGGTCAGGGCTTTGTGATGGCCACTCCAATACCTTGACTTTGTTGTCCTTAAGCCATTTTGCCACAACTTTGGAAGTATGCTTGGGGTCATTGTCCATTTGGAAGACCCATTTGCGACCAAGCTTTAACTTCCTGACTGATGTCTTGAGATGTTGCTTCAATATATCCACATCATTTTCCTTCCTCATGATGCCATCTATTTTGTGAAGTGCACCAGTCACTCCTGCAGCAAAGCACCCCCACAGCATGATGCTGCCACCCCCGTGCTTCACGGTTGGGATGGTGTTCTTCGGCTTGCAAGAGTCCCCCATTTTCCTCCAATCATAACAATGGTCATTATGGCCAAACAGTTATATTTTTGTTTCATCAGACCAGAGGACATTTCTCCAAAAAGTAAGATCTTTGTCCCCATGTGCAGTTGCAAACCGTAGTCTGGCTTTTTTATGGCAGTTTTGGAGCAGTGGCTTCTTCCTTGCTGAGTGGCCTTTCAGATTATATTGATATAGGACTCGTTCTACTGTGGATATAGATACTTTTGTACCTGTTTCCTCCAGCATCTTCACAAGGTCCTTTGCTGTTGTTCTGGGATTGATTTGGACTTTTCGCACCAAAGTACGTTCATCTCTAGGAGACAGAACGCGTCTCCTTCCTGAGCGGTATGACGGCTGCATGGTCCCATGGTGTTTATACTTGCATACTATTGTTTGTACAGATGAACGTGGTACCTTCAGGCGTTTGAACATTTCTCCCAAGGATGAACCAGACTTGTGGAGGTCTACAATTATTTTTTCTGAGGTCTTGGCTGATTTCTTTTGATTTTCCCATGATGTCAAGCAAAGAGGCACTGAGTTGGAAGGTAGGCCTTGAAATACATCCACAGGTACACCTCCAATTGACTCAAATGATGTCAATTAGCCTATCAGAAGCTTCTAAAGCCATGACATCATTTTCTGGAATTTTCCAAGCTGTTTAAAGGCACAGTCAACTTAGTGTGTGTAAACTTCTGACCCACTGGAATTGTGATACAGTGAATTATAAGTGAAATAATCTGTCTGTAAACAATTGTTGGAAAAATTACTTGTGTCATGCACAAAGTAGATGTCCTAACCGACTTGCCAAGACTATAGTTTGTTAACAAGAAATTTGTGGAGTGGTTGAAAAACGAGTTTTAATGACTCCAACCTAAGTGTATGTAAACTTCCGACTTCAACTGTAGGTTATGCAAGTAGTATGGTATAGTAACGCAAGGGGCATTGTAGTAAATGGTTTTCTGCTAGGCCTGCATCCCTGAACATCAGAATGTGTAAGGAAGTGTAAGGATGACTCATATTTCATTTTAGTCCTGTTACAATCAGCGGGACTACTCTCTGGGCACAAACTGGTTGAATCAACGTTGTTTCATCATAATTTATCAATGTATATAGGGTTGCCAGGTGACACACGACGCCTCCTGGAGGCCATGATGAGAAGACCCCCACATCAGTTCTACAGACAACAACAGCTGAGTTGCTACCCAAAGCTGCATGATAACAATGCCTAAAACTACTTGATTCATAACCATGGTCAATTTCTGTGCCGTATTTGGCTGCTCTAACAAGGCAGGTTACCCGCAATATGACACCAAGGAGATAGGACTCAAGAACTGTCAGAAAAACAAAGAAACCTTTTTGCCCATCTGACCTGAACCCAGACAGCTGTCAGTACAGGGTCTGCTCCGATCATTTCATCACTGGTAAGTCTAATCAATTTCGAGTTTAGTTTAGCTGTTAGCGGTTATGGTAACCAGGTGTTAACAACAAGACTAAGTTAGCCAACATACAGTGAGGGAAAAAAAGTATTTGATCCCCTGCTGATTTTGTATGTTTGCCCACTGACAAATAAATGATCAGTCTATAATTTTAACGGTAGGTTTATTTGAACAGTGAGAGACAGAATAACAACAAGAAAAACGCATGTCAAAAATGTTATAAATTGATTTGCATTTTAATGAGGGAAATAAGTATTTGACCCCCTCTCAATCAGAAAGATTTCTGGCTTCCAGGTGTCTTTTATACAGGTAATGAGCTGAGATTAGGAGCACACTCTTAAAGGGAGTGCTCCTAATTTCAGTTTGTTACCTGTATAAAAGACGCCTGTCCACAGAAGCAATCAATCAATCAGATTCCAAACTCTCCACCATGGCCAAGACCAAAGAGCTCTCCAAGGATGTCAGGGACAAGATTGTAGACCTACACAAGGCTGGAATGGGCTACAATACCATCGCCAAACAACTTGGTGAGAAGGTGACAACAGTTGGTGCGATTATTCGCAAATGGAAGAAACACAAAATAGCTGTCAATCTCCCTCGGCCTGGGGCTCCATGCAAGATCTCACCTCGTGGAGTTGCAATGATAATGAGAACGGTGAGGAATCAACCCAGAACTACACGGGAGGATCTTGTCAATGATCTCAAGGCAGCTGGGACCATAGTCACCAAGAAAACAATTGGTTACACATTACGCCGTGATGGACTGAAATCCTGCAGCGCCCTCAAGGTCCCCCTGCTCAAGAAAGCACATATACAGGGCCGTCTGAAGTTTGCCAATGAACATCTGAATGATTCAGAGGAGAACTGGGTGAAAGTGTTGTGGTCAGATTTTTTTTCTTTAAGCAATGGCTTTTTTCTGGCCACTCTTCCGTAAAGCCCAGCTCTGTGGAGTGTATGTCTTAAAGTGGTCATATGGACAGATACTCCAATCTCCGCTGTGGAGCTTCGCAGCTCCTTCAGGGTTATCTTTGGTCTCTTTGTGGCCTCTATGATTAATGCCCTCCTTGCCTGGTCCGTGAGTTTTGGTGGGCGGCCCTCTCTTGGCAGGTTTGTATTGGTGCCATATTCTTTCAATTTTTTTACAATGGACTTAATGGTGCTCCGTGAGATGTTCAAAGTTTCTGATCTTTTTTTATAACCCAACCCTGATTTGTACTTCTCCACAATTTTGCCCCTGACCTGTTTGGAGAGCTCCTTGGTCTTTATGGTGCCGCTTGCTTGGTGGTGCCCCTTGCTTAGTGGTGTTGCAGACTCTGGGGCCTCTCAGAACAGGTGTATATATACTGAGATCATGTGACAGATCATGTGACACTTAGATTGCACACAGGTGGACTTTATTTAACTAATTATGTGACTTCTGAAGGTAATTGGTTGCACCAGATCTTATTTAGGGGCTTCATAGCAAAGGGGGTGAATACATAAACATGCACAACTTTTCCATTATAATTTTTTGAAACAACTGATTTTTTTCATTTCACTTCACCAATTTTGACTATTTTGTGTATGTCCATTACATGAAATCCAAATAAAAATCAATTTAAATTACAGGTTGTAATGCAACAAAATAGGAAAAACGCCAAGGGGGATGAATACTTTTGAAAGGCACTGTAAGCCTACTATTCCTTTTGTGATGAGTAGGTTGGATAGTCATAATTTAGGCTATTCAATTATAACTAAATCTAATCATTGTGCATGGCTGAGCACCTATTGACATAGACCTATAGGCTATATCAGAGAAGTTTCTTCTCTGCAAAAAAAATGTGTCCTTTTTCTTAAGCACATTTCATGCAATTCTACAACACTTTATATGACTGGAGACATTAGCAGAATATTTTTTTATATGTCAAATCACAGGGTAGCATAGGCCTACTCTGCTGACACTGACAAACAGATCAATAAAAATGACCTTGTCTTGAATTTAACCATCTAATCTAGGCCTAGGAAAAGCAGACACACAAATTGTACAATATGACATCCATCTAGCCTGGAGGAGGACATTATTGTCCATAAAAACTCTCCAGTGGCACCAACCAGATGATCATTTGTTGAGAACTTGATTCATAAGAGGAGGGGAAATGTATGGACATTACAGCATAGGACAAAGGCCTCAATGGGATAGGACAACCTGCTGTGTTGACTATTGGTCACACACACAAAAAAAAACGGAATGAATTAAACACAACCAAATAATCAAAAGCCCTGATGATATAGAGTGCGTCAAATCACTTAGCAACCACACCAGGTGCCATTTTGGAAGACCAGAGTCAGTCGGTTTTCACTATTTGAAAACTAAGATTCGCTTTTTGGTCTTCATTTAAGATTAGGGTTAAGGTTAGGTTTAAAATCACATTTTAAGACGAGAAATTTGATAAATGGGCGGGGTTTATGACTTTGTGGCTGTGGTAACTAGTGATGACCGTGTCAGTCAAATGGAAGTCCTCCAATCGTCCACATGGCTGGCTGAGTTTTGCTACCACCGGAAACATCGTGAGGGCCATTATTTCGTTTTTCTAAGGACCCAGAAAACGGTGACAGTGGGAGAACCTATTCAAACAAGTAAATATATTTTGAAAATGATGAATTATTAGCTAGCTAGCTTGATACAGGAACTTAGTGTGCAGGCTAACTCAAATGAGCTGCTAACATATTAGCTAGTAAACTTTACATGCCTTATAACTAGCTAAGTGAATTAAAGATCACCAGCTAGCTAACTTCACATTATCTGGTTAGCTATCTTGATGTATTTATCATTGTAAATTAAAAACACAAACTCAAAATGCATTTGTAGCTTGGTAGCACTTGAGACAATTTAGACATGGATTGTGTATGTGTGCAATTCAGAGGGACATAAGATTTAAGTGCCTTTGAACGGGGTATGGTAGTATGTGCAGGCCCACCGGTTTGAGTGTGTCAAGAACTGCAACTCTGCTGTGTTTTTCACGCTCAACAGTTTCCTGTGTCTATCAAGAATGGTCCACCACCCAAAGAACATCCAGCCAACTTGACACAACTGTGGGAAGCATTGGTCAACACGGGCCAGCATCCCTGTGGAACTCAATATTAGGAAGTTGTTCCTAATGTTTTGTACACTCAGTGTATGTGTAGCTTTGTTAGCAAATGTTGTAAACAGAAACACAGTTTAAAAGTCACACACAATGTATAAACCTATTACAACTGGAGCAGACCAACCCTGCTGGGTGTGCAGGCTTCTGTTCCAATCAAGCACTAACACACCCGATTAAATGTATCAAAACGAATTAGTTGATGATCAAGTGTGCTATTTCTGGGCTGGAATATAAGTCTGTTCAATCAGTAGATCAGGGATCAGTGGAGTGAGGTTGGCCACCTGGTATTTACTTTTTTTTGTTCACTTTCAATTATTATTATTTATTTTACCTTTATTTTACCAGGGAAGACATATTGAGACCTACGTCTCTTTTTCAATTGTGCCCTGCACAATACAACACTAATATACAGATTATACACAAAATATACATTTATATATATAAATATATACACACAGTGGGGAGAACAAGTATTTGATACACTGCCGATTTTGCAGGTTTTCCTACTTACAAAGCATGTAGAGGTCTGTAATTTTTTATCATAGGTACACTTCAACTGTGAGAGACGGAATCAAAAACAAAAATCCAGAAAATCACATTGTATGATTTTTAAGTAATTAATTTGCATTTTATTGCATGACATAAGTATTTGATACATCAGAAAAGCAGAACTTAATATTTGGTACAGAAACCTTTGTTTGCAATTACAGAGATCATACGTTTCCTGTAGGTTTTGACCAGGTTTGCACACACTGCAGCAGGGATTTTGGCCCACTCCTCCATACAGACCTTCTCCAGATCCTTCAGGTTTCGGGGCTGTCGCTGGGCAATACGGACTTTCAGCTCCCTCCAAAGATTTTCTATTGGGTTCAGGTCTGGAGACTGGCTAGGCCACTCCAGGACCTTGAGATGCTTCTTACGGAGCCACTCCTTAGTTGCCCTGGCTGTGTGTTTCGGGTCGTTGTCATGCTGGAAGACCCAGCCACGACCCATCTTCAGTGCTCTTACTGAGGGAAGGAGGTTGTTGGCCAAGATCTCGTGATACATGGCCCCATCCATCTTTTCCTGAGTCGTGATAGTATAGGCCTATTTGTTTGACAAGACAGCTGCGCATGGCTGCATCTCACTGTAGTAGGCTGTAGGCTATGTTTTGGTTATTTGGATCTCCATTCTCCTTTTGTTTACGGCGTTTGTTTACTGTTAATGTAACCAGGCTAAATATAGATTGTGTCATGCCTTTATCGATCTGATATTTTGTTTACTAGGCCTACTACTTGGTACCACTATTTTGTTCTGTTCACATTCGCAGTTGTCAGTATTCTAAGCCAAACTGCTATTCTGTGTTTTTGTTTGCATGCATGAATAACTAAGCTACTACTTGCAGCATTTAGGTTGCTTAGGAGCGTAGCTACACAGCTATTGTCAGGTCTCTCCTGAGATGTTTCGATCGGGTTCAAGTCCAGGCTCTGGCTGGGCCACTCAAGGACATTCAGAGACTTGTCCCGAAGCCACTCCTGCGTTGTCTTGGCTGTGTGCTTAGGGTCTTTGTCCTGTTGGAAGGTGAATCTTCGCCCCAGTCTCAGGTCCTGAGCGCTCTGGAGCAGGTTTTCATCAAGGATCTCTGTACTTTGCTCCTTTCATGTTTCCCTCGATCCTGACTAGCCAGTCCCTGCCTCTGAAAAACATCCCCACAGCATGATGCTGCCACCACCATGCTTCACCGTTGGGATTGTGCCAGGTTTCCCCCAGAAGTGACGCTTGGCATTCAGGCCAAAGAGTTCAATCTTGGTTTCATCAGAGCAGATAATCTTGTTTCTCATGGTCTGATAGTCCCATTTTAAATGTTTAATCTTTATGTTTTTTTTTGTTTTTTGTTTTTATTATGATGTTTTCATTATTTTTGATAAACATCTTTGTAAAGCACATTGAATTGCTTCAATGTATGAATTGTGCTATATAAATAAACTTGCTTGCTTGCTTTAGGTGCCTTTTGGCAAACTCCAAGCGGGCTGTCGTGTGCCTTTTACTGTCTGGCCACTCTACCATAAAGGCCTGATTGGTGGAGTGCTGCAGAGATGGTTGTCCTTCTGGAAGGTTCTCCCATCTCCACAGAGGAACTCTGGAGCTCTGTCAAAGTGACCATCGGGTTCTTGGTCACCTCCCTGAGTAAGGCCCTTCTCCCCTGATTGCTCAGTTTGGCCGGGCGGCCAGCACTAGAAAGAGTCTTGGTGGTTCCAAACTTCTTCCATTTAAAAATGATGGAGGGCACTGTGTTCTTGGTGACCTTCAATGCTGCAAAAATGTTTAGTACCCTTCCCCAGATCTGTGCTTCGACACAATCCTTTCTTGGAGCTCTACGGACAATTCCTTCGACGTCATGGCTTGGTTTTTGCTCTGACATCCACTGTCAACTGTGGGACCTTATATAGACAGGTGTGTGCCTTTCCAAATCATGTCCAATCATAGCAAAGGGTCGGAATACTTATGTAAATCAGGTATTTCTGTTTTTTATGTTTCATATATTTGCAAACATTTCAAAAAAACCTGTTTTACTTTGTCATTACGGAGTATTGTGTGTAGATTGAAAAAAAAACGATTTAATCAATTTTAGAATTCGGCTGTAACGTAACAAAATGTGGAAAAAGTAAAGGTGTCTGAATACTTTCCGATTGCACTTTATAGTGTAGAGAATCATTGTACCATCTAAACTGCTCCGAAATATATTTTCAAAAATCAAAAATATTGTATTTTCCACTGTTTGAAGCTGGTGTAGAAAAATGAAAGTAAAAGATGCAAAAACGAAACTTTATAACGGGAAGCATAGAAATAGTGCACATACAACATATCTACCGCTTCTAATACTTGCTTTCAATGAGATTGACAGATCTACAGTGGGGAGAACAAGTATTTGATACACTGCCGATTTTGCAGGTTTTCCTACTTACAAAGAATGTAGAGGTCTGTAATTTTTATCATAGGTACACTTCAACTGTGAGAGACGGAATCTAAAACAAAAATCCAGAAAATCACATTATGATTTTTAAGTAATTAATTTGCATTTTATTGCATGACATAAGTATTTGATACATCAGAAAAGCAGAACTTAATATTTGGTACAGAAACCTTTGTTTGCCATTACAGAGATCATACGTTTCCTGTAGGTTTTGACCAGGTTTGCACACACTGCAGCAGGGATTTTGGCCCACTCCTCCATACAGACCTTCTCCAGATCCTTCAGGTTTCGGGGCTGTCGCTGGGCTATACGGATTTTCAGCTCCCTCCAAAGATTTTCTATTGGGTTCAGGTCTGGAGACTGGCTAGGCCACTCCAGGACCTTGAGATGCTTCTTACGGAGCCACTCCTTAGTTGCCCTGGCTGTGTGTTTCGGGATGTTGTCATGCTGGAAGACCCAGCCACGACCCATCTTCAATGCTCTTACTGAGGGAAGGAGGTTGTTGGCCAAGATCTCGCGATACATGGCCCCATCTATCCTCCCCTCAATACGGTGCAGTCGTCCTGTCCCCTTTGCAGAAAAGCATCCCCAAAGAATGATGTTTCCACCTCCATGCTTCACGGTTGGGATGGTGTTCTTGGGGTTGTACTCATCCTTCTTCGTCCTCCAAACACGGCAAGTGGAGTTTAGACCAAAAAGCTCTATTTTTGTCTTGTCAGACCACATGACCTTCTCCCATTCCTCCTCTGGATCATCCAGATGGTCATTGGCAAACTTCAGATGGTCCTGGACATGCGCTGGCTTGAGCAGGGGGACCTTGCGTGCGCTGCAGGACTTTAATCCATGACGGCGTAGTGTGTTACTAATGGTTTTCTTTGAGACTGTGGTCCCAGCTCTCTTCAGATCATTGACCAGGTCCTGCCGTGTAGTTCTGGGCTGATCCCTCACCTTCCTCATGATCATTGATGCCCCACGAGGTGAGATCTTGCATGGAGCCCCAGACCGAGGGTGATTGACCGTCATCTTGAACTTCTTCCATTTTCTAATAATTGCGCCAACAGTTGTTGCCTTCTCACCAAGCTGCTTGCCTATTGTCCTGTAGCCCATCCCAGCCTTGTGCAGGTCTACAATTTTATCCCTGATGTCCTTACACAGCTCTCTGGTCTTGGCCATTGTGGAGAGGTTGGAGTCTGTTTGATTGAGTGTGTGGACAGGTGTCTTTTATACAGGTAACGAGTTCAAACAGGTGCAGTTAATAACAGGTCTGTGAGAGCCGGAATTCTTACTGGTTGGTAGGTGATCAAATACTTATGTCATGCAATAAAATACAAATTAATTACTTAAAAATCATACAATGTGATTTTCTGGATTTTTGTTTTAGATTCCGTCTCTCACAGTTGAAGTGTACCTATGATAAAAATTACAGACCTCTACATGCTTTGTAAGTAGGAAAACCTGCAAAATCGGCAGTGTATCAAATACTTGTTCTCCCCACTGTATAACTCACATTTCTATGTGAATTTGCTCGGGTCACCCAAAAAGTTATATATTGCAGCTTTAAAGTACAGTATGTTTACAATATCATAAACAATAGTATTTTACATGTTCCAAATTACATTTTATATATTCATACATGTACATAAATAAATTACACAAACTTTGTTTCTGTTTTAATCAGCAGTTATTGCTACACCCCTCATTCAGTTTAAGGGGGCACTTTTGTCATGACAACAAGGTGAAGGTGCTCTCTACTCAAATGGCACAACAGAATCATTCAGATTGACCAAGGCAAAGCATATGAACCATTATGTCTAGTAGTAGTAGAAGTAGAAACTGAATCCAGTCAATATGGGTGTCTTGATAGAGGTCAGCTGGTGAACCTACAGTACATAAACAAATGCAAAGCACACCTGATGTTAGAATATAATTTCTTCAGGTCACATATACCATGAGCAGTCTTGATTTGTTTGTTTGTGTTTAATTCATTCAGGTGTTTTAGTGTATAAAGATTCAATCTATTGTTAGGCTGGATCAACCAATAGTCAACACAGCAGGTTGTCCTATCCCATTGAGGCCTTTGTCCTATGCTGTAATGTCCATACATTTTCCCTCCTCTTATGAATAAAGTTCTCAACAAATTATCATTGGGTCAGTGCCACTGGAGTTTTTTTGGACAATAATGTCCTCCTCAGGCTAGATGGCCGTCATATTGTACAATTTGTGTGTCTGCTTTTCCTAGGCCTAGATTAGATGGTTGCATTCAAGACAAGGTCATTTTTATTGACCTGTTTGTCAGTGTCAGCAGAGTAGGCCTATGCTACCCTGTGATTTGTCATATTAAAAATATTCTGCTATTGTCTCCAGTCATATAAAGTGTAGTAGAATTGCATGAAATGTTTTTATCAAAGGCAAAAAAAATCCTGTGCGAAGGGGAAAAATAAATGTCTCTGATATAGCCGCTATGCGCTCAGCCATGCACTGTGATTAGATTGAGTTATATTATTAGCCTAATAAATTATGACTATCCAATCTACACATCACATTAGGAATAGTAGGCTTACATTAGTCTGAAAATGCGATGATAGATGGATGCAATGCTTTACTATAAGGTGCATTATTATGGTGAAAAAATGGCTTCCCCAAAACTTGAAACTCACGCGCCGCCTATGAGAGAGATGCATGCTAATAGCTAGACTACATGCCGTTGTTTTTCTGCCTTGTTAGAGCAGCCAAATACTGCACAGAAATTGACCATGGTGATGAATCAACTAGTTTTAGGCACTGTTATCATGCAGCTTAGGGTAGCCACTCAGCTGTTGTTGTCAGAAGAATTGATGCGGTGGTCTTCCAACATGGCCGCCAGGAGGCGTTGTAATTCACCTGGCAACCCTCTATAGGTGACCTTAAGAAGTGATATTCTAACATCAGGTGTGCTTTTCATTTTTTTATGTTTTAGGTTCACCAGCTGACCTCAAGACCCAACTCGACTGGATTCCCACTGTGAAGATGAGCAATGCTGCAGCAGCAGAAGTTGCCCAATTATCGAGGGGCATGGGGGAAAGTTCAGAACGGCTGTCGTCAACCCATACAGCGCTGTGGAGCGTAGAGCCTGAGCTCTGATGTTATACTGTACAGCCACTGCGTTCCAATTTAGGTGCTTATCAGTGCCCAAATATACGAATACGGGTATGAGTGTAAAGGGCTACATAAAAAATAAACCTTGTTTTTCTATACAAAGCGTAGACAAAGCTTAAATGTTCATTTGAAACCATTTAACTCATAACAACTCTGCCTTCTCAAATGTATCCACCTTTTACGAACGTAATCTACCATATGGTTTCTCGCCTGGTATGGTCTGATTACAAGTACAAATGTAGGATCTTAATTTGATCACTCTTTTGTTACTGAGAATGTCCTACACAGCAGGAAATGCAAACTTGTAGTGTATTCTGTTTAAAAAGGCTTCTAAAGTTTGCAATTTCCATTTAAAATGTCAGACTTAAATTGTATCAACCCCTACAAAATAATCCCATTAATTATAATCCACATAATAATTCACATTTCCTGTTGCTGCAGGATTATTTTCCTGCTGTAGCAAACTGGATCAAATTAAGATCCTACATCTGTACAGACCAAGGCAGAACTCAATTGATTAGAATGGGAGAAAAACAAGGTGCTTCACGGCTGACTGGATCCTGATGTATTCCACTCTGACACGTCAACCCCTGGTCGGCTCCCTCTTCGCCACTGAACATCATTACCAAGTATCGCCGACCCGTTTTTTACAGCTGTCGGTTGAAGCGTTTCAGATTATTTTTATAGAGTGAACTGCGCTGTCGCCCAGCGCTAATTAGCCCAAATGTCACCGTGCTTTGCTGAAGTCAATGTCCGTAGGGGACCAGCGCTCTCTCTGAATTGCAGTCTGGTGGCCCTCGTAACAGCCTGGAAGGGCACTATAGGAGACACTGTGGCCAGACAGGAGACAGCAGGGGTCGTTGGTACAATGCAAACATCAATTACCCATCACATTGTGTGGTAGATGTTTGAGTTAACATATATTCTGGAACTGAGTCATATTCAGGAATGAAGTCATTAGTGCGTTAGAGCTTTGTGATTTACGTATGTAAATGAAAAGCGCTCTACAAATGCAATTTATTACTATTGTTATTATTATTATGATAATGTATTCTGAACCAGAGGGGTTTGAGTGCTGTGAATGCTATAGGTTATGCAAGTGGTATGGTACAGTAATGCAAGGGAGATGGTAGTACATGGTTTTCTACTACATCCCTGAACATCAGAATGTGTAAAGTCGTCAACATACTTCAGTTCGGCTAACGCTTAGCCAAAGTCAACTAGGCGAAACAAACGAGTGTGCTAGCAAGACCTTCACTTGAAAAACAACAAAAAGCGGCAATAGTACTGTTTGTCCATTTTGAGACGCCATAGCCAGTATACACTTCCTTAAAATAGTCAGAATTAATCGAAGATACAGTTGAAGTCGGAAGTTTACGTACACTTAGGTTGGAGTCATTAAAACTCGTTTTTCAACCACTCCACACATTTCTTGTTAAAAAACTATAGTTTTGGCAAGTCGGTTAGGACATCAAATTAGTGCATGACACAAGTACTTTTTCCAACAATTGTTTACAGACAGATTATTTGACTTATAATTAACTGTATCACAATTCCAGTGGGTCAGAAGTTGACGTACACTAAGTTGACTGTGCCTTTAAACAGCTTGGAAAATTCCATAAAATGATGTCATGGCTTTAGAAGGCTAATTGACATCATTTGAGTCAATTGGAGGTGTACCTGTGGATGTATTTCAAGGCCTACCTTCAAACTCAGTGACTCTTTGCTTGACATCATGGGAAAATCAAAAGAAATCAGCCAAGACCTCAGAAAAAAATTGTAGACCTCCACATTTTACATTTTACTCATTTAGCAGACTCTCTTATCCAGAGCGACTTACAGTTAGTGCATACAATTTCATACTGGCCCCCCATGGGAATCGAACCCACAACCCTGGCGTTGCAAGCGCCATGCTCTACCAACTGAGCTACACCGTCTCCACAAGTCTGGTTCATCCTTGGGAGCAATTTCCAAACACCTGAAGGTACCACATTCATCTGTACAAACAATAGTACGCAAGTATAAACACCATGGGACCTCGCAGCCGTCATACCGCTCAGGAAGGAGACATCTTCTGTCTCCTAGAGATGAACGTACTTGGGTGCGAAAAGTGCAAATCAATCCCAGAACAACAGCAAAGGACCTTGTGAAGATGATGGAGGAAACAGGTACAAAAGTATCTATATCCACAGTAAAACAAGTCCTGTATCGACATAACCTGAAAGGCCGCTCAGCAAGGAAGAAGCCACTGCTCCAAAACCGCCATAAAAAAGCCAGACTACGGTTTGCAACTGCACATGGGGACAAAGATCGTACTTTTTGGAGAAATGTCCTCTGGTCTGATGAAACAAAAATAGAACTGTTTGGCCATAATGACCATCGTTATGTTTGGAGGAAAACGGGGGAAGGCTTGCAAGCCGAAGAACACCATCCCAACCGTGAAGCACGGGGGTGGCAGCATCATGCTGTGGGCGTGCTTTGCTGTAGGAGGGACTGGTGCACTTCACAAAATAGATGGCATCATGAGGAAGGAAAGTTATGTGGATATATTGAAGCAACATCTCAAGACATCAGTCAGGAAGTTAAAGCTTGGTCGCAAATGGGTCTTCCAAATGGACAATGACACCAAGCATACTTCCAAAGTTGTGGCAAAATGGCTTAAGGACAACAAAGTCAAGGTATTGGAGTGGCCATCACAAAGCCCTGACCTCAATCCTATAGAACATTTGTGGGCAGAACTGAAAATGCGTGTGCGAGCAAGGAGGCCTACAAACCTGACTCAGTTACACCAGCTCTGTCAGGAGGGCCAAAATTCACCCAACTTATTGTGGGAAGCTTGTGGAAGGCTGCCCTAAACATTTGACCCAAGTTAAACAATTTAAAGGCAATGCTACCAAATACTAATTGAGTGTATGTAAACTTCTGACCCACTGGAAATGTGATGAAAGAAATACAAGCAGAAAATAAATCATTCTCTCTAGTATTATTCTGACATTTCACATTCTTAAAATAAAGTGGAGATTCTAACTGACCTAAAACAGGGAATTTTTACTAGGATTAAATGTCAGGAATTGTGAAAAACTGAGTTTAAATGTATTTGGCTAAGGTGTATGTAAACTTCCGATTTCAACTGTAACTGTAGTTCAAGAAATCTGTCATTCATTTTGACGTTTTTGCCAAAGAGCGCAATTTTATATCTAACTAAGATGTTTGGTGCAGTATTTCTCAATGGAAAAATGTGCATGAAAACGAGTCGTCTCTCGTTGAATGACAACAAAGACTACTGAAGAATCACCTGGGGGCGGCCCGTCAGTAAGTCCAGGATCCAGTTGCAGAGGGAGGTGATTAGTCCCAGGGTCCTTAGCTTAGTGATGAGCTTAAGATGTTTGGTCAGTATTTCTCAATGAAAACATGTGCATGAAAACGAGTCGTCTCTCGTTGAATGACAACAAAGACTTTACTGAAGAATCCCTACTGTTGACCAATTACCGATGAAGGGGCGTAGACTTTGGCTACCGAATTCGGCTTACCTCAAGAAAAAATGTGGTGTGTCCGAACAACCGAAAAAACCTTTACCAAAGCAAAAAATACAAAAAAAAAGCATCACAAAATGTCATCATAATATGTGCACGAACTCTTCCGAACTGTTTCGGCTGGGAAGCATGCGGACGCCTTAAGGATGACTCATATTTCATCTTAGACCTGTTCCAATAAACTGGACTACCCACTTGGCACAAACTGCTTCAGTGCTGACTGGATCCTGATGTATTCCACTCTTATACGTCGACCCCTGGTCAGCTCCCTCTTCGCCACTGTTCATCATTACCTGGTTGAATCAATGTAATTTGTCAGCATATTGTGATGTGGAAAATACACTGTATTTAAAAAATATGATCTACTGTTTTGAGGGTGAAATTTCAACCACAGGATTATGTCATTATGGTAACCAAATTTCAACATTGACAAACCTTGTATAAAATATGTTGAATTTGTATATCAAACCCTTTCTCTGTCCCTGGGACACAGAGGCACAAACTGAACAGACAAACTTTGTAGCCTTTTACTGCTGAGGTAGGCTACCATTCCCTGCCTCAGCCTGACCCCATTGTTCAGTGGCATAGTGCACTTCACACATGTGTTAGGGACCAGGTTGCTAGCGAATAGAGTCAGCTGACCTGGTCAGCCAATCGGTGACCTGAACTCTTTGGTTGTATTCAGGAGGGCAGGTTGAGACAACCTCTATAAACTCATGTCCTCCACCTCAACTCACATCTGGACCCTTTCCACATGGACAATCCTGCCTCTGGATGTTTAGTGCGTCTTTGACCACAAAAACCACTTTCACCATTACTACTTCCTGTTTGCTGTGTGTGTGTGACTTTCTGTTCGGTGTGGCAATAAAGTGTGAGTTGTATCCCTGTCTCATCAAATCAAATCAAATGTTATTTGTCACATGCGCCGAAAACAACAGGTGTAGACCTTACAGAGAAATGCTTACAAGCCCTTAACCAACAATGCAGTTTGAAGAAAAATAATTGATAAGTAAAAAATAGATAAGTAAAGAATACAAATTAAAAATAATTAAAGAGCAGCAGTAAAATAACAGTAGCGAGGCTATATACAGGGGGTACCGGTACAGAGTCAATGTGCGGGGGCACAGGTTAGTCGAAGTAATTGAGGTAATATATACATGTGGGTATAGTTAAAGTGACTATGCATAGATAATAAACAGAGAGTAGCAGCAGCGTAAAGAGGGGGTGGGGTGGGGTGGGGAAACAATGCCAATAGTCCGGGTAGCCATGATTACGCACTACCCTCTGTAGTGCCTTGCGGTCGGGGGCCGAGCAGTTGCCATACCAGGCAGTGATGCAACCAGTCAGGATGCTCTCGATGGTGCTGCTGTATAACTTTTTGAGGATCTGAGGACCCATGCCAAATCTTTTCAGTCTCCTGAGGGGGAATAGGCTTTGTCGTGCCCTCTTCACGACTGTCTTGGTGTGTTTGGAAAATGATAGATTGTTGGAGATGTGGACACCAAGGATCTTGAAGCTCTCAACCTGCTCCACTACAGCCCCATCGATGAGAATGGGGGCGTGCTAGGTCTTCTTCTTTTTCCTGTAGTCCACAATAATCTCCTTTGTCTTGATCACTTTTAGGAAGAGGTTGTTGTCCTGGCACCACACGGCCAGGTCTCTGACCTCCTCCCTATAGGCTGTCTCATCGTTGTTGGTGATCAGGCCTACCACTGTTGTGTCATCTGCAAACTTAATGATGGTGTTGGAGTCGTGCCTGGCCATGCAGTCATGGGTGAACAGGGAGTACAGGAGGGGACTGAGCACGCACCCCTGAGGGGCCCCCGTGTTAAGGATCAGCGTGGCAGATGTGTTGTTACCTACCCTTACCACCTGGGGGTGTCCCATCAGGAAGTGCAGGATCCAGTTGCAGAGGGAGGTGTTTAGTCCCAGGGTCCTTAGCTTAGTGATGAGCTTTGAGGGCACTATGGTGTTGAACGCTGAGCTGTAGTCAATGAATATCATTCTCAAATAGGTGTTCCTTTTGTCCAGGTGGGAAAGGTCAATGTGGAGTACAATAGAGATTGCATCATCTGTGGATCTGTTGGGGCGGTATGCAAATTGGAGTGGATCTAGGGTTTCTGGGATAATGGTGTTGATGTGAGCCATGACCAGCCTTTCAAAGCAGTTAATGGCTACAGACGTGAGTGCTACGGCTCGGTAGTCATTTAGGCAGGTTACCTTAGCGTTCTTGGGCACAGGGACTATGGTGGTCTGCTTGAAACATGTTGGTATTACAGACTCAGTCAGGGACAGGTTGAAAATGTCAGTGAAGACACTTGCCAGTTGGTCAGCGCATGCTCGGAGTACACTTCCTGGTGAATGTTGACCTGTTTAAAAGGTATTTCTCAAATCGGCTACGGAGAGTGTGATCACACAGTCGTCTGGAACAGCAGATGCTCTCATGCATGCTTTAGTGTTGCTTGCCTCGAAGCGAGCATAGAAGTAATTTAGCTCGTCTGGTAGGCTCGTGTCACTGGGCAGCTCGCGGCTGTGCTTCCCTTTGTAGTCTGTAATAGTTTGTAAGCCCTGCCACATCTGACGAGCGTCGGAGCCGGTGTTGTACGATTCAATATTAGTCCTGTATTGACGCTTTGCCTGTTTGATGGTTCGCCAGAGGGCAAAGCGGGATTTCTTATACGCTCACCCACACCGCGTCTCACAAAGACACGGCAGTTGGAACCAGAAATCTCAATTTTGGACTACAGACCGAAGGACACATTTCCACCGGTCTAAGGTCCATTGCTCGTGTTTCTTGGCCCAAGCAGGTCTCTTCTTATTATTGGTGTCCTTTTGTAGTGGTTTCTTTGCAGCAATTCGACCATGAAGCCTGATTCACACAGTTCCCTCTGAACAGTTGATGTTGAGATGTGTCTGTGACTTGAACTCTGTGAAGCATTTATTTGGGCTGCAATTTCTGAGGCTGGTAACTTTAATGAACTTATTCTCTGCAGCAGAGGTAACTCTGGGTCTTCCATTCCTGTGGCGGTCCTCATGAGAGCCAGTTTCATCATAGCGCTTGATGTTTTTTGCAACTGCACTTGAAGAAACTTTCAATGTTCTTGAAATGTTCCCTATTGACTCACCTTCATGTCTTAAAGTAATGATGGACTGTCGTTTCTCTTTGCTTATTTGAGCTGTTCTTGCCTAATATGGACTTGGTCTTTTACCAAATAGGGCTATCTTCTGTATACCCCCTCTACCTTGTCACAACACAACTGATTGGCTCAAACGCATTAAGAAGGAAGGAAATTCCACAAATTAACTTTTAAGAAGGCACACCTGTTAATTGAAATGCATTCCAGGTGACTACCTCGTGAAGCTGGTTGAGAGACTGCCAAGAGTGTGCAAAGCTGTCATCAAGGCAAAGGGTGGCTATTTGAAGAATCTCAAATCTCAAATATATTTTGATTTGTTTTACACTGTTTTGGTTACTAGATGATTCCAAATGTGTTATTTCATATTTTTGATTTATTCACTATTATTCTACAATGTAAAAAATAGTACAAATAAAGAAAAATCCTTGAATGAGTAGGTGTGACCTAACTTTTGACTGGTAGTGTATGTGCATATTATGTGTGAGTGAGCAAATGATGAAGTGAGTGTTTGTGTGTCTGTGTGTGTTGGATTGTCAGTGTGCGTGAATGTGTAGGGCCCTGTGAGTGTGCATAGAGACAAAAATAAAATACAAGGGTCAACTCAGTATAGTCCGTGTAGCCATTTTGTTAGCTATTTAGTTAGCTATTTAACAGTCTTATGGCTTGGTGATGAGAAGTCACATCAGTCCTCTTACCGGGACTCAGGATAGTTGCACCTATAATCGAAACCAGCACCTCTATCGGAGACCACCACATACATGGTGGCGCTCTTTTTCAGTACCTTTTAAAACAACGTCAGATCTTCAACGTTATATACACTATCAGAAAAAAACTAAAGGGAGGTCAGCACCTCCTGCTGGAGAGTTTTATCCCTTTGGTCTCCCATCCAGGGTTTTAACTAAGCCCAGACCTGAGTAGCTATGATAATTGGCACCGACTATTACCAATGTGCTATCATGAGAATGATTGTTCAGAGATCTCCACTTAAAAACTAAATAGATTCACTGTTGCTATTGAAGTCAGTCCATAGGGTAGGGTTAAAAGATTTAAAAGAGCAAATGAAATGTAACCATACTTTATCACTCATATATCATCAATGATGCTACTTAGGCCTATATAGTATGTGCAAAGTCCTCAAGCTCTGGTTGATTTCAAATGTAATGATATTTAGTGACGTTGAATTGTGTTTGGTTGTCAAGGCAACAAAATATCAACATTTGAAGGAGATGGTTCTTCTGCTGGGATAGTTCCATCTGTGCCACTTAAGTCAATTAAGCATTAAGGCCTGAAGGGGTGTGGTATATGGCAATATACCATGGCTAAGGGCTGTTCTTATGCACGACGCAACAAACTGGAATTAAAGCCAGACTAAGTCAGTGGCACAGACGGAACTATCCAAGCAGAAGATTAAAATCCTTCAAATGTTGATATTTGGTTGCATTGTCAACCAAACACAATTCAATACTACTTTTGTAATAAAGTAAATAACCTAAAGTTAAGGCTATCTTACAAACTAATGTACTGTAACATTCAACCTTAAAATTAGTACCACATCCATGGCCACATCTTGAGGTTACTGTAACTACACAGTCGTGGTGAAAAGTTTTGAGAATGACACAAATACTAATTTTCACAAAGTCTGCTGCCTCAGTTTTGATGATGGCAATTTGCATATACTCCAGAATGTCATGAAGAGTGATCAGATGAATTGCAATTAATTGCAAAGTCCCTCTTTGCCATAAAAATTAACTTAATCCCAAAAAAACATTTCCACTGCATTTCAGCCCTGCCACAAAAGGACCAGCTGCCATCATGTCAGTGATTTTCTCGTTAACACAGGTGAGAGTGTTGACGAGGACAAGGCTGGAGATCACTCTGTCATGCTGATTGAGTTAGAATAAAAGACTGGAAGCTTTAAAAGGAGGGTGGTGCTTGAAATCATTGTTCTTCCTCTGTTAACCATGGTTACCTGCAAGGAAACACGTGCTGTCATCATTGCTTTGCACAAAAAGGGCTTCACAGGCAAGGATATTGCTGCTAGTAAGATTGCACCTAAATCAACCATTTATCGAAACATCAAGAACTTCAAGGAGAGAGGTTCAATTGTTGTGAAGAAGGCATCAGGGCGCCCAAGAAAGTCCAGCAAGCGCCAGGACTGTCTCCTAAAGTTGATTCAGCTGCGGGATCAGGGCACCACCAGTGCAGAGCTTGCTCAGAAATGGCAGCAGGCAGGTGTGAGTGCATCTGCACGCACAGGGAGGCAAAGACTTTTGGAGGATGGCCTGGTGTCAAGAAGGGCAGCAAAGAAGCCACTTCTCTCCAGGAAAAACATCAGGGACAGACTGATATTCTGCAAAAGGTACAGGAATTGGACTGCTGAGGACTGGGGTAAAGTCATTTTCTCTGATGAATCCCCTTTCCGATTGTTTGGGGCATCCGGAAAACACCTTGTCTGGAGAAGACAAGGTGAGCGCTACCGTCAGTCCTGTGTCATGCCAACAGTAAAGCATCCTGTGTGGGGTTGCTTCTCAGCCAAGGGAGTGGGCTCACAGAAGAACACAGCCATGAATAAAGAATGGTACCAACACATCCTCCGAGAGCAACTTCTCCCAACCATCCAAGAACAGTTTGGTGACGACCAATGCCTTTTCCAGCATGATGGAGCACCTTGCCATAAGGCAAAAGTGATAACTAAGTGGTTCGGGGAACAAAACATCGAAATTTTGGGTCCATGGCCAAGAAACTCCCCAGACCTTAATCCCATTGAGAACTTGTGGTCGATCTTCAAGAGGCGGGTGGAAAAACAAAAACCCACAAATTCTGACCAACTCCAAGCATTGATTATGCAAGAATGGGCTGCCATCAGTCAGGATGTGGCCCAGAAGTTAATTGACAGCATGCCAGGGTGGATTGCAGAGGTCTTGAAAAATAAGGGTCAACACTGCAAATATTGACTCTTTGCATAAACTTAATGTAATTGTCAATAAAAACCTTTGACACTTATGGAATGCTTGTAATTATACTTCAGCATACCATAGTAACATCTGACAAAAATATCTCATAACACTCAAGCAGCGAACTTTGTAAAGACCAATACTTGTGTCATTCTCAGAACTTTTGACCACGACTGTACACGTCTTCTTATGTAATCATATAAAGCAGCCATGTTCAAGATAGCATGCATAGGTCGTCGTAGGTCCGTAGAGATCTTCACAATTGCTGTAATAATCTGCACAGTATCTCCAACAGCATTTATCACTTGCACCATGTACTTTTAATGTAATCACAACTGCAATCCAGGTCATTTGGTTGTGCTATTAAATGAAGCACAGTGATAACACATTAAGTTGTTGTATTAATACATAATATCTGACATTGTATTCCCATTTGAACTTCGCTGTGCTTTTAATTGGTTGAAAGCGCAGTGATAAACCAAAAATCCGACATTGTTTTTCCATTGGAATTTGGTTGTGTTTTTAAATGGTTAAAAGCATAGTGATAACACATTGGGAATTCAACAAACCTCTGGCTGTCTTTTTGAGTGGGTGTATAAAGGGCGAAATCTCATTGATCAAAGTCTCAACCAAATACTATCCATATTTCCACGTTAAAATGACTTGGTGGGCCCTGTGGGTAGCTAATATAAGTGTCCAGATACTGTAGGTTCTGATCTAATCACAGTGCAGAGATACAGTGCAGGACTGTAAGGACAATGGAGCAGATATAGGACAGGATGTTGAAACATAATCCATATCCATCTGAGAACACAAGCTCGATAGGAGAGGATGGATGCATCCATAATCCACAGGGCTGGCAAGGCACAGAGGTCACGGTCAAACCAACCCATCAAAACATAACTGAGAGATGTCAACCGTATTGATAGCGCATGTACAGATGTAGGATCTTAATTTGATCACCCTGTTGCAGGATAACTTTTCTGCAATTCAGGAAATGTAAAACTTGTAGTGTATTTGAGATTTAAAAAGGCTTCTGGAGTTTGTAGTTTCCACTTTGAAATTTCAGACTTGATTTTCCCTTACGAAAAATATAACAACCCCTACAAAAATGTCCATTAATTTTAATCTACATAATAATTCACATTTCCTGTTGCTGCTGGATTATTTTCCTGCTGTAGCAAACTGGATAAAATGAAGATCCTACATCTGTATTTACAGCTGCTTCCTCCTTCCTGGTACACTACTTAAGATGTCAAAAGCCACATTCTTGGAAGGGTAATCCAAGTGATGGAGAGAGAGGGGTTTGCGTTTGGAACACTGGAGGAAGGTGATAGCACACACACATACACACTAGAGAGAACAACCAACAACTTAATAACAAAGCCTGCAGCCCAAGGAAAGCCTATATTTCTCCTGAAAGTGTTGCTTGTAGGAAAGGTCAGGTAATGTATGTATTATCGCTCAATTCTCTGTCGTCTGCCTCTGATCGACTCTTCCAGCTTTGGAGCAGAGGGAATAAAATGGCCTTGTTGAGAAATAATACATTAAAGCACAGACATATTCGTATTTATGCCATTAGCATTTTGATGACGATAGATGCATTCTCCCCCTCTGTCCCTATGCACTTACAACCTTTACTCTAATTATTCATACAGTCCAATGTTACCTCTAGAGTGGGTGTAGGCTATAGCCTAGGGCCAGGAGCAGGATGGGGTGGAGGGAGAGAGTACTTTACTGAGCAGGGTCAAAACGTAACCCTCTGCATCGTTAAATCAAAGCTCCTAATGAAACCACCCCTGTCGATTCAGTTCCATCTACAAATCCATGGGCTGGAGGAATCGACCATTGAGGTGGTAATGGTGTGTAATGGCTTTAGTGGCAGGGTTAGCATCTTTGGAGAAAGAGCCTGTGCCTGGAAGCACTGGATGTAATCATACTCAATCTACTTTGACTGGGCTTTTTGATTGATTTTATTTGACAGTAAAATAAAAACACATATACACACAGTTAATACAATTTAAAAACGTGACAGGGACAACAGAATAACGTCAGAGACTTATTTCCATTGTGGTTCCTAGAGTGCATGGAGCAAAACAAACAAATAAACAACACATTTAAATTAAGATGATGGGGATGGAGATTGAATGTCTAGTTGGCTTCAGATGATGAAAAGGCTGGGAGTTGATGCAGTTTGGATTTGATTTGATTCGATTTATTAGGATCCCCATTAGCCGACGCCAATGTCGACAGCTAGTCTTACTGGGGTCCGACAAATAATGAAAAAGACATTACAGGCAAAATACTTTTTACATACATTTAAAAACATTAACATGTAGTATTAGTACCTACAGTTGAAGTCGGAAGTTTACATACACCTTAGCCAAATACATTTAAACTCAGTTTTTCACAATTCCTGACATTTAGGATAACCACTTTATTTTAAGAATGTGAAATGTCAGAATAATAGTAGAGGGAATGATTTATTTCAGCTTTTATTTAATCACATTCCTAGTGGGTCAGAAGTTTACATACACTCAATTAGTATTTAGTAGCATTGCCTTTAAATTGTTTAACTTGGGTCAAATGTTTCGGGTAGCCTTCCACAAGCTTCCCACAATAAGTTGGGTGAATTATGGCCCATTCCTCCTGATAGAGCTGGTGTAACTGAGTCAGGTTTGTAGGCCTCCTTGCTCGCACACGCTTTTTCAATTCTGCCCACACATTTTCTATAGGATTGAGGTCAGGGCTTTGTGATGGCCACTCTAATACCTTGACTTTGTTGTCCTTAAGCCATTTTGCCACAACTTTGGAAGTATGCTTGGGGTCATTGTCCATTTGGAAGACCCATTTGCGACCAAGCTTTAACTTCCTGACTGATGTCTTGAGATGTTTCTTCAACATATCCACATAATTTCCCTTCCGCATGATGCCATCTATTTTGTGAAGTGCACCAGTCCCTCCTGCAGCAAAGCACCCCCACAGCATGATGCTGCCACCCCCGTGCTTCACGGTTGGGATGGTGTTCTTCGGCTTCTTCCTTGCTGAGCGGCCTTTCAGGTTATGTTGATATAGGACTCGTTTTACTGTGGATATAGATACTTTTGTACCTGTTTCCTCCAGCATCTTCACAAGGTCCTTTGCTGTTGTTCTGGGATTGATTTGCACTTTTCGCACCAAAGTACGTTCATCTCTAGGAGACAGAACGCATCTCTTTCCTGAGCGGTATGACGGCTGCGTGGTCCCATGGTGTTTATACTTGCATACTATTGTTTGTACAGATGAACGTGATACCTTCAAACGTTTGGAAATTGCTCCCAAGGATGAACCAGACTTGTGGAGGTCTACAATTTTTTTTCTGAGGTCTTGGCTGATTTCTTTTTATTTTCCAATGATGTCAAGCAAAGAGGCACTGGGTTTGAAGGTAGGCCTTGAAATACATCCACAGGTACACCTCCAATTGACTCAAATGATGTCAATTAGCCTATCAGAAGCTTCTAAAGCCATGACATCATTTTCTGGAATTTTCCAAGCTGTTTAAAGGCACAGTCAACTTAGTGTATATAAACTTCTGACCCACTGGAATTGTGATTAAGTGAAATAATTGTTGGAAAAATTACTTGTCATGCACTAAGTAGATGTCCTAACCGACTTGCCAAAACTATAGTTTGTTAACAATACATTTGTGGAGTGGTTGAAAAACGAGTTTGAATGACTCCAACCTAAGTGTATGTAAACTTCCGACTTCAACTGTACACACAACAAGTAGGTCACATGGGGAGAGGCGTTGTGCCGGGAGGTGTTGCTTTATTTATTTTTTGAAACCAGGTTTGCTGTTCAATTGCGCTATATAAGATGGAAGGGAGTTCCATGCACTCATGGCTCTGTAAAATACTGTACTTTTCCTTGAATTTATTCTGGACCTGGGGACTGTGAAAAGACCCCTGGTGGTATGTCTGGTGGGGTAAGTGTGTTTGTCAGTGCTGTGTGTATGTTGACTATGCAAGCAATTTGGAATTTCTTATAAAAACAAGAAGTGAGTGCAGTCAGTCTATCATTAACTCTTAGCCAAGAGAGACTGGCATGCATAGTATTAATATTAGCCCTCTGATTACAATAAAGAGCAAGACATGCCTCTCTGTTCTTGGCCGGCTGCAGCTTAACTAGGTCTTTCTTTGCAGCACTTGACCATATGACTGGACAATAATCAAAATAAGATAAAACTAGAGCGTGCAGGACTTGCTTTGTGGAGTATGGTGTCATGACACTCTCCTTGGTGAGGATCAAAGGTCCCAGATCAGCTTGGCAAAAGGCTGACAGATAGCCAGACCCCCCCTCTCTCCCACAGGAGAGGAGAATGGGGAGTTGGGCCGGTTTTATGACTTAACAGCCCGTCATAAATAGTTTGCAGAAAATTACTCCTTTTGGTCTCTAGTATGGGAAGAAATAAATATCTTAGTTACAGAGAGACTCTTGCCGCCTAAAAATTCTAACGTCAAAAGATTGGACATTGGAACATTATTCCTGACCTCCAAATGTCTGGAATGGTCAGTGGGGATCTAAAGAATAATCATGTCTTATTGTTTATTATTTTGTGATGTCATTTAAGGATGGTATCAAGAAATAACTGTAACTCGGAAAGTGTACATATTTTATCTATCAAGTTTACATCTAAATGTTGTATAAAATATATGATTAAGTATGAGAGTATTTTTGGTGAAGATAGGAATGTGATTTTAGTCTTCTAATGAGATAATAGTTTTTCATATAAACTATGGACAGTGTCTAGCCACACCCAAATTGCCATCAGAGATCGTGTCAGCAAGTAGGAACGTCTCTTTTACAAAGAGGGCATAAAGGCTTGAAAGACAAATTAACATTGGACCAGGAAGCGTGGAGCTGTGGCTACATGGCTTAAAATGGTTGACACGCTACAGACCAGAAAACTTGAGACGGTAGTCCATACATTTGAAATGGAGAAACTGTGAAACTCTCAATCTCTACACGAGAAGAAGACCACGCACTAGACCTTATCATATCAGTCTGCAGCTGTACATGTAAAGTTGTCTAGACCTTTCACTAAAGACATGAGTTGGGAAGGACAATCCCTCTCAGACAACCATTGGTACATATGAAGTATCTATTCTAACGAACACTCCATTCGAAGACAAGCCGAGTCTCACCGAAGTGGGATAGGACACTCAAACCCTTTTTGAGAAAGTGGTTCAACAGAGAGACGACGGTCAAGGAGAGCTACGCGTAAATATGCATTGCATTTCTTATCCGAATGAGCGGTGGTTTCCAAATGTAACAACGATAAGTTGAATCTCTGTCTCTCCCTTTCACTCGCTTTCTATTGACCGCTCCTTCCCCTAACCAAGCAGTCATGCTATTGTTAGTCTAGTCCACTAGGGACCCGTTTTCATTGTTGTCACGACTTCCGCCGAGGCTGCCTCCCCTCCTTGTTCGGGCAGGCTTCGGCGTTCGTCTTCACCGGCTTACTAACCACTGCCGCCCCAATTATCATCAGCACATTTGTCTTGTCTTGTCAATCACACACACCTGGTTCTAATCCCCTCATTAGTCTGTGTATAAGTGTTCCCTCTGCCCCCTTGTCCTTGTGGGTGATTGTTTGAATGTGAGAGTAGTGTAGCTCGGTGGAGCTACTCGTACCATTTTGTTGCCAGGGTAGATATTTCCCCTGTGCCTATGTATTGTATGGAGATACCGTTACAGTGTATTGCCAGGGTAGATAGTTTCCCCTGTGCCTGTTTCGTTTGTCGCTATTCCAGCGTATTTTGTTTAACGAAGGAATAAACTCTGTATTCGGTGATTACCCTCCTGCGCCTGACTCCTTCCATCACACTCATCACAATTGTATTACGTTAGTAATCAGTAACCTATACCGTGTGTGTGTGTGTTTTGTATTCTGTGTTATTATTTAGGTAGTTAGTAAATAAATAATTAAGCCAATTTGTGTATTGCTGATTCATCAATAAGGTTAGGGTTCTTGCAGGTTCAATAATTATGCAACGTTCTGAATGAGACTGATGAGGTAATGATTTAATAAGTGACTTATCGATATATAACATATATATATATATATATATATATATATATCTTCTAAGAGTTTAATTCGGGAGATGGTAACTCGTTAAACAACTTATTCCGTGGTGCCCCAAATTCCTAATGAGTTAATTGTTACATTATTAATTTAATCGAGTGACAATTAAACATAGTTAGTTGATTCGATAAATAACAGACATCACATTACATTTTTTAAAAACATTTTTAGTCATTTAGCAGACGCTCTTATCCAGAGCGACTTACAGTTAGTGAATGCATATTTTTTTATACTGAATCGAACCCACAACCCTGGCGTTGCAAACGCCATGCTCTATCAACTGAGCTACATCCCTGCCGGCCATTCCCTCCCCTACCCCGGACAATGCTGGGCCAATTGTGCACCGCCCATGAGTCTCCCGGTCGCGGCCGACTGCGACAGAGCCTGGATTCGAACCAGGATCTCTAGTGGCACAGTTAGCACTGCGATGCAGTGCCTTAGACCACTGTGCCACTCAGGAGCCATTAACGCAAGTCACGTCACGACAGTGGTGTCAAAAAAGCAGAGCATCTCTTTATTACGGACAGACCTCTCCCCATCTTTACAACCACTGAATCTATATGTTTTGACCATAACAGTTTACAATCTAAGGTAACACCAAGTAATTTAGTCTCCTCAACCTGTTCAACAGCCACACCATTCATTACCAGATTCAGCTGAGGTCTAGAACTTAGGGAATGATTTGTACCAAATACAATGCTCTTAGTTTTAGAGATGTTCAGGACCAGTTTATTACTGGACACCCATTCCAGAACAGACTGCAATTCTTTGTTAAGGGTTTCAGTGACTTCCTTAGCTGTGGTTGCTGACTTGTATATGGTTGAATTATCAGCATACATGGACACACATGCTTTGTTTAATGCAAGTGGCAGGTCATTGGTAAAAATTGAAAAGAGTAGAGTGCCTAGAAAGCTGCCCTGCGGTACACCACACTTTACATGTTTGACATTAGAGAAGATTCCATTAAAGAAAACCCTCTGAGTTCTATTAGATAGATAGCTCTGAATCCACAATATAGCAGAGGTTTAAAAGCCATAACACATACGTTTTCGATACAGGTGCATGATAATGGTCCATTCTAAATCAAAACAAATGTCACACATATTATTTAGTATATGTAAAGACATGATTAAATCAAGAAAAGTCTGATAGGTGACAATATTAGCCTATCACTTGTGAATTATATATTATCACTTGTGAATGATGCCCAGCATAAGAAACAATGCCTTTTTTTTGCTACTTTTTCAAATCATAGTTGCACACCTCATGTATCCTAGCCCATTGGCCTATATATTTTAATAAGGTTTGCATCACAACTAAATAACTTATTAAAATTAAGCACATTAATCCGCTTTACAAGGGGTGTAGAGCCTAACTGGCATATATAAGCAGCGCATGAGTTTCAAGTTTGGGGAAGATAACTTTCACCATCTAAAGGCACCTTTTATAATAAAAGCATTACATGCATAATTGCATTTTCAGTCACTTTTGATAATGGTGTTTTCCGCTAATGGAACATTCAAGCTTATAGCCTACTACCATGTGCGCATTGTTGCGCTTATAATGTGAAGAAAGAAATAGCCTAATAGTTTCAACATTTAAGCTAAACGTTCTGAGCTGTTGCGTCAGCCACATTGCATAAATAAGGTTTTTTATGCTAGTGGTTGAATGAATTTGGGATCTATCAAATCAAATCAAATTGTATTGGCCACATGCGCCGAATACAACAGCGGTAGACATTACAGTGAAATGCTTACTTACAGCCCTTAACCAACAATGCATTTATTTTTTAATAAAAAAGTAAAATAAAACAACAACAAAAAGTGTTGAGAAAAAAAGAGCAGAAGTAAAATAAAATAACAGTAGGGAAGCTATATATACAGGGGGGTACCAGTGCAGAGTCAATGTGTGGGGGCACCGGCTAGTTGAGGTAGTTGAGGTAGTTGCTGTTCGTTAGGCCTACTCATCTTGTTGGCTGACGAAAAGTAAATGTGGACAAGTTCTTCGAATATCTTCAATATGCACCTCGGAATTGGATGAGGACGCACGCAGTTGCGTCCCTAATATGTCTGTCTTAATTTGTAGCCTGTGAGAAAGACCCGATCACGTGACGGAGAGCCATGTGAGTGAGAGGGCTTCTGATTGCACAGCACACTCAGAGAGAAGGGCACAACGCAGCACTCCGGGCCGCAAAAGGCATGGATATTTTTAGGGTGCATTACGGCCACAAAGGGGATGCCACCGCGAAATTCGAGGCATTATCAAGTGCTTGTCAAATTGTGAATGAGAGACTATTGGAGTGTGTACAGCCTGCGCAAAAAAACTAAGTATTTGGTTTTAAATGTACTTAAGTATCAAAAGTAAAAGTAAAAGTATAAATTATTTAAAATTCCTTATATTAAGCAAACCAGACGGCACAATTTTCTTGTTTTTTTTTAATGTACGGATAGCCAGGGGCACACTTCAACACTCAGACATCATTTACAAATGATGCATTTGTGTTTAGTGAGTCTGCAAGAGCAGAGGCAGTAGGGATGACCAGGGATGTTCTCTTGATAAGTGTGTGAATTAGACAATTTTCCTGTCCTACTAAGCATTCAAAATGTAACTAGTACTTTTGGGTGTCAGGGGAAATGTAAGGAGTAAAAGTAGTGGAGTAGAAGTAAAAGTAGTCAAAAATATAAATAGTAAAGTAAAGTACAGATACCCCAAAAAACCTACTTAAGTAGTACTTTCAAGTATTTTTACTTAAGTACTTTACACCACTGCTTTCAAGTGACTTTTTTCAAATCATCATTAGAATCTCATCATGCAGCCTTACAATGTATTAAAAATCTAAACATATAGCCCAACGTTTGTAGAACAACTAAAGTTACATTAATAACTCTAAATTAAGCATATAGGAGTACCTACAGTTGAAGTCAGAAGTTTACATACACTTAGGTTGGAGTCATTAAAACTTGTTTTTCAACCACTCCACAAATGTCTTGTTAACAAACTATAGTTTTGGCAAGTCGGTTAGGACATCTACTTTGTGCATGACACAAGTAATTTTTCCAACAATTGTTTAGAGACAGATTCTTTCACTTATAATTCACTGTATCACAATTCAAGTGGGTCAGAAGTTTACATACACTAAGTTGACTGTGCCTTTAAACAGCTTGGAAAATTCCAGAAAATGATGTCATGGCTTTAGAAGCTTCTGATAGGCTAATTGACATAATTTGACTCAATTGGAGGTGTACCTGTGGATGTATTTCAAGGCCTACCTTCAAACTCAGTGCCTCTTTGCTTGACATCATGGGAAAATCAAAAGAAATCAGCCAAGACCTCAGAAAAACTACTGTAGACCTCCACAAGTCTGGTTCATCCTTGGGAGCAATTTCCAAACGCCTGAAGGTACCACGTTCATCTGTACAAACAATAGTACGCAAGTATAAACACCATGGGACCAAGCAGCCGTCATACCGCTCAGGAAGGAGACGCATTCTGTCTCCTAGAGATGAACGTACAATGGTGCGAAAAGTGAAAATCAATCCCAGAACAACAGCAAAGGACCTTGTGAAGATGCTGGAGGAAACAGGTACAAAAGTATCTATATCCACAGTAAAACGAGTCCTATATCGACTTAACCTGAAAGGCCGCTCAGCAAGGAAGAAGCCACTGCTCCAAAACCGCCATAAAAAAGCCAGACTACGGTTTGCAACTGCACATGGGGACAAAGATCGTACTTTTTGGAGAAATGTCCTCTGGTCTGATGAAACAAAAATATAACTGTTTGACCATAATGACCATCGTTATGTTTGGAGGAAAAAGGGGGTTCCTGCAAGCCGATGAATACCATCTCAACCGTGAAGCACGGGGGTGGCAGCATCATGCTGTGGGGGTGCTTTGATGCAGGAGGGACTGGTGCACTTCACAAAATAGATGGCATCATGAGGAAGGACAATTATGTGGATATATTGAAGCAACATCTCAAGACATCAGTCAGGAAGTTAAAGCTTGGTCTCAAATGGGTCTTCCAAATGGACAATGACCCCAAGCATACTTCCAAAGTTGTGGCAAAATGGCTTAAGGACAACAAAGTCAAGGTGTTGGAGTGGCCATCACAAAGCCCTGACCTCAATCCTATAGAACATTTTTGGGCAGAATTGAAAAAGCGTGTGCGAGCAAGGAGGCCTGCAAACCTGACTCAGTTACACCAGCTCTGTCAGGAGGAATGGGCCAAAATTCACCCAACTTATTGTGGGAAGCTTGTGGAAGGCTACCCGAAACATTTGACCCAAGTTAAACAATTTAAAGGCAATGCTACCAAATACTAATGGAGTGTATGTAAACTTCTGACCCACTGGGAATGTGATGAAAGAAATAAAAGCTGAAATAAATCATTCTCTCTACTATTATTCTGACATTTCACATTCTTAAAATAAAGGGATGATCCTAACTTACCTAAGACAGGGAATTTGTACTAGGATTAAATGTCAGGAATTGTGAAAAACTGAGTTTAAATGTGTTTGGCTAAGGTGTATGTAAAGTTCCGACTTCAACTGTATTTATTTGTTAACCGCTCAACACATATAAATAATGAATCATTTAGCAGACGCTCTTATCCAGAGCAACTTACAGGAGCAATTAGAGTTAAGTGCCTTGCTCAAGGGCACATCGACAGATTTTTCACCTAGTCGGCTCAGAGATTAGAACCAGCAACCTTTCGGTTACTGGCACAACGCTCTTAACCACTAAGCTACCTGCCGCCCACAGAATAGCCGCATGTGCGCACTCCCTCAAATCGTTTGGAGAAAATGTATATTTTATTCAGCTTTGTTCAATTGTATTCTTCATACTATAAAATAATATAAAATAATGCCACGGAATGAGAAGTAAATCTTGTCTGCTAAATGAACTAGTGTAACCCACAGCCATTTGGCATAGCCACATCATGACCTAATAGAAGGACAACTCAGAGTATGTTATTCTTTTCTTCTGAAATAGACTACATTTTCTTCATATCATGCTTCTTTAGACCTGTCTAAAATAAATCATGGATTTATTGTGGTGTAGGCACCTAAAAACACAACACACATTAATGGTTTGATTTGATTTGGAGGTAGAGCTATGGTTCCCGTAAGAAAGCATATTTATTTATTTCAATATAGCCTGTGTACATCTCTGTTCTGCTGTCCATGCATGCACCGTTGTGTGTGAGTGTGGATAGAGTCCTCATTAATGATTCTATAAGTATAGGTTTCGGTTTGACCATGTATGGCATACTATAGTTCCTATGTTAAATACACTAGTCCAAATCTCTCTGTGGGCACAGAAAGCTGCTACAAGCTTTAATCTGCCAAGCAGTGATCTCGTTGCTCTACACTGTATAGCTAGAGCCAGGGAGAGATGAGGTTGGCAGAATGAGTGATGGAGTAGTGAGTGAATGATAACAGGACTGCAGATGGCGAGCGCTTGAGACATGGACAGTACGTTCCATTTTGTCTCTCAACAATAGGCCTTTAACAAATGGGTTTCCCTCAAATCTTCAGAGGAGCCTCATAGACTCATACATAACTTGTGACTCTTCCAAAATGAAGCAGAAGAGGCACATTCCATTTTTAGCAGAAATACAGTAGTGGGTGTTGTCAGACACTATAACATGGTACATGTTTGAGTCCTCTGCTACCTTGGTAGAATGACCATTCTCTTCTCGATATGCCCAGTAGAAAAAAATTGAGCAGTTTGTCAAATCTTTAACAGGTGAACGAGGCCGCTCACGTGAGTGCCTGCTTGCATGTGTATGTGAACGCGTCAGAGTGCATGTGTGTGTGTACTGTATGTGCCCTCACCTCATCTCTTTCCGCTTGGCTGTCTGCCAGCTTTCCTATATTTGTGTGTGCGCTTTGTGTGTGACCCTGATGTCATAATAATACATGGTTGTTATCCAGACTGCAGGCTGGTGCTCTAATTGAGACACAAAACCCCCTCCCCTCATCCTGCACATTCCTTTAGCGCTGGCCCCATAATGTCTTGGTAATGTGCTAGTGGCAGGGACCAGGAGACGTGAATAAGTGTCACTCATGTCTGTGAACACTGGCTGTCAGGCTGTAATTAGTGACGTGAACCCAGCCAGGTGACAGAGCAGCTCCAGGACCAGACACATCCTACTTTGTTTATTAGACACACCTCAACAGGGCATGCAATGGTGAGATAACCACATACTGACTGAACCTCTTCAACACACGCACACGCACACGCACACACATACACACACACAAACTGCAGTATCTGAATGCAGATTCTGATTCATACTCTAAGCAGGCGGTAATGAGACATCTGTCTGAAAAGTTTTCTGAAAGTTTTCTTTGATAACTTTACTCAATGCCAATTTAATGTAATCTATCCCCAGACTCCATTTATTAAAGTGCTTTTTGAAGAAAACATTTAAGATATATCCCCTAAACCTTACTTACTGTATATGAACAGATGGATAGGTGCACGCTCAGACATGCAGGCAAACAAAAATGAAGAAACACACACACACACATATACACAAACCCAGTCCTGTCAACAGTGGGAGAGGATTACAGTGATGGATCCATCAACATTAGACTGTATCTCTCACCAGTCTGAGTCATTGTGTATGCTCCCACCAACACACTCCACTGTCCCATTTATTGAGCTGATGGTCTCTGGTAGGAGAGGAGAAATGCTAGTTAATTCCTCCATGATTTATTCCATTATTGATCTCCTCTAAAGCATAGAAGGAAAGTGAAGGTAATTTTAACAAAAACTCCACATCTGATGGTATAGAGCTATACGGATCCCAGGGTGAGACTGCAGCGCATCAATAGCCTACATATGGCTCTGTCCACTGTCCAGACATATTAATTAAAGATAGGAGTTGTATCTATTTTAGAGAGATCTCATAATGACAAATTACCACATTACCTTTGACTTCACTCAGTGATTGAAGCAAAAATAAGACCAGCCACAGGCAAACTGAAGAAAACAGAGTCTTGATGAATACGAGCCCATCTCTCATCATCGGGACAAAACCAATTTGAAATTGCGGGATCCTGCCATGATTTATCAGGCTAATTTGACGTAACCGATTTAGAGTGTCAGAGCGCAGATATGATTTATACGTCCATCTTGACAATCCTGGAAAATTGTGAAATACAAACATCGTCCATCTCTAGAGGGCTGACAGCTAGCTCTACTTCCCGCCCGTAGCCTCATCTGACCAACCCCATAGCAGGAGCAGAGTGTACGCATTAGGCTGGAGAATGAGAGAGAAGGTGACAACAGATAAGAGGGCATATTGTATCTCAGAGCTGAACCTCTTTTATACAACAGTTTTCCAGTGTAGTGAGTCTAGTTCAACCATCCCACCAGGTGCAGACTGAAAGACAGAGCACCACAACATACTGTAAGAGTCAGTGTCAGAGACCTAATCATCCAAGTTCCTCAATACAGATTGTTAGGGCAGTAGCTACAGTAGGTCTCCTTTACATCAACTGCTACATACACAGCTAACTGTCCGACAACCGAAGTAAACATCAAAGGTATCACTCAATGCCATTACAATTTGCCCAACTCTTCCAAAAAGCAGTGGACAGGTCTTGTGTTCAGTTTATTGCTGTATTCAAATTACTTTAAATTTGCCATTGCAGTGATGTCTGTCAATTTGGCAAGCTTGGGTGCTGGTACCTAATTTATATCAAATTACCATATTGAGCACATCTGTGTAACAAATGCCATTAGCAGGTTAGCGTTTTTCTTCATGAATCTTCTTCTGGAGGCAGCTCTGCAGAGTGGTCACTAGCTGGCACAGCTACAAAGTCATAAAATCAGATTTTAAACCTAACATACTACCCAGACGCAATCGTGCGCAAGTTGATTTTGTCCCCCCACACCAGACGCGATCAGGACACGCACGTTGAAATATCAAAACAAGCTCTGAACCAATTATAGTAATTTGGGGACAGGTCGAAAAGCATTAAACATTTATGGCAATTTAGCTAGCTAGCTTGCTGTTGCTAGCTAATTTGTCCTGGGATATAAACATTGGGTTGTTATTTTAACTGAAATGCACAAGGTCCTCTACTCCGATATAAGGGTACCGAGTTTGTTTCTAGTAATCTCTCCTCCTTCAGGCTTCTTCTTTGGACTTTATATGGCGTTTGACAACCAACTTTATGGTGCATTAACACAACCAACTGGACTGGAGCGTAGACCTCAGTTCATCTTTAAATCAACCACGTGAGTAGATGCTCCTAATAACCAATGAGGAGATGGGAGAGGCAGGACTTGCAGCGTGTTGAGCGTCACAAATAGACCCTAGTTCTATTTTAGCGCCTGGCCACGCAGACGTTCGTTGACGTTCGCGAGCAGTATGGGTGCAATGATTGAAGAACATGTATGTGTACATTTATTTTGCAAAACTCAATGTGTGCGGTGTGGTCAGCATGTAACCCTAACCTTTTTTTCATTAACTTTTACAATATAGCCCATTTTGACTTTGAAGCTGGCCCATCTAGCAGAAATCGCTCAGTTCTGCCTCCAGGACAAGACTCATCCCAATAAACGTAAACCTGTGAGTGAATAACGGCAGAAAAACAACTAATGAGACAAGCCTGTCCACCGTTTCCAACAGAGAGACACCTGTAGAGAAGTGTCCAGTCTGCCAGTCGATCTATCCACCACACTTTTATCATCTCCTCCTTTAAACAGACTCATTAGTTTCTTTCTCTACTGTAATGTGGAATAATGATAATTCCCCTCCACTTGACACATACAGTAGGCTAAGTAGGGTGTGATTCTAGCTGTATGTCCACACTCCAGTTAGGCTGAGATGGCTGTCCCCAGGAGGCTCTAGCTGCTGTGTGGGAGTAGTTTCGGGGGAAAGGATCACCGAGGACACCAAAAAATAGCTTGTACTGTAAGAGGCTCCGAAATGGCAGGTATGCATTTTTAATGACATCCAGTCTCTTGTCTGTGGGTTTACACTGCATGGCCTCAGTGCGACTGAGTTCCTGACAGTGACACCCCTGGGAAAGCTATACGACGGATGAGAGACAGTGGGGCCTAATAGCTCTAGCTTTAGCCTGATCCAGGTAGTCATCAAGGTGATGATTTTTACTCTCTGTCCTGGAGGGCTGCAGACCTGGCAACAATCGCACTGGGAAAATGTATCTTCATGGGCTTAAGACAGGGAAAGCAGTTAACTATGGCAATTAACTCAATAACTGATTAAATTAGGTGGGTTATGAGCTCGAGCTGAGAGGCCTACAAGGGGCCTCTGGGGCCAACGACGCCGCAGAATCAGAAGAGGCACTGCTGAGGGCCAGTTAATTAAACAACCAAGCTGCACCTTTTCTCCCCTTCTGACAGAGGCAAAAGTTAATTAACACTCATCTGTTACCTTGTCCTGCAGCTGCTTTTGTGATTTTTCCATCAACAGTCAGATTTATTCCACCCATTAAAGACATCACTGGCTGCCCCTCTCTCTCCCTCTTCCTCTCTCTGCTCTTCTGAACACACTCCTGTGCCATGGAGTTATTGATTGCGTGTGTGTGTGCGTGCGTGCGTGCATTTGTGTGTGACGGTGCAGGGAAGCAGGCAGGAAGGTGTGGTGGTGAGGAGGTAGGAGATGTGGACAAGGGTTGCAGGCGGCGGGTGAGACAGCCAAATCTGTCCCCCTTTTGATGGATGGAGAGTTTAACGTCTTAAAATACCCTCCAATTCCGTGACTGCAGGGACAGTTGGCAGAGTTATTAGCGCTGTCTTTGACTCAACTGAGAAATAGAGGAATTATAATACCATTGCAGCAGCTGGCGAGCTCCCCTTGCCAGAGTTTTTAAATATGGCTCCCCAGAGTGGCGGGCACACACACACAGGCGGGCACACTGCAGACTTTCTAGGTTTTGTCTCTCTCTCCCTTTCTCTCCCTCTCTCTCTTGTCAGGAAGCCACTGGGTTTTGAAGGCGTCTAGACACTGGTGCTGTGACCGATTCTGCTGCCTTCTACACAGAACACTTACCAGACAGCCGTGACAGCACATGCTAAATAGGGCCTGAGGAATGGACTCGTTACAGAAAAAGGCAGAAGGAAAAATAACACCAATTAAAGGTGAAGGAGGACTCTCCTCAAATTAACTAGGAGAACTGGGGTCTGAGACAAAGCGGCAGACAAGAGGCTCATTAAATATCGGCGGATATTATAAGCTTTGGGGCACTTTAGTTTTTAAGGGTCAACCTTCTTGATCCATCTATATTATTGTATGCATCCTGAAAACATATGCACCAAATTGTCACGATCGTTGATGAACGGGAAGGACCAAGGCGCAGCGTGCCTCTGATTGGGAACCACACGCGGCCAAACATAGAAATACAAACATAGAATCAACACACACATGATATTCACACCCTGACCAAACTAACTAGAGTTCTATAGGTCAGGGCGTGACAGTACTCCCCCCCAAAGGTGCGGACTCCGGCCGCACAAACCTGAATTAACAGGGGAGGTTCCGGGTGGGCTTCCAGCCTCGGTGGCGGCTCCGGGCTTGCCGTCTCCTCCCTTACTGACTCCGCGTTGCACCCCTGGACCGGTACGCGGAGCTTCCCCTATCAGTCCTCCCATGATGCACCGATCCCTGTCTGGACCCTGGTGTGGGAGACTCCGAACCTAGAGAGGGGCTAACGTCTGGACCCGGATTGGAGCCACTGACCGGAGCTGCACCGGATCCCGGTGGAGCGGACTGCTCTGGCTCCGGAGTGGAGCTGCTGACCGGAGCTGGACTAGGCACTGGTGGAGCGGGCCGCTCCGGCTCCGGAGTGGAGCAACCGACCGGAGCTGGATCAGGCACCGGTGGAGCGGACTGCTCTGGCTCCGGAGTGGAACCGTTGACCGGAGCTGGACTGGACACCGGTGGAGCGGACTGCTCTAGCTCCGGAGTGGAACCGTTGGTGGAACGGGCACGGGCCGTGCCGGACTGGAAACACGCACCACAGGTCTGGTGCGAGGAGCAGGCATGGGCCGGACCGGACTGGGAACACGCACCACTGGTCTGGTGCGAGGAGCAGGCACGGGCCGGACCGGACTGGGAACACGCACCACTGGTCTGGTGCGAGGAGCAGGTACGGGCCGGACTGGGAACACGCACCACTGGCTTGGTGCGGGGAGCAGGTACGGACCGGACTGGGAACACGCACCACTGGTCTGGTGCAAGGAGCAGGAACGGGCCGGACTGGGAACACGCACCACTGGCTTGGTGCGGGGAGCAGGTACGGGGCGTACCGGACTGGGAACTGGCGCTGGAGGTCTACGACTGTCTCCGTCCTTTACACTCCGCGCCCCGTCCTCCTCCAGTGAGGACTCCTCTTTGAGCCCCCACGAGTGCAGGGGTCGGGGCTCCTCTCTGTCGGGGCGACCACCCTTTTAGCCCCCCCAGAAAAATGTATTGGGGCTGTCTCTCCTTCTCCACCCTGATCCCTTTCAGGGCCTCCATCTGCTTGGCCAGATCCTCTCTTATTTCCCTCCAAGTCCATACTCTCTGCTCCTCCTGGGCACGCTGCTTGGTCCATTGGTGGTGGGATCTTCTGTCACGATCGTTGATGAACGGGAAGGACCAAGGCGCAGCGTGCAATGCATCCATGTTTATTAAACCGTATAAACATACAAAACAACAACAACAGGCAACGAACCGTGAAGTCGGAAGGCTATACACACAAGCCAAACTCACCGAGCACAAAACAAGATCCCACAACACAGGCAGGAAAACTGGCTGCCTAAGTATGATCCCCAATCAGAGACAACAAGCGACAGCTGCCTCTGATTGGGAACCACACCCGGCCAAACATAGAAATACAAACATAGAATCAACACACACATGATTTTCACACCCTGACCAAACTAACTAGAGTTCTATAGGTCAGGGCGTGACACAAATGAGTCCCTGTTATGTGTCCTCAATTAATCGTGCCTTGTCAATATTTCAAACTTGAAGCCAACTTACAATAAGGGAAAAAAGTAGTTGATCCCCTGCTGATTTTGTATGTTTGCCCACTGACAAAGACATGATCAGTCTACTAGCAATGATAGGGATTGTAATATTAAATAACATTTATAGTAAGTATAGTATTTTATAAAAGGATAAAACGACATAACAAGCAGAATAATACATCTTTAAATACAAATGATTAGAATATGGCTTTTTTGGCGGGAGGTTGTTGTTTTGGCGGATGGTTGTTGTGGTTGGTCCTGTGTTCACTCTGGCATCCTTTCCCCCTTGCGGCAGATGTGGATGCGGGTGCGTTTGCACGCTCGGCCCATTTCTTCCGCAGTCAACCATGTGGTGTGCATTTTTGTGTTTGAAAAGGTGCGGCGTTAAGTGAGTGAGAGGGGAAATGGTTGCATATCCCAGAGCCGACCGGGGGTCTATGAGCAGGGGTAGTGAGAGAGAGCTTTCAATTTTGTGTAGATGAGGGATATACATTTTTAAATATAGTATACATCTAATCTAATTTTTCATTGTCCTATCATGATGGAAAGATCCCTAACCCTATAACCTGGACACCCACCTGAGCGACCCATACACCAAAGAGAAGTTCCCATCTCTTTTATGGACCTGCTGTGAGTATGCAGCCTAAACAGAGAAATAAATGCGGTCAGAGACCTACTTGAGCAGCACCGCCCCCTCAAGATTCTGAGCCTGCCTGGCAGGGTTGGTCCTACAAAGCCAGAGCCCCCTGATGGGAGAGCATAATATACAAGGAAATTCTCAAAGCTGCTAATGAGAACCTTGACCACCTTTTACCTAGCCGGTGGGGATTACGGTGGGGTACGCCCACCCAGGTAGTGGCAGTGCTGGCAACACTGGCTGCAGTAACCCATGGGGAGGGGGTCTCACTCGGACAATCAGAGAGGGGGTTTATCATTGTGGCCCAGGTGGCACAAAATAATCAAAGGTCTGACCGCACAGAGATGCTTGGGAAAAAATGGTTACAACAGGGGATCAGAATGTGATATGTGTGTGTGTGCTTGTCTGGCATCTGTTGTGGGGGGGTGGGGATGTTGGGGGGAGGGGGGGGGGGGGGGGTATTGGATGGACCACGGGAATTATTTGCTAGGATAATAATTGCTTGTCAATGAATTAAATGTAATACAATGGCAATCCGGGTTATATGTTAGAATCCTACGCGTGAACTGCCGACATTATTACGCATATTAATTGATAATGATGGAAAATAGGATATGCATAATTCTTTTTAAATAGTTATATAGATATATATATATAGAGGTGAAAGCATTGGAAATGCTTTTGACGGTTAATCTGCTTCTGTTTTGTGGGTGGCACTGTGTGCTGTTTTCGGATGGGTCCTGGCCTCTCGGGGCCTTAGGGATCCGGAGGGACGTGGGTGGGATGCTGATCACTGGGATGACGGCTCAACTTGGGATGGGGAGGGGCTTTAGCGGGGGAATTAGTGGAGAACAATTGAAGGGTTACTCCGTAGCAATGCAAATATCACGGTACAGCTACAGTATATGGACACTCAATCATTACGGTATTTTTTTATTGGTAAATTTACAAACATATATAATGATAAATAGACTTGAAATTTGTATCTCATTATGATGTATGGTGAAATAAGTATAGCCAGTTATAATTATAATGGCTTAGCTGATAACAAAAGAAGAACAATATTTACATGGCTCAAAGAGAAGGAATATAATATATATTGTATACAGGAAACTCATTCAACAATTCGAGATGAAGTAGCGTGGAAAAAAGAATGGGGGGGCGGGAAATATACTTCTCCGATGGGCAAAGAAATTCAAAAGGGGTGATGATATTAATTAATAGTAATTTCGATCCGAATGTGCAAATTGTCCAAATAGATACGCAAGGTAGATGGATTATTTTAAATATGTTATTGGACCATAAACAGATATGGCTCATTAACCTTTACGGACCAAATAATGATGATCCACAATTCTTTGACAATATATATAATAAATTATCAACCCTGCAAGCAATTCAAGACAATATTATTATAGTGGGGGATTATAATACTGTTTTAAATAGCTCAATGGACCGTAAAGGAAATCACACCACAAACAATCACCCACATGCTCTTAAGGAAATTGTGAATGTCATGGATACATTAGAACTAGTAGATATAAGGAGGCTTAAATATACTGATCTAGTGAGATATACATGGCGGAGACTGAATCAAGCTAGTCGTCTTGACTTCTTTCTTATCTCATTCTCGTTGGCACCAAAAGTAAAAAAAGTGTTGATAGGGGACAGAATGCGGTCGGACCATCATATAATAGGCATATACAGTGAGGGAAAAAAGTGTTTGATCCCCTGCTGATTTTGTACGTTTGCCCACTGACAAAGACATGATCAGTCTATAATTTTAATGGTAGGTTTATTTGAACAGTGAGAGACAGAATAACAACAAAAAATCCAGAAAAACGCATGTCAAAAATGTTATAAATTGATTTGCATTTTAATGAGGGAAATAAGTATTTGACCCCTCTGCAAAACATGACTTTTAAAATTATTAAATTAATGACTTAGTACTTGGTGGCAAAACCTTGTTGGCAATCACAGAGGTCAGACGTTTCTTGTAGTTGGCCACCAGGTTTGCACACGTCTCAGGAGGGATTTTGTCCCACTTCTCTTTGCAGATCTTCTCCAAGTCATTAAGGTTTCGAGGCTGATGTTTGGCAACTCTAACCTTCAGCTCCATCCACAGATTTTCTATGGGATTAAGGTCTGGAGACTGGCTAGGCCACTCCAGGACCTTAATGTGCTTCTTCTTGAGCCACTCCTTTGTTGCCTTGGCCGTGTGTTTTGGGTCAGTGTCATGCTGGAATACCCATCCACGACCCATTTTCAATGCCCTGGCTGAGGGAAGGAGGTTCTCACCCAAGATTTGACGGTACATGGCCCCGTCCATCGTCCCTTTGATGTGGTGAAGTTGTCCTGTCCCCTTAGCAGAAAAACACCCCCAATGCATAATGTTTCCACCTCCATGTTTGACGGTGGGGATGGTGTTCTTGGGGTCATAGGCAGCATTCCTCTTCCTCCAAACACGGCGAGTTGAGTTGATGACAAAGAGCTCGATTTTGGTCTCATCTGACCAGTTCTTCTCTGAATCATTCAGATGTTCATTGGCAAACTTCAGACGGACCTGTATACGTGCTTTCTTGAGCAGGGGGACCTTGCGGGCACTGCAGGATTTCAGTCCTTCACGGCGTAGTGTGTTACCAATTGTTTTCTTGGTGACTATGGTCCCAGCTGCCTTAAGATCATTGACAAGATCCTCCCGTGTAGTTGTGGGCTGATTCCTCACCGTTCTCATGATCATTGCAACTCCACGAGGTGAGATCTTGCATGGAGCCCCAGGCCGAGGGAGATTGACAGTTATTTTGTGTTTCTTCCATTTGCGAATAATCGCACCAACTGTTGTCACCTTCTCACCAAGCTGCTTGGCGATGGTCTTGTAGCCCATTCCAGCCTTGTGTAGGTCTACAATCTTGTCCCTGACATCCTTGGAGAGCTCTTTGGTCTTGGCCATGGTAGAGAGTTTGGAATCTGATTGATTGATTGCTTCTGTGGACAGGTGTCTTTTATACAGGTAACAAACTGAGATTAGGAGCACTCCCTTTAAGAGTTTGCTCCTAATCTCAGCTCGTTACCTGTATAAAAGACACCTGGGAGCCAGAAATCTTTCTGATTGAGAGGGGGTCAAATACTTATTTCCCTCATTAAAATGCAAATCAATTTATAACATTTTTGACATGCGTTTTTCTGGATTTTTTTGTTGTTATTCTGTCTCTCACTGTTCAAATAAACCTACCATTAAAATTATAGACTTATCATTTCTTTGTCAGTGGGCAAACGTACAAAATCAGCAGGGGATCAAATACTTTTTTCCCTCACTGTACATTACTCTTACTGAATTTTCCACAAGGGCGAGGATATTGGAAATTTAATCAAAGCCTATTGGATGATCATTTATTTATAATTAGAACAAAGGAATTTTTAACTGACTTTTTCCAACATAACATAGGTACAGCGAATCCCCTTATTGTATGGGACACCTTTAAATGTGCCTTTAGAGGCCATGCAATTCAGTACTCATCTCGAAAACAAAAGCAATTTAGGTCAAAAGAGTTTATACTAAGAAAGGAAATAGAAAGTCTAACAGAAGAGATAGATGGCAATAAAAACTGTAACATAGAGGCTCAGAATAAATTAGAGGAAAAACTAAAAGAAATGGAGAAACTTATTCAAGAAAGATCAAGTGTAATATATTATAAAAATAAAGCAAACTGGATGGAATATGGGGAAAAATGCACAAAATTCTTTTTTAATCTTCAACATAGGAATGCTACCAAAAATAACTTAATGAAACTGGTTACAATTGACGGAGTCACCCATAATTCACCAAATTATATTTTGAAGGAAGAAACAAAGTACTTTAAGCATATGTTTTCTTTTCAGTCGCCTCCATCTCCTCTAACTGAAGCTAATTGTAGAGATTTTTTTTCTATTGATAATGTCAAATTAACAGCCACACAGAAAGACTCATGTGAAGGTGAAATTACAGAGGAGGAACTTCTGGATGCAATTAAAGACTTTAAGTCTGGGAAAACTCCAGGGTTGGATGGCATACCAGTCGAGGTATACCCAAACCTTTTTTGATATACTAATAGGACCGTTATTAGCATGTTTTAACCACTCCTATGTAAATGGTAGATTATCTGACACTTAAGAAGAAGATCTCATTATTACTGAAACAGGATACAAGTGGAAAATATAAAGATCCAGTCCATTTACAAAATTGGAGGCCCCTTACACTTCAGTGTTGTGATGCAAAAATTCTAGCAAAATGTATAGCGCATAGAATTAAAAAGGTATTGTCGGATATTATTCATTCTAATCAGACAGGTTTTTTACATGGAAGATACATTGGAGATAATATAAGGCAAGTATTGGAAACAATAGAACACTATGGAAAATATGGGAAACCAGGCCTGCTATTCATAGCAGACTTCGAAAAGGCATTTGATAAAGCTCGACTGGGGTTTATATATAAATGCCCGGAGCATTTCAATTTTGGAGAATCTCTTATAAATTGGGTCAAAATCATGTATAGTAACCCTAGGTGTAAAATAGTAAATAATGGCTATTTCTCAGAAAGTTTTAAACTGTCAAGAGGAGTGAAACAAGGTTGTCCACTATCTGCATATCTATTTATTGTGGCCATCGAGATGTTAGCTATTAAAATCAGATCCAATAATAATATCAGAGGATTAGAAATCCAGGGCTTAAAAACAAAGGTGTCATTGTACGCTGATGATTCATGTTTTCTTTTAAATCCACAACTAGAATCCCTCCACAGCCTCATAGAGGATCTAGATACATTTTCTAACCTCTCTGGATTACAACCAAATTATGACAAATGTACTATATTACATATTGGATCACTAAAAAATACAATTTTTACATTACCATGTAGTTTACCAATAAAATGGTCTGATGGTGATGTGGATATACTCGGAATACATATCCCAAAGGAAATAAATGATCTCACTTCAATAAATTTTAATAGAAAGTTAGCAAAAATAGATAAGATCTTACTACCATGGAAAGGAAAATACCTGTCAATTTGTGGAAAAATCACCCTGATTAACTCTTTAGTATTATCCCAGTTTACCTATTTGCTTATGGTCTTGCCTACGCCTAGCGAAAAGTGTTTTAAATTATATGAGAAAAAAATATTCAATTTTATTTGGAACGGCAAGCCAGACAAAATTAAAAGGGCATATTTATATAATGAATATGAATTCGGAGGACATAAATTATTAAATATTAAAGCAGTAGACCTATCACTAAAGGCTTCAGTCATACAAAAGTTATACTTAAATCCGAACTGGTTCTCAAGCAAATTAGTAAGATTGTCTCACCCAATGTTCAAGAAAGGACTTTTTCCCTTTATTCAGATTACAACAACTCATTTGCAGTTTTTTGAAAAGGAAATCATCTCCCAAATATCACTATTTCTAAAACAAGCCATAGAAAGTTGGTGGCAATTTCAATTTAATCCTCCAGAAATGACAGAACAAATAATGCAACAAATATTGTGGTTAAATTCAAATATACTAATTGACAAAAAACCTTTATTTTTTGACAGAATGTTTAAAAAAGGTATAATCTTCGTAAATGATATCATCGGTAGGACTGGTGGAGTTATGTCGCACATGCAGCTAACAAAAACATATGGAAATGTCTGCTCTACCCAAAATTACAACCAAATAATTGCAGCCTTACCGCAAAAGTGGAAGAGGAAAGTGGAAGGGGGAGAAAGTAAGGAACTTGTCTGTCGGCCTTGCATTAAAGAACATAATTGGTTAAGGAAAACTGTGATAAATAAAAAAGTATATCAGTTTCACTTAAGGACCAAAGGATTGACAGCCGTCCCATATAGATTGCAAAATAGTTGGGAAGAGATTTTTGACGTACCGATCCCATGGCATAGTGTTTATGAACTGACACGCAAAACGACACCGGATTCAAAAATTAGAATCTTTCAATTTAAATTATTATATAAAATTCTTGCGACCAATAGAATGTTATTTATATGGGGGATACAATCTTCCCAGCTCTGCAGATTTTGCTGTGAAGAGACAGAATCATTAGATCATTTGTTTTGGTTCTGTCCATTTGTAGCTTTTTTTTGGACACAGGTCCAGGAATGGCTAAAGGATTGCAATATTTACCTGGAGCTAACCTTGCAGATAGCATTACTGGGTGATCTGAAAAGTCATAGTCAATCGATCAATAATATAATAATACTTTTAGCAAAAATGTTTATTTTTAATTCACAATCTGTAGAAGCAATGAGAATAGAAAGGTTCAGAACTTTTGTAAAACATCACAGTACGGTTGAAATATATATGGCAAATAGAAATCCTATATGGATGGTGTTAAGAGATAGATGGGAGGTATTGAATAGAGTTGAAGGATGGGACTAATAACAAATAACAACAAATAATAACAAAGATAGCTAATAATGTAAGCATACTGTGTCCATAATAAGTATATAGGTTGTATGTTGGGAGCTTTTGGGAAAGAGCACAGTTAGAAAGATATGGCATATAGAAGCAAACCGGATGGACATCATGAAAATGATCGGAGAGGTTGAGAGTAGAAGAAGTTCAGGAGCAAAATATATATATAATTATTGTAAAATTAACTGTGTCCATAAGGTGTAGATAGTAAGTATAGACCGGAAGAAGAGGCCTGAGCATTGTTGTTCCCTAATTAACTCCAAGTAGGGGAAGGATGGTGGGGTTGAAAAGTAATAAAGGGGAGTATATATATGAAAAACATGGGGGATTGGAAGTGATGCAGACAATTACATTGATAGAAGATACAATCTATCTGCAATATTAAGCTGATCCATCCCCCAATAAAAAATATAAAAAATAAAAAAAAGACATGATCAGTCTATAATTTTAATGGTAGGTTTATTTGAACAGTGAGAGACAGAATAACAACAAATAAATCCAGAAAAACACATGTAAAAAATGTTATAAATTGATTTGCATTTTAATGAGGGAAATAAGTATTTGACCCCCCTGCAAAACATGACTTAGTACTTGGTGGCAAAACCCTTGTTGGCAAAACCCTTGTTGGCAATCACAGAGGTCAGACGTTTCTTGTAGTTGGCCAAAAGGTTTGCACACATCTCAGGAGGGATTTTGTCCCACTCCTCTTTGCAGATCTTCTCCAAGTCATTAAGGTTTCAAGGCTGACGATTGGCAACTCGAACCTTCAGCTCCCTACACAGATTTTCTATGGGATTAAGGTCTGGAGACTGGCTAGGCCACTCCAGGACCTTAATGTGCTTCTTCTTGAGCCACTCCTTTGTTGCCTTGGCCATGTGTTTTGGGTCATTGTCATGCTGGAATACCCATCCACAACCCATTTTCAATGACCTGGCTGAGGGAAGGAGGTTCTCACCCAAGATTTGACGGTACATGGCCCCGTCCATTGTCCCTTTGATGGGGTGAAGTTGTCCTGTCCCCTTAGCAGAAAAACACCCTCAAAGCATAATGTTTCCACCTCCACGTTTGACGATGGGGATGGTGTTCTTGGGGTCATAGGCAGCATTCCTCCTCCTCCAAACACGGCGAGTTGAGTTGCCAAAGAGCTTGATTTTGGTCTCATCTGACCACAACACTTTCACACAGTTCTCCTCTGAATCATTCAGATGTTAATTGGCGAACTTCAGACGGGCCTGTATATGTGTTTTCTTGAGCAGGGGGACCTTGCGGACGCTGCAGGATTTCAGTCCTTCACGGCGTAGTGTGTTACCAATTCTTGGTGACTATGGTCCCAGCTGCCTTGAGATCATTGACTAGATCCTCCCGTGTAGTTCTGGGCTGATTCCTCACCATTCTCATGATCATTGCAACTCCACGAGGTGAGATCTTGCATGGAGCCCCAGTTCTTTTGTGTTTCTTCCATTTGCAAATAATCGCACCAACTGTTGTCACCTTCTCACCAAGCTGCTTGGCGATGGTCTTGTAGCCCATTCCAGCCTTGTGTAGGTCTACAATCTTGTCCCTGACATCCTTGGAGAGCTCTTTGGTCTTGGCCATGATGGAGAGTTTGGAATCTGATTGATTGATTGCTTCTGTGGACAGGTGTCTTTTATACAGGTAACAAGCTGAGATTAGGAGCACTCCCTTTAAGAGTGTGCTCCTAATCTCAGCTCGTTTCCTGTATAAAAGACACCTGGGAGCCAGAAATCTTTCTGATTGAGAGGGGGTCAAATACGTATTTCCCTCATTAAAATGCAAATCAATTTATATCATTTTTGACATGCGTTTTTCTGGATTATTTTGTTGTTATTCTGTCTCTCACTGTTCAAATAAACCTACCATTAAAATAATAGACTGATCATTTCTTTGTCAGTGGGCAAACATACAAAATCAGCAGGGGATCAAATACTTTTTTCCCTCACTGTAGTTCAGCCAATACTATGCTGTATTGCGTGATAGGAGTGTTGCATGGTAGAAGTGTTGCATGTCCCAGTAGGGTTTGCCTGTGGGCCCCACTGTGGGCTGGCTCAGGTGTTCTAGCTCTCCCAGGGAACCCACATCTTCTGCCTGCCCTGCTGTTACTGCTACCCCTGGGGACACACATCCTACCTGGGGTCTGGCAGTGTGAAGGCATGCACGAGGATATAGATCGATGGGGGCTAGCGGGGGATGCCCCACATCCCTTAGAGAGAGGCATGAGAGGAACAGGACCAGCTGTCCTGGCCACTGTGTGATCTCCTCCTCAATTGGACATGTCCAGCTGGGGCCACTCCCCCTTCCAGTAACCTCCCCAGACAAGCTACACATTAAAGGTACCACAGGAAAGCCTGTGGAGACTAACTGGTCCTGATGCCCTCCTGGACAGGCCCGGGCTTAATGGGCGAAGCACTGTTGGAGACAGTGGTTTATTCAATTTGATCCTAGAGCTAAACAGAATATCATGCCGCTATTCCAGAGACAGAGTTCTAATGAGAATATCGCAAGAGGGAGGACATTTACAAACCCATTACCTGCAAATATAAGAAACTAATGTTCTGACACAACAAGTGTCATACATATAGTGTTAATTTCTAGAGGGTCAGGTGAAGCCAAACTGAAAGTCATAATGATTATCCAGTAATAACACATTAGTCATGATGCATTCAGGAATTGCCTTGTCAAATCCCTTGCTATATTCAACAATCTGAGTGTCATTGAAACTAGCATAAATAATGTGCTAGACTATTCAGCTTTAATGGCCCTGATGATAGATCGGACCTGGATGATGCAGCTTAATGAAAAGTAAATATCTATAATCTTTATTTCCAAGCAAGGGGAGGGGTTTTCATCTATAACCTTGCTGAATATTGAGAGAAAATTGGCACCAACAGT